>NW_027468620.1:1790000-2390000 GCF_046254945.1 Alosa pseudoharengus | reverse complement strand
CTTTCAGATCAATCACTTAAGGCATTGCCCATATTCTGGCACATTTCCTGCTTGACCAGGGGGTGGCGCTATGCCAGGCAGGCCCATTGGGTGTCTGGACATCATCATAATTATAATATCTATTAACATTAGAAGTTTCAGACTATTTATTCAAAGCATAGAGCATTTCTGGCACATTTCCTGCTTGGCCAGATGGTGGCGCTATGCTAGGCCTGTGAATTACGAATGTGAATATCATCACAATAATGATATCTGATATTTTATAAAGTTTCAGATCAATCACTTAAGGCATTGTCCATTTCTGGCACATTTCCTGCTTGGCCAGGTGGTGGCGCTATGCCAGGCAGGCCCATTGGGTGTCTGGATATCATCATAATCATGATATCTATTAACCTGAAAAGTTTCAGACCATTCATTCAATGCACTGTGATTTATGACATATTTCCTGTTTATGTGGTGAGATATTAAAATCATATCAAATATATTACAACATTCAAAAATCCCTTCACAATTTAACATCAGCGACATCTTGGCATAATGTTTGCCAAATTTCAAATGAATTTGACAAACCGCCTAGGAGGAGTATGTTCAAATTGATCATGTGAAATCAGCATAATTGCCATTCTTTCTGTTGCCAGTTGGTGGCGCTATGCCAAACATGCATTATGGGCATGTGAATATTATCATTAACATGGTCTTTAATGACCTGTGAAATTTAAAACATTTCAAGCCATGCATGGTGAATTATGACACATTTATTGTTTGTGTGGAACGGTATTAAAATTAACAATTTCGCCATTTTGTGAAATTACAACATATCAAAAAAAGGCTTCACAATTTAGAATCAGGAACATCTCGGCGTCATGTATACCAACTTTGACATGAATCGGATCAACCGTCTAGGAGGAGTACGTTAAAATTGATCATGTCCACAACGCACAAATTCTCAATTACCTCACTTCCTGTGGGCGTGGCTAATGGCATGTTAATACAAAAGTTGTTTGTTTTTTGGAGTTACATACACCCCCCAAATTTGGTGTGTGTATCTAAAACTATATGCCAACCACAAGTCACAGTGACATAAGGGGGCGCTAGCGAGTCTCTGGGCCATACCCGGGGCCAAGCTTTTTTACCTAGCTGCTTTGTGTGACACCTGATGTGTGTGCCAAATTTCAAGACTTTTCGATTATGTTAACCACCTCAAAATATTTGCCAACCACGGGATCAGTCACCTAAGGGGGCGCTAGCGAGTCCCTGGGCCACGCCCGGGGTCAAGCTCTTGTACCTAACTGCGATGCATGACACCTGACGTGTGTGCCAAATTTCAAGAGTTTTCGACCATGTTAACCACCTCAAAAACAGGAAAGCAAAAAAGTGGAATAACAATAATAATAATAATAATAATAATAATAATAATCCTTACAAAAACAATAGGGCCTTGCGCCCTTCGGTGCTCGGGCCCTAATAATAATAATAATAATAATAATCCTTACAAAAACAATAGGGCCTTGCGCCCTTCGGTGCTCGGGCCCTAATAATAATAATAATCCTTACAAAAACAATAGGGCCTTGCGCCCTTTCGGTGCTCGGGCCCTAATAATAATAATAATCCTTACAAAAACAATAGGGCCTTGCGCCCTTCGGTGCTCGGGCCCTAAATATAGCCGCAAGCGGCAATGGCGGGCCCGAGCACCTGCGGGCCGCAACCCATGACATGTCGGAATCCAACAAAGCACCGAAGTGGTGCGTTTGTGAAATGTACATATTTGATGCGTGTGCTATTTGTTTTTGTATTTTATTTTCTGCCACATTTACTCACTTGGCCAGGTGGGGGCGTAATGCAAGGCAGGCCCATTGGGTGTCATCATAATCATAATATATATTAACCTGAGACATTTCAGACCATTCATTTTAAGCAAAGAACATTACACATGTGAATATCATCACAATAATGATATCCAAAATGTTTGTAAACTTTCAGATCAATCACTTAAGGCATTTCCCATTTCTGGCACATTTACTGCTTGACCAGGTGGTGGCGCTATGCCAGGCAGGCCCATTGGGTGTCTGGATATCATCTAATCATAATATCTATTAACCTGAAAAGTTTCAGACCATTTATTCAAAGCATAGAGCATTTCTGGCACATTTCCTGCTTGGCCAGAAGGTGGCGCTATGCTAGGCCTGTGAATTACGCATGTGAATATCATCACAATAATGATATCCAATATTTTATAAAGTTTCAGATCAATTACTTAAGGCATTGTCCATTTCTGGCACATTTCCTGCTTGGCCAGGTGGTGGCGCTATGCCAGGCAGGCCCATTAGGTGTCTGGATATCACCATAATCATGATATCTATTAACCTGAGAAGTTTCAGACCATTCATTCAATGCACTGTGATTTATGACACATTTCCTGTTTATGTGGTGAAATATTAAAATCATATCAAATATATTACAACATTCCAAAATCCATTAACAATTCAACATCAGCGACATCTTGGCATAATGTTTGCCAAATTTCAAATGAATCTGACAAACCGTCTAGGAGGAGTATGTTCAAATTGATCATGTGAAATCAGCATAATTGCCATTCTTTCTGTTGCCAGTTGGTGGCGCTATGCCAAACATGCATTATGGGCATGTGAATATTATCATTAACATGGTCTTTAATGACCTGTGAAATTTAAAACATTTCAAGCCATGCATGGTGAATTATGACACATTTATTGTTTGTGTGGAACGGTATTAAAATGAACAATTTCGCCATTTTGTCAAATTACAACATATCAAAAAAAGGCTTCACAATTTAGAATCAGGAACATCTCGCCGTCATGTAAACCAACTTTGACATGAATCGGATCAACCGTCTAGGAGGAGTACGTTAAAATTAATCATGTCCACAACGCACAAATTCTCAATTACCTCACTTCCTGTGGGCGTGGCTAATGGCATGTTAATACAAAAGTTGTTTGTTATTGGGAGTTACATACACCCACCAAATTTGGTGTGTGTATCTAAAACTATATGCCAACCACAAGTCACAGTGACATAAGGGGGCGCTAGCGAGTCTCTGGGCCATACCCGGGGCCAAGCTTTTTTACCTAGCTGCTTTGTGTGGCACCTGATGTGTGTGTCAAATTTCAAGACTTTTCAACCATGTTAACCACCTCAAAATATATGTCAACCACGGGATCAGTCACCTAAGGAGGCGCTAGCGAGTCCCTGGGCCATGCCCGGGGTCAAGCTCTTGTACCTAACTGCGATGTGTGACACCAGACGTGTGTGCCAAATTTCAAGAGTTTTCGACCATGTTAACCACCTCAAAAACAGGACAGCAAAAAAGTAGAATAACAATAATAATAAAAAATATAGCCGCAAGCGGCAATGGCGGGCCCGAGCACCTGTGGGCCGCAACCCATGACATTTCAGAATCCAACAAAGCACCGACGTGGTGCATTTGTAAAATGTACATATTTGATATGTGTGTTATTTGTTTTTGCATGTTATTTTCTGGCACATTTACTTGCTTGGCCAGGTGGGGCAATATGCAAGGCAGGCCCATTGTGTGTCATCATAATCATAATATATATTAACCTGAGAAATTTCAGATTATTCATTTTAAGCAAAGAACATTTTTGATACACTTTTTGGCCAGATGGTGGCGCTATATTAGGCATGTGAATTACACATGTGAATATCATCACAATAATGATATCCAATATTTTGTAAAGTTTCAGATCAACCAATAAAGGCATTACCAATTTCTGGCACATTTTCCTGCTTGGCCAGGTGGTGGCGCTATGCCAGGCAGGCCAATAGGGTGTCTGGATATCATCATAATTATAATATCTATTAACCTGAGAAGTTTCAGACCATTCATTCAAAGCATAGAGCATTTCTGGCATATTTCCTGTTTGGCCAGATGGTGGCGCTATGCTAGGCATGTGAATTATATGTGTGAATATCATCACAATAATGATATCCAATATTTTATAAAGTTTCAGATCAATCACTTAAGGCATTGCCCATTTCTGGCACATTTCCTACTTGGCCAGGGGGTGGCGCTATGTCAGGCAGGCCCATTGGGTGTCTGGATATCATCATAATCATAATATCTATTAACCTGAGAAGTTTCAGACCATTCATTCAATGCACTGTGATTATATGACACATTTCCAGTTTATATGGTGAGATATTAAAATCATGACATATTACAACATATCAAAAATCCCTTCGCAATTTAACATCAGCAACATCTTGGCATAATGTTAGCCAAATTTCACATGAATCCGGCAAACCGTCTAGGAGGAGTATGTTAAAATTGATCATGTAACATCAATGTAATTGCCATTCTTTCTGTTGCCAGGTGGTGGCGCTATGCCAAATATACATTATGGGCATGTGAATATCATCACTACCATGGTATTCAAAGACCTGTGAAATTTAAAACATTTCAAGCCATGCATGGTGAATTAAGAGACATTTATTGTTAACGTGGAAGGGTATTAAAATTCATAGTTTCGCCATTTCGTCAAATTACAACATATCAAAAAAAGCTTCACAATTTAGAATCAGAAGCATATTGGCATCATGTATACCAACTTTCACATGAATCGGATCAATCGTCTAGGAGGAGTACATTAAAATTGATCATGTCCACAATGCACAAAATCCCAATTACCTCACTTCCTGTGGGCGTGGCTAATGGCATGTTAATACAAAAGTTGATTGTTTTTGGGAGTTACACACACCCACCAAATTTGGTGTGTGTATCTAAAACTATATTCCAACCACAAGTCACAGTGACATAAGGGGGCGCTATGGAGTTCCTGGGCCAAGCCCAGTGCCAAGGCTTTTCCCCTGTGTATTCATGGTACCTCTTGACGTGTGTGCCAAATTTCATGCGTTTTCACCGATGGGAAGAACGTCTTCTGGCATCACAATTCATCACATTTTAGTCCGCACAAAATCCCAAATACCTCACTTCCTGTTGGGCGTGGCTAATGCATTGTACATACGAAAGTTGTTCATCTTGGGGAGATACACATACCTACCGAATTTGATGCGTCTAGCTGAAAGTATGTGCCAACCACTGCCTCAATCACCTAAGGGGGCGCTACTGAGTCCCTGGGCCACGCCCAGGGCCAAGCTCTTGTACCTAACTGCTTTGCGTGACACCTGATATGTGTGCCAAATTTCAAGCGTTTTCGACCATGTTAACCACCTCAAAAAAGGAAAACGCTCTGAGACAAAGTTAATATAATAATAATAATAATAATCCTTACAAAAACAATAGGGCCTTGCGCCCTTCGGTGCTCGGGCCCTAAATATAGCCGCAAGCGGCAATGGCGGGCCCGAGCACCTGCGGGTCGCAACCCGTGACATGTCGGAATCCAACAAAGCACCGACGTGGTGCATCTGTGAAATGTACATATTTTATGCGTGTGCTATTTGTTTTCGTATTTTATTTTCTGGCACATATCCTGCTTGACCAGGTGGTGGCGCTATGCCAGGCAGGCCCATTGGGTGTCTGGATATCATCATAATCATAATATCTATTAACCTGAGAAGTTTCAGACCATTTATTCAAAGCATTGAGCATTTCTGGCACATTATCTGCTTGGCCAGATGGTGGCGCTATGCTAGGCCTGTGAATTACGCATGTGAATATCATCACAATAATGATATCCAATATTTAATAAACTTTTAGATCAATCACTTAAAAGGCATTGTCCATTTCTGGCACATTTCCTGCTTGACCAGGTGGTGGCGCTATGGCAGACAGGCCCATTGGGTGTCTGGATATCATCATAATCATAATATCTATTAACCTGAGAAGTTTCAGACCATTTATTCAAAGCATTGAGCATTTCTGGCACATTTCCTGCTTGGCCAGATGGTGGCGCTATGCTAGGCCTGTGAATTACGCTTGTGAATATCATCACAATAATGCTATCCAATATTTTATAAAGTTTCAGATCAATCACTTAAGGCATTTTCCATTTCTGGCACATATCTTGCTTGGCCAGGTGGTGGCGCTATGTCAGGCAGGCCCATTGGGTGTCTGGATATCATCATAATCATGATATCTATTAACCTGAGAAGTTTCAGACCATTCATTCAATGCACTGTGATTTATGACACATTTCCTGTTTATGTGGTGAGATATTAAAATCATATCAAATATATAAGTTATCAAAAATCCCTTCACAATTTAACATCAGCGACATCTTGGCATAATATTTGCCAAATTTCAAATGAATCTGACAAACCGTCTTGGAGGAGTATGTTAAAATTGATCATATGACATCATTATAATTGTCATTCTTTCTGTTGCCAGATGGTGGCGCTATGCCAAACATGCATTATGGGCATGTGAATATTATCATTAACATGGTCTTCAATGACCTGTGAAATTTAAAACATTTCAAGCCATGCATGGTGAATTATGACACATTTATTGTTCGTGTGGAAGGGTATTAAAATGAATAATTTCGCCATTTCGTCAAATTACAACATATCAAAAAAAGGCTTCACAATTTATAATCAGGAACATCTCAGCGTCATGTATACCAACTTTGACATGAATTGGATCAACCGTCTAGGAGGAGTACGTTAAAATTGGTCATGTCCACAACGCACAAAATCTCAATTACCTCACTTCCTGTGGGCGTGGCTAATGGCATGTTAATACAAAAGTTGTTTGTTTTTTGGAGTTACATACACCCACCAAATTTGGTGTGTGTATCTAAAACTATATGCCAACCACAAGTCACAGTGACATAAGGGGGCGCTATGGAGTTCCTGGGCAACGCCCAGTGCCAAGCTTTTATCCCTGTCTATTCACTGTATCACTTGATGTGTGTGCCAAATTTCATGCGTTTTCACCCATGGGAAGCACCTCTTTTGGCATCATAATTCATCACATATTTCATCACATATTAGTCTGCACAAAATCCCAAATACCTCACTTCCTGTTGGGCGTGGCTAATGCATTGTACATACGAAAGTCGTTCATCTTGGGGAGATACAGACACCTACCAAATTTGGTGTGTGTAGCTAAAAGTATATGCCCACCACGGGATCAGTCATCTAAGGGGGCGTAAGGGGGCGCTAGCGAGTCTCTGGGCCATACCCGGGGCCAAGCTTTTTTACCTAGCTGCTTTGTGTGACACCTGATGTGTGTGCCGAATTTCAAGACTTTTCGATTAGGTTAACCACCTCAAAATATTTGCCAACCACAGGATCAGTCACCTTAGGGGGCGCTAGCGAGTCCCTGGGCCACGCCCGGGGTCAAGCTCTTGTTCCTAACTGCGATGCGTGACACCTGACGTGTGTGTCAAATTTCAAGAGTTTTCAACCATGTTAACCACCTCAAAAACAGGAAAGCAAAAAAGTAGAATAACAATAATAATATAGAAAAAAAATAATAATAATAATAATAATAATAATCCTTACAAAAACAATAGGGCCTTGCGCCCTTCGGTGCTCGGGCCCTAATAATAATCCTTACAAAAACAATAGGGCCTTGCGCCCCTCGGTGCGCGGGCCCTAATAATAATCCTTACAAAAACAATAGGGCCTTGCGCCCTTCGGTGCTCGGGCCCTAATAATAATAATAATAATAATCCTTACAAAAACAATAGGGCCTTGCACCCTTCGGTGCTCGGGCCCTAATAATAATAATAATAATAATCCTTACAAAAACAATAGGGCCTTGCGCCCTTCGGTGCTCGGGCCCTAATAATAGTGAAAAATAATAATCCTTACAAAAACAATAGGGCCTTGCGCCCTTCGGTGCTCGGGCCCTAATAAAAATAATAATCCTTACAAAAACAATAGGGCCTTGCGCCCTTCGGTGCTCGGGCCCTAATAATAATCCTTACAAAAACAATAGGGCCTTGCGCCCTTCGGTGCTCGGGCCCTAAAAATAATAATCCTTACAAAAACAATAGGGCCTTGCGCCCTTCGGTGCTCGGGCCCTAATAAAAAAATAATAATCCTTACAAAAACAATAGGGCCTTGTGCCCTTCGGTGCTCGGGCCCTAATAATAATAATAATAATAATACTACATTACATTACATTTGGCTGACGCACTTTTAACCAAAGCGACTAACAACATGGTTAACAGTTTAAGCCTTTTTAAAGCAATTTTCTTAACAATTCTAAGACAATAATAAAAAAAGGTCTAGTACTGTACAATAAGAATAAGTGCATCAGTGAGTGCTGTTTTTTAAACAATCGAGAGTCAGTTCTAGTCAGGTGGTAAGTGTTAGGATCAGACTAGTTGTAAGTAGTGCTACGAGAGCAGATGTTCTCTGAAGAGCTGGGTCTTCAGGAGTTTTTTGAAGATGGAGAGGGATGTTCCTGCTCTAGTAAGAACTGGTAGTGAGTTCCACCAATGAGGAACAACAGATAAAAAAGTTTTGATTGGCCTGAGCGTACCGGTGGCAGAGCTAGACATCGCTCGTCTGTGGAGCGCAACAGTCTGGAGGTAGCATATGCTTGTATGAGGGCATTCAAGTAAGTGGGAGCAGAACCAGAGACTACTTTGTAGGCAATCGTTAGAGACTAGAGCCAGTGTAGCTGGATGAGCAGTGGGGTAACATGTGCCCTTTTGGGTTGGTTTTAGACCAGACGCGCTGCTGCGTTCTGAATCATCTGAAGGGGTTTCACTGTGCAGGCTGGGAGACCTGTCAGGAGGGTGTTGCAGTAGTCAAGTCGTGAGATGACTATTGCCTGTACCAGGAGTTGGGTAGCATCTTGAGCCGAGTAAGTCCTGATTTTCCGTATGTTGTAAAGTGCGAAACGGCACGACCGGGCGACCGAGGCAACATGATCGGAGAAGGTTAGTTGGTTGTAAAGAATGACTCCTACATTTCTTGCAGTCCTGGTAGGCGCAACCGACAGGGAGTCAATTTTGATGTTGATGTTATGATTTATGGCAGGTTTAGCTGGGAGGACCAGCAGTTCAGTTTTTGAGAGGTTTAACTGGAGATGATGTGCCTTCATCCATGTAGATATGTCTGAGAGGCAATCCGAGATCCATGCCGAGACCAGGGGGTCATCAGGTGGAAAGGACTCATAATACATTTTATTTAAAGCACCTTTCATGACATCCAAGGTCACTTCACAAACAAAAAGGTTGTTAAAATTAGTCATCTCATAACATGAAAAAATAAAATAAAAGTAAAAGTCAGTCAGTAAGTCCATAAGCCATCTTTGAAGAGATAAGGTTTTAAGTCTGTTTTTAAAGTCAGTAATTGAGTCGCAGTGTCTGATGTAGTCTGGCAGTGAATTCCACAGCTTGGGGGCGATGTAGCTGAAAGCCCTCTCTCAAAGGGTGCTGAGGTTCACACTAGGGACATGCAGTAGGAATTTTCATCAGTAAGCGGCACTGTAGATTGACGTGGAAGTTCAGGTTTACGAATGTATAAGGCAATTTGCAGGCAACAAAACTGCTGTTAATTGTCAGAAATTGATGCGGGCCTTGACCCCCCTCCTCCTAATTCTAGGGGAGCTATACAAATGCAAATCAGGGTACCAGGGGGAGTGCACTGTGCATGGTGGCATGACTGTGGCCTTTTCTTTGGTCTTGCTTAAACAGTGGATGTGTTAACCACACAACTCCAAGCAATGCGCTCAACAGGCAGAAATTATATGACATGTCTGTTCCCTGCAAGCTCCAATAATGTAACCTGACTTAAAACAGTCAATAGACTCAAGTTAAGATTTGGATTTTCCCTTCACACCAACATTTCAGAGGCAAATATATAAACTAGACTGCATTTCCGGCGGAAACTGCGAAAGTGTGCTTGCCCTGGTCCGGTCAGCAACGTGAGCAGACAGTGGCATACGCTATGCTGAACCTGGCTTGATCCAAGCATTCTAACAGTGCCTTTCAGTGTTGGAGCAGTGGCAATACCTCAAAAGCTCTAGGAGAGGGCTATTCAACTATTGGCTTGCGGGGTGAATGCGGTTCGTTGGATTTTACCTGTGGCCTGCCTTCGAATTTAGCTTCTATGACTAAGATCAAATCAACAAAATGAAACAACAGCAGTGATTGGCTGCAAAAACAAATAATGTCACGCGTCTTGCGCCTCTCAAACTGGGCTATCAGGTAACCTACAGAGGAATTATGAAATATGACCAAGGCATTAAAAAACTGCTTGTTTGTCAGGGTACTTATTCACTGATTTATTTAAAAAAATATGAGCTATGAGTGTGAATGTTATATATTCCATCCCACAAATTATATTATACTGGTTTATTTGACAAATAATCTATATGGATTTGCTCTATAAAGACCTTATGTCTGTTTGGGATTGTTTTGAGCCTGGGGTTGTTTTGAGAGCCTATTGATGTAGCCTATCTCAGATGTATCTCAGAATAAAGGAATACTTCATATTACTCTAAACCACCGTCTGTAAATCAGCTGTATACTACTGTCTACATTGCACTATATTTCTTGACCTGTCTCTGTATATTTCATCACCTTTCTATACTTTGCCTCACATTGCAACACAGCTCAGATCTTTGGTTGCTATGAAGGCCAGTCGTTCTAAATGGATGGTTGGTATGGCCAAAGGCCAGTTCTATCTCTGCCGTTGTCAAGCGGGCATATCGTAGAATTCTGATTAACCTTATCTTATTTGAAACATCTCTATTTTACTTAGCCCACTTCCATACAGTGCATCCCATTAAGAAGTGGCCACTTCATTCGCGCTTACCGTGATTCACACAGCAGCATTATTAAATGAATCTGTCACCATATGCCTATGCCTACGTTTGCAAAGAAAACATTTTAATTTGATTCACATGAAACGTTACATTTAATGTACATGTTGACAATGAGTAGGCTAGTTTTGGTTGTTGGTGGTGTTATTGGATCCCTTAGTTATGCCTACAATGCAAGTTCCCTCGCGATTGGAAGCTCCTGTACACAATAGTAGACGCATTTCAAAACATCGCGTTAGGAGTTAGGAGTCTTCGCCACTTCTTTTAAGCTGTCACAGACTTAGGTGCTACTTTTAGGGCTAAAGTGCTAAATAGCAGTCCTAAAGTTACAAGTGACGAAGTTACGAGTGCAAGCATCTCATATCAAATGACCATGGCATTACGCTAAACAACATAAATCCCAATTAGCAACATACATCTCCTCCCTATAGCTAGCCACACAAGAAATTAATGATACTAAATCTCTGCTTAGCATGCTTCTCCGCTTAGCATTCTAATAACAGAAGGGGCACATTTATGTTGACCACTACAACATGACTCATTATGTCTGTAACTTTATAAAACACTTACTTTCATAAAGATAGCACACCATCCAGCACATACACATGGAAACCGATATTTTAGGTACTTGGCCACGAACTCAAAACGTGTCTCTCTGAAGCTCTGTTCTAGAATCTTTGTTCTGAAGGCTGCATTGCTAGGCAACATCAAATAAATGAAATGAGAGTATTTTCAAGGTATTAAAAGTGTACGTGTGATTACGAATAGATGTGTGTGGTTTGCAATTAGAATAAACAAGAAATAACATTTCCAATAATTTCCCATGATAAATTACATAATATTTGCACCTTCCTTACTTGTGAAGCTTAGTGAAATGTAATACAACGTTGCCACCTAGTGTTCAGATGTAGGCTATTTAACATTAACGTGACATTTCCTGCTTATTCTTTCGTCAACTCCATGCTTTTAGGAAAACAATCTTTTTATCATAGTTCCCTCTTCAATGAGCGATTACCAGCTCGTTTTTGTAACAGAGATAGCTGTTTATTGTCCCTAGGTTTACAGAAACAGGTTTACAGGTTTAAGCACACTTAACTAGACTGCATTTCTGGCGGGAACTGCGAATGTGTGCTTGCCCTGGTCCGGTCAGCAACGTGAGCAGACAGTGGCATACGCTATGCTGAACCTGGCTTGATCCAAGCATTCTAACAGTGCCTTTCAGTGTTGGAGCAGTGCCAATATCTCAAAAGCTCTAGGAGAGGGCTATTCAAGTATTGGCTTGCGGGGTGAATGCGGTTCGTTGGATTTTACCTGTGGCCTGCAGTGGCGGACCGTCAGGGCCTTCAAAGCCTTCTCAAAAGGCCTAACTATTTTCAAACGAATGAAAAATAATAGTGTCTTTAATAACATTGTACTTTAGCATTTATTATTTGCTTCTGCTTCTCCTTCCCCGATCGTTCTTGACTACTGATATCCCACCGCTGTCCGATATGTGATTTGATTGGCAGATTGTGTGAACAAATAGTGAGGGGGTGCGATACATTGTTATCCAATCGCACGTCTTCTCTTGTTAAGTCCCGCATCAGGCCTTCACAAGGAATCACTGCGTTTTCGGTACCTAAGCAACCATTAGAAATCATATGTTTGGATTCGGCTTGATTGATGGCTACATCTGACTGATTAGCCAATCAAATCGACCTGTTATGGCGAGGTAGGCAGGTCTGACTGCAGTTGGGCCTGCAATGTTCCAAAAGAATACCCGGAACCGTTCATCACGAATTTTGACGCTGTCTGTTTTACGTGATGAACTTCGTGAGCAACTTCTGTCAGTCAGACAGACAAACATTCACTGGAAAAGTACATGTCACACTGATATGACTATGGTTACAGTTATGAACAGTAAATTGACCGTTTTTTTTTTTTTTTAAATATATATTGATACGCCTTCATTAGTTGCTTCATTAAGCAAAAATAATATAGGCTAATGTAACGTTACAGTGTCAGCTGGACTACATGTCAGCAAGATCCACATACATTGGTAAGTTTGGTTTCATGTTTATTTGATAACATAGATTTGTAGTACAGTAGTACTATAGATGCTTGTTATCTGGCCCTTTTCTATTTAAAAAAAAACTGTTTTTGTGCTGCTTGCAGACTGCAGTTGGTGGCTTTGGTGAAGATGTCTGGATCGGCATCTATGTGAAAACTTTCATTTGTCTTTGGTTCCCTGCCCTGCTAGTTTAGTCTGACTTTTTATCTCTCTGAGTTTTGTGGAAATTATTGATGAAATCAGACCATCAGACCAGGCTATCAGACATTCTAAAATAGCCAACAAGCAGTAGCAGCATTAGGGCAATACACATAGATATACGACAATACATCTGGTGACTTTTATGTTTAATAGCATGGTGGTGTGCTGTGACATTTTTTTTTAATAATTTTCTGTTGAGACATTTACTCATAGTGTAGGCCTACCGCGAAATAGCCTACGTTTGGCAAACACTGTAGGATAGCCTACTGTAGTTTCACGTGAGTAATCAGAGCAGCGTGGTACCTAGAACAGTTGCACTGTAACTTTAACGTTAGAGCTACAACTAAATAGGAGAGCCACAGTCTGAAGCAAGTTTGCTGATGTCAGATTAAACTACTAAATGGTTTGGACACATCATTGTAGACCAGTGGCAGTGCTATATGTGCGTGCGAGTCATGAACATAAATTAGGCAACCGATAGCCTAAATATTTCACATAAATTAGGCAACCTAAATATTAGTAGTCTGCACAAACCCATACTTGAGTACACTTGGTGTTCACTTTCAATATGACATGGACTAAATTGTACGTCTTTACTGGACAGCAGCAGGCAGCAGTTTATAATGCACTTGTGAATATGGGTGGTAAATAAATAGCCTAGCAGCCTACTTTGCTGCTGAGGGTGATCTGTTAACCAAGCAATCGGAGCATTAATTGTTTGTGTAACGAAGATTCTAGTGCTACAGACTCGCGTAAGAGAGAGAAAACTATTGTAAAAAATCGGCCGTAACGCCCCCCATTATTATTTTTGTCAAAAGATAGTCATCATTGAAGGCCTAACCACTGAACGCACGGTCCGCCACTGGTGGCCTGCCTTCGAATTTAGCTTCTATGACTAAGATCAAATCAATAAAATTAAACGACAGCAGTGATTGGCTGCAAAAATAAATAATGTCACGCGTCTTGCGCCTCTCAAACTGGGCTATCAGGTAACCTACAGAAGAATTGAAATTATGAAATATGACCAAGGCATTAAAAAGCTGCTTGTTTGTCAGGATACTTATTCACTGATTTATTTAAAAAAATATGAGCTATGAGTGTGAATGTTATATATTCCATCCCACAAATTATGTTTTACTGGTTTATTTGGTATATAGCCGTGGCCCACTGGTTAGCACTCTGGACTTGTAACCTGGAGGGTTGCCAGTTCGAGCCCCGACCAGTGGGCCGCGGCTGAAGTGCCCTTGAGCAAGGCACCTAACCCCTCACTGCTCCCCGAGCGCCGCCGTTGAAGCAGGCAGCTCACTGCGCCGGGATTAGTGTGTGCTTCACCTCACTGTGTGCTGTTTGTGTTTCACTAATTCACCGATTGGGTTAAATGCAGAGACTATTCCCTCATAGCGTATGACCCATTTCTCTCACGGGATCAAAAAAGTATATATACTTGACAAATAATCTATATATATCTCTATAAAGACCTTATGTCTGTTTGGGATTGTTTTGAGAGCCTATTCATGTAGCCTATCTCTACGGAGCCCTCCGGGTGACATGGGGGAAAAAAACATGGGTTAGAAAAAAAAAAAAAAAAGTAGTGGGGAAAAAAAACATGAAGAAGAAAAAAAAACGATGCACTTTTGCGGGATCTCATTGCGGGATCTCGTAAAGTTTTGCGAGATCCCGCAAAAGTTTTGCGAGATCTCGCAAAACTTTTTTTCTACTTTTGGAACTTGCTGGGCTTCCTACTTGACCCCAATAGGCCCACAAACCACTACCGCCAGATGGCAATCGTATCATGATACTCTGATTGCTCTATCACTGTTGCGTGTTGTGGGTTTTCTGGACACATTACATAGGCCTATGACAAGGGAGGGAGAGGGAGACACCTGCGTGCAGACACGCACACACAGCAGGCTACAATAAATTGCCTAACAGACAGCAGCCTAATTTCGAGGTATCACCAGGGTGCGATTTGTAGGGGGGGATGGTGAGGATTTCCCCAACTCTGGTTTTCCTATCCCTACCTCTACAAGGATTAAACCCCTTGATAGCGATGAATGCAACTTAACTGCTAGCCTACTTAAACTCTTGAAATCTAGCGATCTTCAGTGTCAATACATCAGAGTAGGCTATTCAGTAGCCTTCTGGCAGACGGCGCATATTTCTGAACGTCATCGAACACAAAAACATTGTAACATTTTCAGTCCCTCTCAACATTTTAGTGCGGGAACTTCCACAGGGAAAACAGCGCTGAACCAAACATGAAACGCGCTCAGAGCAGCATATCGTCTTACTTTAAACACCTAGTAGTTTGCGGAGGACGAACGAGAAAGCACACGTTTGATAAATCAGCCAGTAGGCTAAGCCTAGTAGACAAATAACTTACAGAAATAATCTGTACAGCAAAAACAAATGTTGGTGGGTATTTAAACTATCTAGCGGGTGTTTTAACAGCTGCAAGAAATAGAAGCTTATGGCCCATATGTTCTGGTTCGTAAATTATTTTCATAAAACTTCAAGTTGCCCTATAACTTCTCTCCAAACTCTTCACTGCACTGTAGCCAATTAACTGACAGTATGATAGTAAGCTATTTATTTTCTGTAGGCTTCAATAAACACATTTATTTTTTCAACTTTTACAATATTACGCACTTGGCTACTGAACGCAAGTCTGCGAGAGAGTGAATGCACGCAGCCTACGCAGCGTGTAGCGCAATGTGTAGGCTATTTGTATACCAACTAACACTGTTAGCCAATTCACTAACTCAAGACTTCAGTGTCATCATATGCAACATTTTACATAACAAATACAGAAAGGATGGAGGCAGCAAAGGTAGAGGAGTCATTTCAGATGGGTCAAGAACAAGGTGAATTGAGAGTCACGTGGGATGTCGAGTAAGATGGCTGCTCAGTAGAAGTTGTCCTAAACCCCACTAACTAAATCAAATTAATCCGATCATTTATCCATACTATTTCAAAGTTAAATATCTTGTTACCGAACCCTTAACTACGTGAAACAATTAATCTGCTGGAATATGGCTACATCTTCAAAATATTTCAAGAATACAAGAGCAAAGAATGCTGCTATGGAGCCAGGCGATGCTAGCCCAAAACGACAACCACCGCAGACTGCTAGTTTGGAAAGTCTCTTCGCTGAAGTGACTAAAATGAGCACGACGCTTCACACAGTGGCATCCGATGTGTCAACGATTAAAGAGACTACAGCAGAATTGAAAAATACAGTAAATGCTATGCAAGAGCGATTGACAGAAGCGGAAGGCCGAATTTCAGACATGGAGGACACCAGTCATCAACTGGTAAACGACCGCGATCTACACAGTAAGCGCATAGAGACTGTATGGAATCGTTTGGAAGATTTGGAAAATAGAAGCCGCCGCAATAATGTCAGGTTGCTAGGTCTGAAAGAGGGCATTGAGGGGGACAACATGACAGCATGCATAGAAAAACTGTTGTCAGAAGGTCTCGGTTTGGACACTGATAAAGAGTTCGAGGTCGAAAGAGCACACCGATCTCCTGGATCTCGTCCGAATGAGGATCAACCTCCGAGACTGATAATGATACGATTTCTGCGCTCATCCGCGAGAGACAAAGTGCTTAAAGTCGCGAGAGAAAAAGGTGGAGCTGAATGGAATGGATGTCATCTTTCCCTTTTCCCTGACATGACCAAGGAGCTAGCTGAGAGGAGGAAAACTTTCACTGCAGCAAAACATCTGCTTCGTGACAAGAATGTGAAGTTCAGACTATAGCCTTCCCAGCGACGCTCCGTTTCACTTTGAAGGGGAAGAACCGAAAATTTGAAGATGCGTCAGAGGCTGTTAAATTCATTGAGCAGCACATGACAGACGGAGATTAAAGGTTCGGAGCAAAACTCTAGCAATAGGCTGATCTATGTGGAGCGTTTGAGAGAGGCATGGTGGGGTTGGATAATACTTGTGTAGCTATCTGGGGATTTAGTGGGCGAACCGGACAACCCACGGACCTAGGCAGATTTTGTTTTTTGTTTTTCCTCAGTCCTGGACAGATTTAATGGGAAACAAGTCTCCAGTTAGTTGTTGGAGACTTTTTTTGTGTTTTCTCCTCTGTTGTAGAGGGAATGTTTATGTTGACCAGTTTGGTCATGTATGTTCACTTAAAAAATACATTTGGAATAGGCTCAGCAATGGTACAAAAACTTATGAATACTGTTTCAGACAGGTCAGACAAAGTGGTTCAGTTCTTTATATACCCTATACTTACAACACTTTTACTTTCTTATGGTTTGAATGGCAAATAATGTTTGTGTTAAAATAGTATCCTGGAATATTAATGGTGGGAATCCTGTGAAGAGGAAAAAAGTACTTTTATATCTTAAACATAAACAAGCTGACATAGCATTCATTCAAGAATCACATCTAATGGATGAGGAAGCTAAGAAATTTAAAAGAGACTGGGTTGGACAGGTTTATTATAGCTCCTTCTCAAGCAAGAAAAACGGGGTTCTTATTTTGGTCCATAAAAGGTTGAATTTCTCAGTGTCAAGGGAATTTAAGGATATGAACGGAAGAATCATTTGTCTTGAAGCCATCATAAATGGTATGGAATTAACATTGTGCAACATCTATGCTCCTAACAAAGGAGATCCCTCCTTTTTTCATGAGGTTAACACTATACTGGGAAATTCGCAAGGACAAATTATTTTGGCAGGTGATTTCAATCAGGTCTTAGATGGGACCCTTGATAAAAGTAGATTTTTAGGAACTTCAACACCAAAGGATAGAGGTGCCATTCACATGCTGATTGAAGACAATGGTTTGATTGATGTATGGCGATTGGTTAATCCAAGTAAACGAGAATACACATTCTACTCACATTGCCACAAATCTCACTCAAGAATAGACTTTGTTTTGATCTCCCAGAGCCTGATTAATGCAGTTATTGATAGCAATATTAATGCTATTTCCCTGTCAGATCATGCACCTGTTGAACTATGTGCAAATATCCACTCAGATAAACTTAGACGTGGCAGATGGAGAATGAATACGCAGTGTTTCCTGTAGGATTTTTTTAAGCAGTGGGGGCAGGCCTGTCCGAACCCCCCCCCCCCCCCTCTTGTCCCACGGAACTGACAACTGACACTTCGCTGCAACACAAACAATTATATGTATTCACCTCTATTCACACACAATGAGGCATTATTTTCAGTTGTGATTGAGCTGTATATTTGGAGAATCTACAACAGGTCTGCACAATGAATTTTGAAAGGCAACTGCGACTATTGTACGTCTGCCCCATTTCTGATACCGTGGGGGAAGAAAATTAAACCGTGGGGGGCCGCCACTACCAAATCAACATAGAGGAAACACTGAATACGTCCCTATTGCAAGACAAAGTATTTTCTAAAGGACTTGCAGAAGACCTATCCTCATTTTTTGAGATCAATCTGGGAAGCACAGATAGCGTTGCGATGGTTTGGGAGGCATCTAAAGCCTACATTAGAGGCAAACTTATTGCACAAACTTCTAGAAGGAAAAAACAACATATTAATAAAATTCAGAAATTGGAAGTAGAATTACATGACATGGAAAAAGATTTGGCCAACCATTATTCTGACAGCTTATTTAAAAATATTTGCAAATGTAAATTTCAAATTCATGCAATTTTTAATAAAAAAGCAGAACATGCCTTGTTTAGACTTAAAACAACATTTTATGAGTCAGGGGAGAAAACTGGTAGACTCTTAGCCAGACAGCTAAAAGAACAAAACTTTGCTCACACAATTCCAGCAATAAGAGCAGGGGGCTCTCTTGTTACATCATCTAAGGAAATTAATGATGTCTTTAAGGAATTCTATGAGGGTCTGTATAGATAATCTATTACTCCAAATAAACCAGCAGTGTGGGACTTTTTCACAAATATCAACCTCCCAATTTTATCTGCTGAGCAGACAGATTTTCTTGATAAGCCAGTAACCCAGGAAGAGGTGAAAAATGCTATTAGAGCTATGAAAACAGGGAAGTCGCCTGGAACTGATGGGTTCCCAGTAGAGTACTATAAAGAATATATAGATATAATTACTCCAATATTGACAAAGGTATTTCATGAGGCTTTTGAGACTAGTACATTGCCACCATCTCTTAATGAAGCTCTTATTTCGCTGATTCCTAAGAAAGGTAGAGATCATACGGATCCTGCTAATTTCAGACCAATTAGCCTCATTAATGTTGACAGTAAAATACTGGCCAAAGTGTTGGCCCTAAGGCTTGAAACGGTTTTGCCATACATTGTCCACACAGACCAGGTGGGCTTTATAAAAGGCAGATCTTCTACCGACAATCTGCGAAGGCTTATACATTTAATGTGGTCACACTCTTCCAGTACAGTACCAGTGACTGCCATCTCATTGGATGCTGAGAAGGCCTTTGACAGGGTTGAGTGGGATTTTTTACACTCGGCCCTGTCAAGGTTTGGTTTTGGTCCTGGTTTTGATAAGTGGATAAAAATAATGTACAGCGATCCCAAAGCTGCAGTCATGACAAATGGTTTAACTTCGTCATTCTTTAATCTTTCCAGAGGAACGCGCCAGGGTTGTCCCCTTTCGCCTCTATTATTTACAATTGCACTGGAACCTCTGGCAGTGGCCATAAGAGAAAACCCTGACATCAAAGGAGTAGAGGGTGGTGGAAGTGAGCATAAGCTAATGCTGTATGCGGATGATATTCTCTTTCTGACTAGTGATCCTCAAAATTCCTTACCTTCACTAATGAATACCATTGGTAAATACTCCAAGCTATCAGGTTATAAAATCAACTGGACTAAGTCGGAAGCGATGCCAATATCTAAATACTGTCACCCGCAAGTAGTGACACAATACAACTTCAAATGGGTTCCAAAGGGCATGATATATTTGGGCATCAAGTTATGCCCAGATCTCAGTGAGATTACAGTTCTGAACTTTGAACCACTTCTTCAAAAAATCAAAACAAATCTAGGAAAATGGGGAAAACTAAATCTTAGTCTGTGGGGTAAAGTTAATGTTATTAAAATGGTAATAGCGCCACAATTTAACTACATATCTAGGATGTTGCCACTTAACACATCTGATCACATTTTTAAACAATATGATAATTACATTAGGGACTTTCTCTGGGCAGGGAGGAAGCCCAGATTTAAAATGAGTAAAATGTGTGCGCCCAAAGATAAAGGAGGGCTCGGCCTGCCTGATGTTAGACTGTATAGTCTGTCATTTGAAATGGCTAAGATTGCCAACCATTGGAGAGGAGCGGGGTCAGGCTTAGAGTGGGCCTCTATAGAGAAGACTCTTGCTACACCATTTCATCCTATAAATGTGATATCCCAACATTGGAAGGATAAAGTAAAGGAGATCAATCCCATTGTTAAGCACTCTTGTGAGGTCTGGGCAAAGGTTCATAAAATGCACAAACTCTCACATTACAAACAGCCTTATGCCTCACTTTGGTTCAATCCAGAAGTACAAATAGGGAAGCAGAAAGTGTTTTGGAAAAGGTGGCTAGACAGTGGAATAAATACAATTAGTGACCTTTATAAAGATGGTATATTTATGTAATTCACTGAATTAGTCCATAAGTACAAATTGGAAGAGACAGGAGACTTTTGGAAATACTTACAAATCAGACATTGTGTGATGAAAAAGTTTCAGTCAGGTGAAGTAAATAACCCAATTGTTGACTATCTTGACAACCCGTTTAACCGTAAGGCGTCAACATTTTATAAAAACTCAATTCATTTAACCAGTAGCATATGTGACAACTTGAGAATAATTTTGCAGAGAGACCTTGAGTGCACAATTGACATGGATACATGGAAACAGATTTTAGCTAATAATGGTAAATATATTAAGGAAGCTAGAGGGAAATTTATTCAATATAAAATTTTGCACCGGTACTACTGGACGCCAAATAGGCTTTTCAAAATAGGACTAATAAGTACCAACACATGCTGGAAATGTAAAACTGAGATGGGTACCTTTTTGCATCTCATATGGGAATGCTCTATGGTAAAACCTTTTTGGCATAACATACTGGAGTTCTTGGGGACGTGGGCAGGGGTAACCTTGCCAATATCTCCAAGATTATGCCTTTTGGGAGATAAAACAGAAACGCCAACCCTGACAAAAAGTGCATATTCAGTTGTGATGGTTGGGATAGCCTCTGCTGCCAGAATTATATTAAGACATTGGAAATCACCCATAAACCCAACAATGCAGGAGTGGAAACTCCTCATGAGTGAGACAGCATCATATGAGGTTATGTTGGCCAGGATAAGGGGCAAAGAACCGGGGACATTGGGGATTTGGGATTACTTTATGGCCCACCTGACTTCCAACTAGTAGCCTGATTGTGAGATTATAACTGGATTTTCATGCCATATTTATATCATTTGCTGATATTTTGTTTGATTGTTTTACTTAACTAATACTACTGTGCTTTTGTCTGCTTACTCTGAACATTTTTTGTTTTTCATTTTCACATTCCTTGTGACCAGGATAACTTATGCTTTGACTGAACTGTTACTTCAATGTCTGACCTTATTTGTTTTCTGTAAACTGTACCATATAAGCTATTGTTTGTCATATTTGCAAATAAAAATTAAATTACAAAAAAAAAGAACAAGGTGAATTTGTATGTTTCTCAAAACGTAGTCCAACCCTGCATTAGAGGAGCTGAGCACACTCGCTGTTTAAAGTCATACACAACTAAAACTAAGCTAAAGGTAAATGTTACAAATTGGCAAAATTAATATAGGCTATTATTAGCTATGAAATTATTCGTTCGTTAATTTTTTTTTCAGAGGGGGGGGGTTACAAACATATTCAAAATCCTCCCCCCCCCCCCTCTGTTTTTTACACAAATCGCACCCTGGGTATCACTAATACCTATTAAATAAATGTAAACGACACAGAACTGTAGGCTCAAATTCAAAAACGTTTGAAGTCTACCCAAACATATGCAAAGGGAATATATATAAATTGTGTAGCATATAGCCAGCTTAATTAATGTCAATTTAAAGATTATGATTAGCAGTTTCTATGCATTTTTCCATTGATAGTTACAGGAAGCCACATTTTGTTTAAACTATTGTTGCTTCTAGCCCACGTTACCTCCAGTTTCACTTGCTGCAGGGACGCACACATTGCATGATCGATCATAAGCGTTCTATCTCCGATGTAGAACTCAAATGTGTCTTGACGCCGCCGTTTGTAAGATCAGATCAAATAAAACGTTCTAAATGGAACGCGATGTAATTAAGCTGTTCCTTTCCAAGCGTCTTGGAGACGTACTGTATGTGTGCTGACTGGGCTATGTCTATATAGTTGATGACACCAAATGAATAAGTATTGTAATTATGTTATTGGTAGTCGGAGGAGGAGTTACACACACACACACACACACACACACACACAACTCGGGATTTACTTTTCACAGTTTATTCACAAGAATTAATTACAGTGCATGAAAATGCACTGTACTGTTCTTCCAAGGCTTTTTCTTCTTCTGCTTCTTCTTCTTCTTCTTCTAACGCATTTAATGCAGCTTCAACCGTTTAACGTAGAAAATTCATTCAAACTGCGTTGCGTAGGTCTTACTTAGGACATGGGTGCTATGTATTTTTCATCTTTGTAACTTTTTTACTTTTTAAACTATTAATTAAAAACTAATCAAAATTTCCCCATTGACTTAACACTATGATTTTGACATCACAATACGGCCGTTAAGCAATTAGAATCCTATGGCAGGTGTTCGGGCCACCTGCATCAACTGCCAGTCTCAGGCTTTAAGCATACAAACTGGCCCTATTAAGACTACACATCCTGTCCAACTGCTTCCTCTGCCAAAAACTGTTTCAAAATAAAAGTCCTCACTACAATATGTTCACTTTAAACTACTGAACTTTTTAACTGTTCAGCCATTGTAACTGTTACTTGTCATCAACTATGACTCCTACCCACTGTAGCTAGTTAGCATGGTTAGCATAGTTAGCATGCTAACATGTTAGCATGCTAGTTAGCATTTTTAGCAAAACTGCTAAAAACGATTAGCTAAGTTTGCTAAGTCACATGGTTAGCATAGTTAGCATGCTAGCATGTTAACATGCTAGTTAGCATTTTTAGCAAAACTGCTAAAAAATATTAGCTAAGTTAGCTAAGTAACATGGTCAGCATAGTTAGCATGTTAGCATGTTAGTTAGCATTTTTAGCAAAACTGTTAAAAATGATTAGCTAAGTTAGCTAAGTAATATGGTTAACATAGTTAGCATGCTAGCATGTTAGCTTGCTAGTTAGCATTTTTAACAAAACTGCTAAAAATGATTAGCTAAGTCATATGGTTAGCATAGTTAGCATTTTAACATTGTTAGCATGCTAGTGAGCATAGTAACTTGGTTAACATTATTATCTTTGTTAACATAGTTAGCATAACTGCTAGCAAACATTAGAGCCATTCCAACTGTTAGTTATCGTCAACTATCTGCCTAAATAATTTAACCATTTCAATTATCAACCTATTTAACTGTTCAGTCATTCCAACTATATTAAACCTTATCTACCAAGCAAATAATTTACCATATGAACATCATATTTTTGCATTTTCATGCACTGTATTTCCTTCAGGAAATGCTTTTCTAGTTAATACACCACTACCTCCCACACACAACCACCCCGCATTCATACAACCCGCTTAAACTAGCCCTCTCTATGGCCGAGTTAAACTAGGGGAAGGGACTGGCCATTAACCCCGGCCGGGGGCTAAACTCAAAGCGCGCACACACACACACACGCGCACACACACACACACACACACAGTAGGCCACACTAGACTGCAATAACAAGGCAATCAATAGACTGAGCTAGATCACAGGGTCCTATGACCGGCTTTGAGAAAGTACTGGTTTAGTCCGTACAGCAGCTCCAGCCTGGAGCGTTATGAGACTGACCGTAAGTGTCCAGAGATAATTCAGAGTCCGCAAGTAGCCTAATCCACAGTGTTCGCAAGTAATCCACAATGTTCGCAAGTAATCCACAACGTTCGCAAGTAATCCACAACGTTCGCAAGTAGCCATTCACTACAGTATGCTGCAAATGAGCAGATGTGTGAAGCACCGGGCATAACTTAATTTCGCGGCTACGTGGAGCAGTAGTAGGTTCATTGTTGAGGAGGCCCATAGTTTGAGAAAAGCTGCAGATCATAGGCAGAGAAAGCATAATGCTCTGAGAACAGTAGCCAAAGGTTTTCCTGCAGAAACAGGTGCCTTGGTGCACGCACCCCGCTTTCACTTTGACTCCCTGCATTGTGGCAAAAACTGTCAGTCAGACAGTGAATTTTGGTTTACTAAATTAGCATAATGCGGTAACAATTATCATTTCAATTCTATCTGAAATCTGCTCACTGCAGACGTTACAATGCAGACCCAAGCAGCAGCCTTGAAAGACGTACACGAATTTGATCAGAGCGGCTCTGGTTCTTCACCTAACTTGGTGTGATTGGCTGGATGACCGTTCAATCAAATCAACAGACCTATTTGTGTCTCTGTGTGTTCGTTATAGATACGGTTCCAACTCTTTACGGGAGCGTTTATTTCCATATTTTACTTTCAATTTAATCTGACAAAAAGTGTGGGGGATATAATCGTGTTCCAGCAAAACTGTGTACATTATAACACCCACATCCCCCACGCTTGCTACGCGCCTGCGTGTGTGCGTGTCTGCACGCAGGTGTCTCCCTCTCCCTCCCGTGTCATAGGCCTATGTAATGTGTCCAGAAAACCCACAACACGCAACAGTGATAGAGCAATCATAGTATCATGATACGATTGCCATCTGGCGGTAGTGGTTTGTGGGCCTATTGGGGTCAAGTAGGAAGCCCAGCAAGTTCCAAAAGTAGAAAAAAAGTTTTGCGAGATCTCGCAAAAAGTTTTGCGAGATCTCGCAAAACTTTGCGAGATCCCGCAATGAGATCCCGCAAAAGTGCATCGTTTTTTTTTTCTTCCTCATGTTTTTTTTTCCCCACTACTTTTTTTTTTTTTTTCTAACCCATGTTTTTTTTTCCCCATGTCACCCGGAGGGCTCCGTATATCTCAGATGTATCTCAGAATAAAGGAATACTTCATATTACTCTAAACCACCGTCTGTAAATCAACTGTATACTACTGTCTACATTGCACTATATTTCTTGACCTGTCTCTGTATATTTCATCACCTTTCTATACTTTGCCTCACATTGCAACACAGCTCAGATCTTTGGTTGCTATGAAGGCCAATCGTTCTAAATGGATGGTTGCTATGGCCAAAGGCCAGTTCTATCTCTGCCGTTGTCAAGCGGGCATATCGTAGAATTCTGATTAACCTTATCTTATTTGAAACATCTCTATTTTACTTAGCCCACTTCCATACAGTGCGTCCCATTAAGAAGTGGCCACTTCATTCGCGCTTACCGTGATTCACACAGCAGCATTATTAAATTAATCTGTCACCATATGCCTATGCCTACGTTTGCAAAGAAAACATTTTAATTTGATTCACATGAAACGTTACATTTAATGTACATGTTGACAATGAGTAGGCTAGTTTTGGTTGTTGGTGGTGTTATTGCATCCCTTAGTTATGCCTACAATGCAAGTTCCCTCGCGATTGGAAGCTCCTGTAGACAATAGTAGACGCATTTCAAAACATCGCATTAGGAGTTCTCGCCACTTCTTTTAAACTGTCACAGACTTAGGTGCTACTTTTAGGGCTAAAGTGCT
This sequence comes from Alosa pseudoharengus, assembly GCF_046254945.1. NCBI lineage: Eukaryota > Metazoa > Chordata > Actinopteri > Clupeiformes > Clupeidae > Alosa > Alosa pseudoharengus. Next base: position 2,364,233 of record NW_027468620.1, on the reverse strand, counting down.
AAAAAGCAGTCCTAAAGTTACAGTGATGAAGTTACGAGTGCAAGCATCTCATATCAAATGACCATGGCATTACGCTAAACAACATAAATCCCAATTAGCAACATACATCTCCTCCCTATAGCTAGCCACACAAGAAATTAATGATACTAAATCTCTGCTTAGCATGCTTAATTGTGCTTCTGACATTCATAGGCTATCCTAAACTTACACATTTACATGGTCAGTTAGGCTATTCTCTGCCAACCAAGGTCTCGTTCCTTGGCAGACGCTCAAGTATTGCTCTTTTTTTTTTGCTCTTCTCGTGGTTTCGACTCTTAATAGATGATGCCTTTATACGTTCGCCGTGAACGCGCACAACTCTAGGTTACTTAACACAGGATTGATTGAACTAACCGGTAACCGGTGTTTTGGAACCAACAGCTCGGGTTTAGTTGCCACAGATTCAGACAACCCAGAGGTTAAGTTTTATCTCAGTGTTTATTAAACCTCCTTTCTGGAATACCCCCCTGGTCCGTAGCAGGTTAACTTTCAAGCTAACTTAAGCTGTGTTGCAAAAAAACCCAATCAGTCAGAAAACGAGTCCAAAAAGATGGTTCCGTCAACCTATGCTTTCGTCACCTGTAGACTACAACTTCAAAAATAGAAGTAGAAATGTTTTTTCTGACAGTGTCACCAAGCATGGATTTACACATTCACTAGCTCCAAAGAATGTATGAAGATTATGCGACTTAAAATGTTTTCACTTGACATGCATGTGGTTCTAGGAATCTCGCTACTCTGTGTCATTTACGTTCTGTGATGGTGTAACGTGTAGCGAGACAGCATGGGAAAGGAATTATATTCTTGCGTGTTCACAGGTTCGCTTCCCATGCAAAGTATTTAGGCTACATAGCTTATCATCTTGAAATTGGCATTTTTAGTTATACTCTTTAATAAAAGACATGTCCTACTGTTGATAAAGGGTCATGCACATTTGGTAGGCTGTTCAGTGACAGTAAATTATGCTTTGCCAGTTGGCTATATTATATCTGATGGAAGCCAAAGGATAATTCTGTAGCCTGTAGGCCTATAGGCAGCTAATAATTAAAACTGCTTCATGTGTCGATGATTGTTAATGAATGTCAAATCAACTGTGTGCTACACAGATTAAATATTAGGTCTAAATGACAAATTGAAAGCCATTGCATTTCAGATAAATATTTTTCAAACATTTTGGGAGACAATAGTGTGAAAAGTTGTCGCTCACAAATAGGCTATATGACGTTGACAGGCTACTAATTTATTTTATGACCACCTACACCTAGACAATAATTTGGAGTGAACCCTTTTAATCTAATAGTTTTAAATAGCCATATGCCAAAGTTGTTTTTGAGTTTATACTATTTATTCATTCACTGGTTTTGTTCAAGAGTGAAGACAATCAAACTCGCAATTGATTTCAAACCATTAGCATTGTTGTTTTAAATGTAGGCCTATGCTTTCATTATTCTCCAATTTCTGTAGGCAACTATCTATTTTTTTTCTCTCGATGTTAAATTTGATGACTTTTGATGAAAATCCTGTAGATGGCGCTTGCAAATCGAACAGAAATCGTCTAGTATTGTCTTAATTTTACGACATAAATCCTCTTTTCGTCAATCTACTGTTTTGGTCTACTTTTTGGTCTCGTGCACGAGCAGAGATGAAGTTGACCTAAACCGCGCTTGAATAAACGAGGCCAAGATGCCACTAACTTTAGTTAATGAAACGGCTTCAGCCCCAAATGAAAGTCTACGCTAGTTCAAGCCAGGCTATTTTTGTTTAAGCGCCGCCTTCATTAGCGAGGTTGATGGAGTACCCTCCAGGTCCCTTTCCACAGGTGTATACAATCAAGCACCTAGATTATGAATGCATACTGCATAGTGCTTGATTAATTGACTCCTGTGGACATAATAACATTAAGCTGGTGTAAGATTAACATTCCTGCAGTAAAAATCAAACATGTCTGATTTATTTCAGAAGAAATGGGATTGACATTTCACATGAAAATCATCCTACCATGAATTCACAAGCCACAAAGCGGTGAAATTGTAAGCTACCGCTGTGTTGTCATTGTAGGAAGTGAAATGGAAACAAGTCAAGTAACCTCTATGCAAGTACCACATGTGTGTCTTGCAGCAAGACGCGCCATCTGGTGGACACACAATGTAACGCCAATACTGGAAATGAAAGTACTCCTAAATGAAGGATTAATATACGGGTTTCCTTTACTGAATTTATTCAGTAAAATGCCTAATATTGCCCGATAATATACTTTTTAAATTGTTTACTGTGAAATTGAACTATTGTATTGTTGTTATTTGTATGTCGCTTTGGACAAAAGCATCTACCAAATCCAAACCTAAATTTGGTGCAGTTCACCAAACACAATTTTTTCCATAAAGGTCTAGTGAGGCTACATGACCACCAAGTTTCATGTGCCCCGGTGTTTCAGTGTCCCAGGAATCGTTGACCAAAAACTCAGGAAGTTGATGACGAAAAAAAGTGGCGGTCATAATAATTAAATTAACCTACAGGCTATAGTAAAAGCCTGTGAAGTGTAGGCTTTTCCCCCTCCAATTGGGTATTTTTGTATCCAATCAATGATGGAGACCCTGCACCCTCTGGTGTGCATATGCGTTTGAGACAGAGATTGGAAGAGATGGTGGAAATCTCACTTTAGCTTAAATCAAGGACACATAGTTTAGGCTATGTGCACATGAATATTTACAACTCAAAAAGGTGTTACTTAACGATTTTGCCCGCAAACTGCAATATTACAGCAATCACAGGTTAAGGGTGGACCTGCACATTATTACTATATGGCAGCCTGTTGTTGAAGGAATGATACGAAAGTTTTAACAACATGGCAGGAACATCTATTTATGAATGACAATGAGTTCAAACTTCTGTTTGAGAGCAAAAATATGTTAAGCAGATGGAGTTCTGAGCTAAGCCATTTCTGCATTAACAACAAAATAGCTTGTAGTGCAAGGGGCATGAATTACGTTAAAATAAATCTATTTAAACCACTGACAAGGTTCAAACTAGTATTACACTTATATAAATACAAAATATATTTTTATCATTTCAAAAGATTGAAAGACTGGATGGAAGCCACTCATTGACCAGAGTTTGTCAGTTGGTAAACATTGATTGAAAAAACAAAACAATAAATATCTTACCAATATCATTGTAAACTGCTGAAGATGTTTCTTTGTACCCTTCGTGGACTATTACCATCTGGACTGCCACAGTCTGCTCAAAGGATTCCTCCTTTCCAAGGTCCAGTCCTCCCAGGATGACCTGCATGTCATTGTTTTGATTACTGTAAAAAAGGAATAATATTATAGTCCATACACCGATCAGCCATAACGACCAGCCATATGACCACTGACAGGTGAAGTGAATAACAATGATTATCTTGTTATCATGGCACCTCTCGCTGGGTGGGATATTGCAGCTCTTGTGGGGTGTTCCCGGTCTGCAGTGGTCAGAACCTATGAAAAGTGGTCCAAGGAAGGAAAGGCAGTGAACCGGTGACAGGGTCATGGGCAGCCAAGGCTCAATGATACACGTGGAGAGTGAAGGCTCAATCCAACAGAAGAGCTACTCTTGCTCAAAGTGCAGAAAAAGTGAATGCTGGTTCTGATAGACAGGTGTCAGAACACACAGCACATTGCATATGGAGCTGTGTAGCTGCAGTCAGGCTGCCCATGCTGACCCCTGTCCACAACCGTAAGCGGTAACAATGGGCATATGAGCATCAGAACTGGACCACAGAGCAATGAAAGATGTTCTTAATCATCACGTACAGTAGTTGGCCAGGTGCGTCTGCATTGCTTACCAGGGGAACACATGGCACCAGGAAACACTATGGGAAGAAGACAGTCCAGAAGAGGTAGTGTGATGCTTTGGGCAATTTCTGCTGGGAAACCTTGGGTCCTGTCATTCATGTTATTTTGACATGTACCAGCTACCTAAACATTGTTGCAGACCATGTACACCCTTTGATTTCCTGATGGCAGTGGCCCCTTTCAGCAGGATTCAGGAATGGTTCAGGAATGGTTTGAAGAACACAATAGCAAGTTCAAGGTGTTGACTTGACCTCCAAAATCTTGATCCAGTCAAGCATCTCTGGGATGTGGGAGAAAACCTGAAAACAGTCAGTTTTACCTAGCTCGAGTTGCTAGTTCCAGCAGCTAAAGCAGCCATGGTGCCAGAAATGCAGAGGAATTGTGGAATGTAGTTCAATCGTCCTGGGCTGGAATACCTGTTCACAGGTGCCAGTAGTTGGTTGACTCAATGCAACACAGATGTGTAATTCTCAGAAATAATGGTAATGTAACTAGATATTAGTGCAGTGATTCAAAGTAAAGCAAAATCTTGAGACATTTTTCAGTTTATACATTAAATGTTTGAGTTTGTAAAGAAAAATGCAAACACTGCTATTTTTTTTGAACAGCCTAACATTCCTTCATTTTCTGTAAAGGTTTAACACAAACTTGATCAATTTTGGTAATGTTTTGATTTGAAATTGAATATGCATTGATATTATGAAATTAACAGCTATTCTAAGGATTTTGTACCCTGGAAATCCAGAGTTCTCGCGAGAGCACAATGGAATTGTCTCTGTGAGACACTCTGGCAAAGAGCAATGATGCACGTTACTTTTACCCCAACATTCCGGGGAACCAGCTAAACTGATGAAGACAGCGCTGCAACGTTGGAGGACAGTACACATTGGTCGTAGTGTTATCCGATTGCGTCGAAGTCCGAGATCAGAGTAAATACACAATGCATGCTTGTTGCCGCCCCTCAAGTTGGGACATTACATTGTTCTTGGCCAGACCCTTAATCTTTCTAGATTATCAGGGTCTGGATTTTCCAGGCTAAGGATTTTGAGCTTTATTCACTGCTATTATTCTACACATAACTGTATACTGGGAAATATTGTGAAGTTTATGTGGTAAAGATATGTTATGTGTATAATACACATGAATTGCTTAATAATGTGACAATAATCCGTGATTTGGGAAAAGCCCGTAAAAGTCCTGGCAGGAAGCATGCATAAGGATGTAGATCCAGGAATGCACTAATATTTTGTTCATAGTACCAGTTTGCAACAATTATTAGTTAAAACTAAGTTGTAAACACTTTGGAAAAAAATATATTAAAAACTGGATATACCAAAAAACGTTGATGTAATCGCTTCCTGCCAGGACTTTTACGGGCTTTTCCCAAATCACGAAAGTAACGTCGACGCAGAGGTATAGTAGCAGATAGTAGCATCCATCAGGCAAGTGTTATTTAAATAAACTCCTGGTGTACCTACAAACTTTTCAATGCCTCGTTTTATGAGTAAAGAACATACTGTAGAGGTTTCGTACCATTCAGGGCATTATTAGTAGGGTAATTTATGAGATAAAAGTTGGTTCCATTAGGCCTGCAGAAACTCATTAGTTTCTGACAGCGCTACTCGACCAGGGTTCGACCAAGGGAAAACAGGTTCTGGGAGGGTGTTTGGCTCGGGGTCATGGTGGAAAGGACCCTAGGGTGAAATTACTCCGAACCATCGCTTTAACAGCATCACGTCACTAACCACAGCTAAGACTGCACAATCTCTATTCACTCTGTTGGATATCTGAAGCCAGTTTGTCTACTTATGACAAAGTACAGGCCTTTAGGGGCAGGATTGTATTCGAGACAGCCCTTTATTTCTTATGCGAGATTTATTTTGAGACATGCGTTTCTTGGAGCGGCATACTGGTAGGCCTTCAAAAGCATGACATTTTCGGTTTAGTTTGATATTTAATTTACTTTTGGACTGTTTGATTATATTGTTAAATGTTGGGACTGATGGGCACTGAAATCTGGGGAGGTATTTGATGATCACTATTACGTTCCATGTAGTTGAAAGAGTGTCGGGATTTCAAACAAACCATCCGCTTTCATGCGTTCATTGAACGTCTGCGGTGCTGTAATGGAAACCTTATTGCGTAGCCAAGTATTTTTAAATTATGCATGATTTACTTTTTATTAATTTCGTAGGGTGGCTTTATTTTGTTATATAGAAGTATCTAAATAACCTGTTAAAATGTACCAGAATTCAGGAAATTAGTCCAAAAATTTTTTTATGGGGGAGGACCCCCATACCCCCCCTCTGAAATGTCCCACCCACTTTCACAATGCCTCCGACGCCCATGGTCCTAGTAGTAGGCTAGATCCCTTTGATACCAATGTTCATTTAACTCTGGGACCGAGCTCATAAGCCAACGGAGAGTTGCTAGACTAGCCCTGGAAGCAAATGTAATTTGTAATTTGCTGCCGCTAGGGTGTGTCTACATTTCTAAGCTACCAAAATGCACCAGAATACAGGACCCCCAAACCCCCCTTCCACATATGCGACAATTAGTGGGGAGCCCTTAATACATGTGGGCCCAGGGGCCCGAAAGTTCATAATCCGTCCATGCCTGGTCCCTACACCTGAGAACCACTGATGTACGTTTTTTTTACTGTACGGTATAATGCTGAATGAGCCAAACAAAAATTTCAGCAGCAAAAGTTTGGTTGGCCCCACCAAATCTCACTCCAAGGTTTTTTGAAAAGTTGGCAGCCCTGAACATACGTGTATCTAAATGAGCTATATACCATAAATTACATTTTACAGTGAATGTGTGTAATGTTACAAATCCGCTTGGAGCTTCGGTGGAATTTTGATTTCACGAAGATGCGCCGCGTGAGTGGCCACCCACCAGCCCAGCATCAAACTCCGAGCGCACAGTAAAGAAAATAGGATTTTGAGTAGATGCTCCTGCTAAGAACCAAACCAGACTTTGTTCAAATATACACATTTATGGCTACTGGAAAATGTAAGGTTCATTTATCAAATGTTATTTTGAAGTATTAAAAAACATCTTTATTTTAGAATTTCTGAACGAAAGGGGCTGAAACTGAAATTGGAGCTTTTACGACAGTTATTTAAGTAGCCTAGGCTATTCCACACTATCGATAGCATAAAACACTCTGGCAGGAATAATTTAGTGGGACGCTTGTCTATGTTAATTAACTCATAAGTTCACACTTTTAATTTTAGCTGACTACTTGGCGACCTCTGGACAGAGTTAGCCTACTGACAGGCATACATCTTTAATACAGACGTAACCACTATCTCTAAACTCTGTGTACTAGCAAATACTGCTGTGCTTTTGTGCTTTCATAGCCATTCCATTCGATGATGTTTCTCGACTTCACACACAACGGGTTGACCCCGCCTTCACCTTGACACCACCCCTAGCCCCGCTCTAGCATCAAGTGGCCCAACGTTTAGGGTGGGCCAGAAATCAGGGGGCAGTAGCACCAATATAGCCCCCAAGTGGCACCAGTTAGCACCCGCACCAAGGTGTGAAAGCAATTATCCCCGGCACGGCCTGGCCTAGCTCGCTTTGGCTCGACGGTCTGAAGCTGGCTATTGTGGTGCTGCACCCATGGTGTTTCTTGATTATTACGCTGGAATGAGATATAGTTCCATGTCAAATCAACCTAGAAAATCGCTTTGTTTCATTTTCCGTTGGTCTTATTACACTTTTTAACTTGAGAGGAGACAAGTTTTGAATAGGAAAATTACCGAAAATCTTAATCACTTTTAAACGTGATGCTAGCAGGCGAGATTAATAAGAAACTAATTGGACTAATAAGAAACTTGGACTAATTTGATTCAATGATCTATGCTAAGGCTGGAGCTAAAAGTGGTATCGCCAGACTCAGAGAATGTCTGGATGAACTGGAGAAAGATGGCTGGATGAACTGGAGAAAGGTAACAATCAATTGTTTAACTCAAGGGGAGGTGGAAAATGAGTTTAATTCCCCAAATGGTGGAATTTTGATAATCTGTTTAACAGACTATTAAAATAGTATTGACATACTGTATGTATTTACTTACATGCAGTGGGCAGCTGTCAGCATCCAGCAACTCTGAATAAGAACCGCTCCACAGATATGCCTGAAATTCTGATTTGAGCCTTTGAGCCGCACCTGTAGAGAAGCTTGCCATGGATGGGCACCTGGGATAGCCTTCACACCACCATAAATCCGATTTAACATGCGCCGTGGTTGAGGCTTACCACAGGTGGCAAACTGTTTATTTGGGTCGGGGATATTCCCCTCTTGGGCTGCAGTGACTTCAGTTACAAGTATAGTGGTGGATGGTGGCTTCACTGGTACAGTTGTGGGTTGATTTGTAGGAACAACAGGCCCTGTAGGGATATAGGTGGGCTTCACTGGGGCTGTAAGTGTAGCTTTTGGATCTTCAGTGATGGGTTGGGGCTCAGTGGGATATGTAACAACAACATCTGTGAAAAATGTAAAATGTAAAACACCAACCACTGTCTGTAAGAAATATGTTTATGATATGAAGTTTCTGAACAATTCTAAAATATACCTGAACATTTCCTCACATCGCAGTGTTCCCATCTCAGTCGTTTCCCTCTTCTGATGAAGCACCAAGGTTTAACCTCACCATCTGGATTTCTGAGTTAGACAGTGTGAAATCGGCAAACAATTATGATGGAATTATTCATCAATTGTAGCACATATGTTCATCAGTGCTTAGAAAAAAACATGAATTGGCAATTAACAATAGGGCTGCAACGAATAATCGATGAATCGTTTAGTCGTCGACTATCTTGAATTTCCCCTTGGGGATCAATAAAGTATCTATCTATCTATCTATCAATCTATTGAATTAATTGGCAACTATTTTGATAATCAATTTATCGGTTTGTGTCATTTTTAAAGAAAATACATCAACATTCTCTGATTGTAGCTTCTTAAACTTTAATATTTTCAGCTTTAACTACTCCTCTTTGATTGTGAATAAAACCTAAAAACAGAAAAAGTTGGGATGTATAAAATAAAGATAATATGCAAGTCTCGTAAACCCATATTTAGCAGCAAAAACGACATATAGAACATATCAAATGTTGAAAATGAAAATTTGGACTATTTCATGGAAAATATGTTAATTTTGAATTTGATGTCAGATGTTTTAAAAAAAAAAAAGTTGGGACAGGAGCATGTTTACCACTGTGCTGCTTCACCTCTTCATTTAACAAAATTGTGTAAATGTTTAGGAACTGAGACCATTTGGTAGAGTTTTGAGAATTAAATGTTGTCCCATTACAAGAATTCAGTTGCTCAACAGTATGGGATTCTTTGTCATGTTTTTCATTCCATTATGTACCTAATTTGACAAATCTGGACTGTAGACGGGTCATTTTAGCACCTGAACTCTTCCTCTATGGAGAAATACTATTTAAATATGTGCAGAATTAATTTTCTCCTCTCCTCTTTAGCCCAGATGAGTCCATGATTTCCAAAAAAGACAAGTTTTTTGTAAATTATTGGGGGCCAAGCAGCGAAGCTGCGAAGGCACCCATTGTGTTTCTATGATTTCTTCTTATTAGTGGGTTTGATCCAGCAAGACCACAGCATGGCTTTGCCATGCTGTGGGCTTGCGGAGCAAGCCCACTATTGTTCTTCTTAAGTTTTCTTATTATTAGTGGGTTTGATCCAGCAAGCCCACTATTGTTCTTCTTAAGTTTTCTTATTATTAGTGGGTTTGATCCAGCAAGCCCACTATTGTTCTTCTTAAGTTTTCTTCCCGTTTTCTTCCCGTTTTTCTGCGTTTTTTGGGCCCATTGAAATGAATGGCGGAATGTTCGATTGTGACATCACAGCTCTAATTGCTTAAAGTGGAAATGAAGCAGTGAGAACTGTGACCTTTTTTTGGCTGCTTTTTCATTTTTGAAGATACATGGATTTTCATTAAACCTGAAATTCAAGTGGTTTCACTGGAAAATGACATGTCAATAACGACTTTCGCCACTAGGGCGCGGCCATGTTTTAAAAATGCAGGCGCTACGTCATCAGAATGGTTAGCGTTTGTTCGTGGATGTTTTATCCATTAGCGGACGTTACTTTATTTCAATATGCCAACGTAAATTCTGTTGATGTTTGTTTTTGTGTTTGTACAAGAACAAGGGCCGCTGTAATGTAGCCTGTAGGCCTATCAGAGACAGTACTTAATTAGATTTAACTTCAGTCACAATAATGTGTTTGGATGTTCTCGCACAACTTGTGGATTACCGCGACCTGAAAATGCAGTTGCATCGTTGATGAATTGGTGAATAAACTCGGGGGAGCGAACTTCTCATGTGTGAGTAAGAGGTTTCTTTTTGTGATTGATTAGTATCAATGATTGCATTTGTTTCACTCAAGTAGTAGTGGAAACTATTTGCAGAGACTTCCGAACCTGGTGAGAACCTGTTGTGGGTACGCTAGCCTACAGTACGTCTGACTTGTGTAGGCTACTCTGCAGCAGCTTAGTTCTGTGATTGTGACAGGCATGGTTTTTGTGGGTAGACGTTGTTTATGGACTGTTTATTTACTGTTGTTTATGGACTGTTTTATTTGTTTATGTAAGCTAACATAAAATAACCTGCTGTTCGCTTTAAGTAAATAAATGCACGGATGTGCCGCTTGTAGCAAGATTTTAGGGTTAATGCTATGCTAGTTACAGTATGTGCTTGTTATGTTATGCTATGCTAGTACTGTATCGAAGCTTCTACCATGATAATACGTTGCAGAACAACTGAGTATGGGTGTAAAAATCAGTGTAGTCTCAGGCGATCAGTGTAGTCCCCTAGCCTACCCCCTCTGCACAACCTATCAAGAGTGTGTTAGTTGGTTAACTGCTATTTATTGGGCGTTTCAGTGTTTCGGCTCGGATGTCCCTCAGCGACCGCATTGCAACCTTCAACGTCTCGCTTTAATGACAGCATTTGGCACGTAGGATTGGACGTTATATATCTGTTATTTTGGATGAGTTGTCCCAGGTTCATTTCCTGGCAGCAGACACTCTCCATGTGTGCCATGTCAGTGAACATAGGGATACAACCCCCACATAAGCACCACCGATTGTTTTCTGTGGGCTCAGATACACACCTCTCTCTCTCGATCATCTATTTCTCCTCCATAGTCAGGCTCTGGGGGCACTAAAACTCCCACTGCTCTTACTGGCTCAAAAGCATAGGCAATTGGATGCCTGTCCTCATTGGTGGGTCTATCCCATTCGTCCATATCCATTTTGTTGAGGCAGTAAGCTAACTGAGCCTATGACAGCCGCTATGTAAACAGCATAGAATGTTGTACCAACCATTCTTGTGATGTCATCATTTTCTGAAAACAAAGATGGCGGCACACAGCTGAAATTAATGCAACTTGTTTGTGCTTTATTCTGAATAACGGGTCATATTTCTGACTTAATTTGTATTTAAGGTATATTTAAATATTTAACTAGTGCTATAGACATCTGTTTTATTTGACTGCTTCATTTCCACTTTAAGCTTGCACCTGGAAGAGTTCTAAGCCACCTGGCAGAGCTCTAATGGGCTGGGCTGGGCTGTCTGTGTATATGAAGGTGTGTGCATGTAACTTTTGACCAGTATGTCCGATTTTCATGAATGAGGTACCGTTGGAATCCTTGAATGAAGCCCAGTTTAATGCCTTGCCAGCACTAAGTGTAAAGGTAATGTAAAAAAAGATGAGACAGCGCGAAGCGCTGTCTCATCTTTTTTTTAAAGCCAAACCATGTTGATACAGGTCATTAAAAAAAAAAAATATATATATTTTCCAAATCCATTCAGCCCAGTTCAATGCCTTGCCAGCAACAGTTGTAAAGGTCATGTAAAAAAAGATGAGACAGCGCGAAGCGCTGTCTCATCTTTTTTTTAAAGCCAAACCATGTTCATATAGGTCATTAAAAAAATAAATAAATAAATAAAGTATTTTACCAATCCATTCAGCCCAGTCCTATGCCCAGCATGCTCTATTCAAACTTAGTCATGTATGTGTACAGTTGTATAGATTATTACATTGAGAAACACACTTTCATACAGATATTATGCACATCCACACATTACACACCTGACACATTCATGTTAAGGCGAGACACGGCAGGTCAAAACATCGTTTTTTCATGCACTGGTCAATGTCGAGATTTTGGGCTAATTTGCTACCTTAGCATGTATTCTTTCACACTACTACCACAACAAAGCCTGATTTACACATTTAGGTGTTTATTTCATTACATTTTGTCTACTCGCGTCTGTATATTTCTCCTAAATTCACCAAAAGTTAGTCTTCTAACGCTTCATGCTCTACCACGACCGTGATACAAAACATAACATGTGTAGTACCGTTGGAAAGCTCTGTTTTTCCTGCATGACGTTGTGCTATCCAAATATGGACACTTCCTTTGTAACCGCAACCAATCGCGAAAGTTCAAAGGCGAGTCTAGGCTGAGAACGGAATCTCTTGGCTGTGTTCCAAGGCTGTTTTCTCAAATTGAGTTTTTCTCATTTTCCAGTAGAAACATCTCAGCCTATGTAGCACCTATGTACACCAAACTTTCCAGTTATACACTTAGCAGTATTCTGAAGATATTTACAGAGGGATTTGTTAATAAATCATTCCTGGCCTGAATTAGGTGGCATTTTAATCAAAAATATATGGCAAAAATCGATTTTTTAAGGCTATGGACAGTATATTCTGATTTCCTAGGTAATGAAAGCAGATATCCTGAAATCCCTCTGTAATTTTATTTTCATCTTGTATGCAAACAAAATGAAAAAATAATTTTGTACCTGGCTTTATCATATGTTCAGATCTATCTACCGAAAATATATGCAAATTTGCGCATATTTAATGAGATAATGCCTCATTTGCATAATTAAACATTCAAATTAAAAAAACTTGTAATACATTTTTTGTTCATGCTTGTGTAAGTAATCAACTGAGGAAGTTTCATGGTGATGTCTATTATTTTAAAATTTTACCCTATCACCTGTAGTGTCTCGCCTTATGTTACTCATCATTGCCCGGCAAGAAGTCCACAATCAATTCAATTGTCTTGCCACGATCTGTGGAGCTTACAGACAATATTATGTTGCTATAGGTTCTGTATGGCATTTAAAGCCGACCTAATGATGAGTCCCTTTAAGACGGTGTGTTGCAATGCATTCTGGGTGCTGTGCTGTGATCCGACGGCTCGTCACCTGACCCACCAAACACAACGATGCTTGAACCAGAGCACTTGAACTAAACGTAGTAAAAATAAATAGCTACCAAGGCTCCAAATAGCAACACACTTACACCGTAGCATAATGAGGGTATCTACATGTAAAGCGAAGCATTCAGAACTCTACAGGCAGTTTATTAAAAAGAACGTCAACGGGTCAACGTCAACGATAAGTAAGTCAGGCTAACGTAAACGTTAGCTATTTGCTGTTGTCATGCTAGTGCTATATGCTTTAGGCTACGTGATGGCCATTTATCACACTCATTTTAGGTACTACTTTTACGAGGTCTGTAGTTCTGTCAAAATGTATCTTATCGTTGAACAGACTACAGTTTTATCTTCCTTAGACTTCGTAGATGTAGTTACTACAATTTGGAAGCGAATTTCGAAGTGTAAATATGGTTTTAGTGTGTAAACAGACCAACCGCGATTTTGCAATGAAGTTAATGGAGCCTTTTATGTAGGGCTACTAGGCTACTTTCACGAAGTCTGTAGTTCTGTCAAAATGTATCTTATCTATGAACAGACTACATGATTATCTTCCTTAGACTTCGTAGATGTAGTTACTACAATTTGGAAGCGAATTTCAAAGTGTAAATATGGTTTTAGTGTGTAAACAGACCAACCGCGATTTTGCAATGAAGTTAATGGAGCCTTTTATGTAGGGCTACTAGGCTACTTTCACGAAGTCTGTAGTTCTGTCAAAATGTATCTTAACCATGTAGTATGTTTATAGATATCTTCCTTAGACTTCGTAGATGTAGTTACTACAATTTGGAAGCGAATTTCGAAGTGCAAATATGGTTTAAATGTGTAAACAAGACGCCTGATGTTTAATATATGTTAATGAATGGGCACAGTATTATTGTGTACAGTAATGGGCTATCAGTAGTATGTAAACAGTTCATGTGTTATGTGATTTACATAAACTAGTAAACAACATCAATGTTAAAAGCTGGTATTGTGTTTCCTGAATTCTTACATTCAGGCATTCAAATGAAATGTAATTAAATAGCATATCAATCATGCAACAATGCAAAAACAATGAAACTAGTGTAGTCCTAATTATATTTTACATTAGTAAAGCAGTACTCTGATGTGCATGCTTTCACAAACTTTTGTGAACAATCTTAGCACTTTAAACATTGACTGTTTTGAAGTGCATGTATAGCAATATAGTATAAAAATAATAATAATTGTGATGATATTACAATTTGATGGGGGGTGGGAGGAGGGGGTGGGTTCATGTAGGTGGGCCCTATGACCCCAAAGTATGCCTTGACTGGGCCTCAGGTCAAAGAAGTTTGAGAAAGGCTGATGTAGACGACAAAGCAGCAAGGAGGCGTCGTGTGATCATTTAAACAAGTTTTATGACAAGGTCGATGAGGGTGGGAAAAATCGTACATTTCTGTGCAAACTTTGCCCAAACTTCAGTCACATTGTCTTTTAAGAAAATGCAGTCCATTTTTCGGTTTCAGCAGTCAACAACCTTGACTATTTGAAGATACTAATCTATTGTGTACAGTAATGGGCTATCAGTAGTATGTAAACAGTTCATGTGTTATGTGATTTACATAAACTAGTAAACAACATAAATGTTAAAAGCTGGTATTGTGTTTCCTGAATTCTTACATTCAGGCATTCAAATGAAATGTAATTAAATAGCATATCAATCATGCAACAATGCAAAAACAATGAAACTAGTGTAGGCCTAATTATATTTTACATTAGTAAAGCAGTACTCTGATGTGCATGCTTTCACAAACTTTTGTGAACAATCTTAGCACTTTAAACATTGACTGTTTTGAAGTGCATGTATAGCAATATAGTATAAAAAAAATAATAATTGTGATGATATTACAATTTGATGGGGGGTGGGAGGAGGGGGTAGGTTCATGTAGGTGGGCCCTATGACCCCAAAGTATGCCTTGACTGGGCCTCAGGTCAAAGAAGTTTGAGAAATGCTGATGTAGACAACAAAGCAGCAAGGAGGCGTCGTGTGATCATTTAAACAAGTTTTATGACGAGGTCGATGAGGGTGGGAAAAATCGTACATTTCTGTGCAAACTTTGCCCGCACTTCAGTCACATTGTCTTTTAAGAAAATGCAGTCCTTTTTTCGGTTCCAGCAGCCAACAACCTCAGAACTGACCCTTCAGGCCTCTCAGGAGGCGCTGGCCTTTAACCGCAGCCAGAAGAGAGTCAGCAGAAATTTGATTGCCTTTAAAAAATCTGACTTCTTAAAAAATCTTAAACTGGCTGCATTACGTGATTATTTCTGAGATTCTGATACGTTTTTAACCATGACCTATACACAGTTCTGGTTTGAAAATGTATCTCTTAAAATAATCACTTTATGCAGTCAGCTTAAGATGGCTTACTAGCAACTAACTAATTACCCTAGCAACAACCTAGAAACCACCCCTGTAATGTCAACCTAGCGACCACCATAGCAACCAGCATAGCAACCATGTTATTTATGCGTTTTAGCTTATTGGATGTTGCGTTAATGCAGACAACTTTTGATCCGTGTGCCCGATTTTCATAAATGAGGTACCGTTGGAATCCTTGGATAAGGCCGAGTTCCGTGCCACTGATCAAACCCACTCTTGCAGTTCCTCGGAACCGCAATTCTAGTTTATTTATTATTCCTTTTCACCCACTTTTTGGCCGAACTACTGCTCCTAGACCGTTTGAGCTATCAACGCGGTTCGAACTCCAAAAATTCAGGCCCGAACCGGTGTAACTTGCTTGTTAATTTCGTGTCGCTGGCCCTTGTCGTTTTCGCGGTATTCCCGTTTTTCTGCGTTTTTTGGGCCCATTGAAATGAATGGCGGAATGTTCAGAATTCAAATTTCGATTGTGACATCACAGCTCTAATTGCTTAAGCTTGCACCTGGAAGAGTTCTAAGCCACCTGGCAGAGCTCTAATGGGCTGGGCTGGGCTGTCTGTGTATATGAAGGTGTGTGCATGTAACTTTTGACCCGTATGTCCGATTTTCATAAATGAGGTACCGTTGGAATCCTTGGATGAGGCCGAGTTCCATGCCCCTGATCAAACCCACTCTTGCAGTTCCTCGGAACCGCAATTCTAGTTATTAGTGGGTTTGATCCAGCAAGCCCACAGCATGGCTTTGCCATGCTGTGGGCTTGCGGAGCAAGCCCACTATTGTTCTTCTTAAGTTTACTTATTATTATATCTTCCTATTCACCCACTTTTTGGCCGAACTACTGCTCCTAGACCGTTTGAGCTATCGTCGCGGTTCGAACTCCAAAAATTCAGGCCCGAACCGGTGTAACTTGCTTGTTGATTTCGTGTCGCTGGCCCTTGTCGTTTTCGCGGTATTCCCGTTTTTCTGCGTTTTTTGGGCCCATTGAAATGAATGGCGGAATGTTCAGAATTCAAATTTCGATTGTGACATCACAGCTCTAATTGCTTAAGCTTGCACCTGGAAGAGTTCTAAGCCACCTGGCAGAGCTCTAATGGGCTGGGCTGGGCTGTCTGTGTATATGAAGGTGTGTGCATGTAACTTTTGACCCGTATGTCCGATTTTCATAAATGAGGTACCGTTGGAATCCTTGGATAAGGCCGAGTTCCATGCCCCTGATCAAACCCACTCTTGCAGTTCCTCGGAACCGCAATTCTAGTTTATTATTCCTGTTCACCCACTTTTTGGCCGAACTACTGCTCCTAGACCGTTTGAGCTATCGACGCGGTTCGAACTCCAAAAATTCAGGCCCGAACCGGTGTAACTTGCTTGTTGCTTTCGTGTCGCTGGCCCTTGTCGTTTTCGCGGTATTCCCGTTTTTTGGCGTTTTTGGGCCCCATTGAAATCAATGGCGGAATGCTGGGGCTTTATGACATCACAGCACCTCATTACTTACACCTGGTAGAGCTCTGCTGCTAGAGTTGATTACTTGCACCTGGCAGAGTTCTAAGCCATCTGGCAATGTCTAATGGGCTGGGCTGGGCTGTCTGTGTATATGAAGGTGTGTGCATGTAACTTTTGACCAGTATGTCCGATTTTCATGAATGAGGTACCGTTGGAATCCTTGAATGAAGCCCAGTTCAATGCAGCGAAGCGCTGTCTCATCTTTTTTTTAAAGCCAAACCATGTTGATACAGGTCATTAAAAAAAATATATATATATTTTCCAAATCCATTCAGCCCAGTTCAATGCCTTGCCAGCACTAAGTGTAAAGGTCATGTAAAAAAAGAGGAGACAGCGCGAAGCGCTGTCTCCTCTTTTTTTTAAAGCCAAACCATGTTCATATAGGTCATTAAAAAAATAAATAAATAAAGTATTTCACCAATCCATTCAGCCCAGTCCTATACCCAGCTAGCTCCATTTGAACTTAGTCATGTGTACAGTTGTATAGATTATTACATTGAGAAACACACTTTCATACAGATATCATGCATATCCACGCAGCATTACTAATCAAGTTACTCATCGTTGCCCAGCAAGAAGTCCACAATCAATTCAATTGTCTTGCCACAATCTGTGGAGCTTACAGACAACGTTATATTACTATAGGTTCTGTATGCGATTTAAAGCCGACCTAACGCTGAGTCCCTTCTAGACGGTGTGTTGCAATGCATTCTGGGTGCTGTGCTGTGATTCGACGGCTCGTCACCTGACCCACCAAACAACAACTCTCTGGGATGTGGCAAATATCGCGTAAAAACCTTGTTGCCGGAACAACAGGGAAAAGGCAACAGGATAGCAGCACGAAAGATACACAGGATACACACGGAATTTTGATGGACGTCCTTATCAGTCTATGGTCTAACTTATAAACGTGTCGGGTCAACGTCAACGATAAGTAAGTTAGGCTAACGTAAACGTTAGCTATTTGCTGTTGTCATATGCTAGTGCTATATGCTTTAGGCTACGTGATGGCCATTTATCACACTCATTTTAGGTACTACTTTTACGAGGTCTGTAGTTCTGTCAAAATGTATCTTATCTATGAACAGACTACATGATTATCTTCCTTAGACTTCGTAGATGTAGTTACTACAATTTGGAAGCGA
The DNA here is from genome assembly GCF_046254945.1 of Alosa pseudoharengus. NCBI lineage: Eukaryota > Metazoa > Chordata > Actinopteri > Clupeiformes > Clupeidae > Alosa > Alosa pseudoharengus. Next base: position 2,346,040 of record NW_027468620.1, on the reverse strand, counting down.
ATTTCGAAGTGTAAATATGGTTTTAGTGTGTAAACAGACCAACCGCGATTTTGCAATGAAGTTAATTGAGCCTTTTATGTAGGGCTACTAGGCTACTTTCACGAAGTCTGTAGTTCTGTCAAAATGTATCTTAACCATGTAGTATGTTCATAGATATCTTCCTTAGACTTCATAGATGTAGTTACTACAATTTGGAAGCGAATTTCGAAGTGCAAATATGGTTTAAATGTGTAAACAAGACGCCTGATGTTTAATGTTAATGAATGGGCACAGTATTATTGTGTACAGTAATGGGCTATCAGTAGTATGTAAACAGTTCATGTGTTATGTGATTTACATAAACTAGTAAACAACTGAAATGTTAAAAGCTGGTATTGTGTTTCCTGAATTCTTACATTCAGGCATTCAAATGAAATGTAATTAAATAGCATATCAATCATGCAACAATGCAAAAACAATGAAACTAGTGTAGGCCTAATTATATTTTACATTAGTAAAGCAGTACTCTGATGTGCATGCTTTCACAAACTTTTGTGAACAATCTTAGCACTTTAAACATTGACTGTTTTGAAGTGCATGTATAGCAATATAGTATAAAAAAAATAATAATTGTGATGATATTACAATTTGATGGGGGGTGGGAGGAGGGGGTGGGTTCATGTAGGTGGGCCCTTTGACCCCAAAGTATGCCTTGACTGGGCCTCAGGTCAAAGAAGTTTGAGAAAGGCTGATGTAGACGACAAAGCAGCAAGGAGGCGTCGTGTGATCATTTAAACAAGTTTTATGACTAGGTCGATGAGGGTGGGAAAAATCGTACATTTCTGTGCAAACTTTGCCCGCACTTCAGTCACATTGTCTTTTAAGAAAATGCAGTCCATTTTTCGGTTTCAGCAGTCAACAACCTCAGAACTGACCCTTCAGGCCTCTCAGGAGGCACTGCCCTCTAACCTAGCGACCACCTGAGCAACCAGCATGATTGCCCTAGCAACCAGCATAGCAACCACGTTATTTATGCGTTTTAGCTTATTGGATGTTGCGTTGATGCAGATAACTTTTGATCCGTGTGCCCGATTTTCATAAATGAGGTACCGTTGGAATCCTTGGATGAGGCCGAGTTCCGTGCCCCAGATCAAACCCACTCTTGCAGTTCCTCGGAACCGCAATTCTAGTTATTATTGGGGGCCAAGCAGCGAAGCTGCGAAGGCACCCATTGTGTTTCTATGATTTCTTATTGGGGGCCAAGCAGCGAAGCTGCGAAGGCACCCATTGTGTTTCTATGATTTCTTATTATTGGGGGCCAAGCAGCGAAGCTGCGAAGGCACCCATTGTGTTTCTATGATTTCTTATTATTATTTAACATCTTTCCTCTGCCATTGGAGTCTATGGCAGCCCATAGAACCGTCTGGTGAAAAGTTGTGAAATTTGGCACACTGATTGAGGACAGGCCAATGATTCATTTCACCAAGATTCATGCCGGCACCTTGAGGGCTCTAGCGCCACCAACAGGCCAAAGTTGGACGTGCATTCACGCACGTAACTTTTGACCCATAGGGCCAATTGTCAAAAATGAGGTATCGTTGGAATCCTTGGACCAAGCCGAGTTCAACGCACCCTATGACGTCATTTTCCGCCATGATGGATTTTCCGCCATTTTGGATTTCATCAAAAACACTAAAAAGTTTTCACAGGTCACAAATTTTGTCCGATCCACACCAAACCTGACACACATGATCTTCAGACCAAGCCGCACAAAAGATACTCCTTTTCGTCTTCGGAACTAAAACTGTTTGCCCGTAACAGCCAAACGAAATATGCCGCGAAGCCGCCAAACAGGAAGTGAGCTCATATCTCAGCAACCCTTTCATCTGTCATAACCAAACTTAGTACATGGACTCATAACCCCATCAGTAGGGCACTCAAAAAATCTGGTGACCTTTGACCTCTAGGGGGCGCTGTAATTAAGAAATATGCCTATATGCCTGTAGCTGCTATTGTGCTTAGAATTAAAACGCACTAGTGGTGTCTGACAATACTGTGGATGGTCCTTAGGCCGACCCAAGCCAACTTGTGATGTCATCGTAATTGATTTGGTCGCCATATTGAATTTAATCAAAAACATGAATAAGTATTCGCAAGTCACAAATTTCAGCTGATCCTCACCAAAATTGGCAGAGACCATCTTCAGACCATGCCTTATCAGTGCATTGCTTTCTGGAACAATTGACTGAAGCATTCGGCTGTAACAGCCAATCGAAATTTGCGGCAAAGCCGCCAAACAGGAAGTGAGCTCATATCTCAGCAACCCTTGCATGTATCAAAGCCAAACTGGGTTCATAGACTCAGGACCCAATCAGGGGGACACTCAATAAATCTGGTGACCTTTGACCTCTAGGGGGCGCTGTAATTAAGAAACATGCCTTTTGGCCTGTAGCTGCTGTTGTGTTCGGAATTAAAATGCACTAGTGGTGTCTGATAATACTGTTGGAGGTCCTTAGGCCGACCCAAGCGAACTTGTGATGTCATCGTAATTGCTTCGGCCGCCATATTGGATTTAATCAAAAACACGTACAAGTTTTCACAGGTCACAAATTTCAGCGGATCCTCACCAAAATTGGCAGAGACCATCTTCAGACCATAATCTATCAATATATTGCTTTCTGGAACAATTGGCAAAAGCATTCGCTCGTAACAGTCAATCAAAATTGGTGGCGAAGCCGCCAAACAGGAAGTGAGCTCATATCTCAACAACCCTGCCATGTATCATAACCAAATTTACTATCTGGATTCATGACCCCATTAGAAGGACGCTCAAAAACTTTGGTGACCTTTGACCTGTAGGTGGTGCTGCAATTAGCAATATTGCATTTTGATCTGTAGTTGCTGATGTGTTTTATCGATCTTTTATTTTTTGATGTGAAACTGATTACAACATGTTCCATCCAGTTCATTCTAATGTGTGCGTGCGTGCAAGGGCGGGGCGGGGCAGGACGGGGTGGGACGGGCAGGGGTGATTAGGTGGGGGGGGCTGGCTGGCAGAGGCGGTGGCAATACTCAGCCGTGTTTCAGCCCTACAAAATCAGCTATGATTTGATGTGACACTTGTTGAAAGTGTTAATCGCGGGTGTCTGCTGAGTTCTATCTTGTCGCCGTGGCTACTCCGGCCTAATCTGCTTGGCCCCCTCATTGCTGCTTGCAGCTATATTTGGGGGCCAAGCAGCGAAGCTGCGAAGGCACCCATTGTGTTTCTCTTTGTTGGGGGCCAAGCAGCGAAGCTGCGAAGGCACCCATTGTGTTTCTATTTGTTCTTATTATTATTATTATTATTATTATTCCGCCATTGAAGTCAATGGCAGCCCATAGAACCGTCTGGTGAAAAGTTGTGAAATTTGTCACACTGATTAGGGACAGTCCCATGATTAATGTCACTAAGTTTCATGATGGCACCTCAAGCACTCTAGCGCCACCAACAGGCCAAAGTTGGATGTGCGTTCACGCACGTAACTTTTGACCCGTATGGCCGATTGTCAAAAATGAGATATCGTTGGAATCCTTGGACCAAGCCGAGTTCAACGCACCCTATGACGTCAATTTCCGCCATGATTGATTTTCCGCCATATTGGATTTCATCAAAAACACTAAAAAGTATTCAAAGGTCACAAATTTTGTCCGATCGACACCAAACCTGACACACTTGATCTTCAGACCAAGCCTCACAAAAGATACTCCTTTTCGTCTTCGGAACTAAAACCGTTCGCCCGTAACAGCCAATCAAAATTTGCGGCGAAGCCGCCAAACAGGAAGTGAGCTCATATCTCAGCAACCCATTGAGCTATCATAACCAAGCTTTGTACATGGACTCAGGACCCAATCAGAGGGACGCTCAAGAAATCTGGTGACCTTTGACCTCTAGGGGGCGCTGTAATATAGAAACATGCCTTTTGGCCTGTAGCTGCAGTTGTGGTTAGAATTAAAATGCACTAGTGGTGTCTGGTAATACTGTTGGAGGTCTTTAGGCCGACCCTAGCCAACTTGTGATGTCATCGTACTTGATTCGGCCGCCATATTGGATTTAATCAAAAACATGTACAAGTTTTCGCAGGTCACAAATTTCAGCGGATCCTCACCAAAATTGGCAGAGACCATCTTCAGACCATGCCTTATCAGTGCGTTGCTTTCTGGAACAATTGACAGAAGCATTCGGCTGTAACAGCCAATCGAAATTTGTTGCGAAGCCGCCAAACAGGAAGTGATGTCATATCTCAGCAACCCTTGCATGTATCAAAGCCAAACTGGGTGCATGGACTCAAGACCCAATCAGGGGGACACTCAAGAAATCTGGTGACCTTTGACCTCTAGGGGGCGCTGTAATTAAGAAACATGCCTTTTGGCCTGTAGCTGCTGTTGTGCTTAGAATTAAAATGCACTAGTGGTTTCAGGTAATACTGTTGGACGTCCTTAGGCCAACCCAGGCCAACTTGTGATGTCATCATAATTGATTCGGCCGCCATATAGGATTTAATCAAAAACATCAAAAAGTTTTCACAGGTCACAAATTTCATCTGATCTTCACCAAAATTGGCACAGACCATCATCAGACCATAACCTATCAATATATTGCTTTCTGGAACAATTGACAAAAGCATTCTTCCGTAACAGCCAATCAAAAATGATGGCGAAGCCGCCAAACAGGAAGTGAGCTCATATCTCAGCAACCCTGCCATGTATCATAACCAAACTTACTACATAGATTCATGACCCCATTAGGAGGACGCACAAAACAGTTGGTGACCTTTGACCTGTAGAGGTTGCTGCAATTTGCAATATTTCATTTTGATCTGTAGTTGCTGATGTGTTTCATCGATCCTTTATTTTTTGATGTGAAACTGATGACAACATGTTCTATCCAGTTCATTCTAATGCGTGCGTGCAAGGGCGGGGAGGGGCAGGACAAGGTGGGACGGGCAGGGGTGATTAGGTGGGGGGCTGGCTGGCGGAGGCAGTCGCAATTCTCAGCCCTGTTTCAGCCCTACAAAATCAGGTATGTTTTGATGTGACACTAGTTGAAAGTGTTGATCGCGGATGTCTGCTGAGTTCTATCTTGTCGCCATGGCTACTCCAGCCTATTCTGCTTGGCCCCCTCATTGCTGCTTGCAGCTATATTTCTTATTATTATTATTCCGCCATGGAAGTCTATGGCAGCCCATAGAACCGTCTGGTGAAAAGTTGTGAAAATTGGCACACTGATTGAGGACAGTCTCATGAATAATTTCACCAAGTTTCATACCGGCACCTTGAGCACTCTAGCGCCACCAACAGGCCAAAGTTGGACATGCGTTCACGCACGTAACTTTTGACCCGTATGGCCGATTGTCAAAAATGAGATATCGTTGGAATCCTTGGACCAAGCCGAGTTCAACGCACCCTATGACGTCATTTTCCGCCATGATGGATTTTCCGCCATTTTGGATTTAATCAAAAACACTAAAAAGTTTTCACAGGTCACAAATTTTGTCCGATCGCCACCAAACTTGACACACATGATCTTCAGACCAAGCCTCACAAAAGATACTCCTTTTCGTCTTCGGAACTAAAACCGTTCGCACGTAACAGCCAATCAAATATTGCGGCGAAGCCGCCAAACAGGAAGTGAGCTCATATCTCAGCAACCCATTGATCTATCATAACCAAACTTTGTACATGGACTCAGGACCCAATCAGGGGGACGCTCAAGAAATCTGGTGACCTTTGACCTCTAGGGGGCGCTGTAATTTAGAAACATGCCTTTTGGCCTGTAGCTGCTGTTGTGCTTAGAATTAAAACGCACTAGTGGTGTCTGGTAATACTGTTGGAGGTCCTTAGGCCGACCCAAGCCAACTTGTGATGTCATCGTAATTGATTTGGCCGCCATATTGGATTTAATCAAAAACACTAAAAAGTTATCACAGGTCACAAATTTTGTCCAATCGACACCAAACCTGACACACATGATCTTCAGACTAAGCCTCACAAAAGATACTCCTTTTCGTCTTCGGAACTGAAACCGTTTGCCCATAACTGCCAATCAAAATTTGCGGCGAAGCCGCCAAACAGGAAGTGAGCTCATATCTCAGCAACCCATTAATCTATCATAACCAAACTTTGCACATGGACTCAGGACCCAATCAGGGGGACGCTCAAGAAATCTGGTGACCTTTGACCTCTAGGGGGCGCTGTAATTTAGAAACATGCCTTTTGGCCTGTAGCTGCTGTTGTGCTTAGAATTAAAACACACTAGTGGTGTCTGGTAATACTGTTGGAGGTCCTTAGGCCGACCCAAGCCAACTTGTGATGTCATCGTAATTGATTCGGCCGCCATATTGGATTTAATCAAAAACACGTACAAGTTTTCGCAGGTCACAAATTTCAGCGGATCCTCACCAAAATTGGCAGAGACCATCTTCAGACCATAACCTATCAATATATTTCTTTCTGGAACAATTGACAAAAGCATTCGCCCGTAACAGCCAATCGAAATTGGTGGCGAAGCCGCCAAACAGGAAGTGAGTTCATATCTCAGCAACCCTGCCATGTATCATAACCAAACTTACTACATGGATTCATGACCCCATTAGGAGGACGCTCAAAAACGTTGGTGACCTTTGACCTGTAGGGGGTGCTGCAATTAGCAATATTGCATTTTGATCTGTAGTTGCTGATGTGTTTTATTGATCTTTTATTTTTGATGTGAAACTGATGACAACATGTTCCATCCAGTTTATTCTAATGCGTGCGTGTGTGCAAGGGCGGGGCGGGGCAGGACGGGGTGGGACGGGCTGGGGTGATTAGGTGTGGGGCTGGCTGGCTTAGGTGGTGGCAATACTCAGCCCTGTTTCAGCCCTACAAAATCAGCTATGTTTTGATGTGACACTTGTTGAAAGTGTGAAAGTGTAAGTGTGTCTGCTGAGTTCTATCTTGTCGCCGTGGCTACTCCGGCCTATACTGCTTGGCCCCCTCATTGCTGCTTGCAGCTATATTTGGGGGCCAAGCAGCGAAGCTGCGAAGGCACCCATTGTGTTTCTATGATTTCTTATTATTATTATTTAACATCTTTCCTCCGCCATTGGAGTCTATGGCAGCCCATAGAACCGTCTGGTGAAAAGTTGTGAAATTTGGCACACTGATTGGGGACAGTCTCATGATTAATTTCACCATGTTTCATACCGGCACCATGAGCGCTCTAGCGCCACCAATAGGCCAAAGTTGGACGTGCGTTCATGCGCGTAACTTTTGACTAGATGACCCGATTGTCAAAAATGATGTATTTTTAGAATCCTTGGACCAAGCCGAGTTCAACGCATCCTATGACGTCATTTTCCGCCATGATGGATTTTCCGCCATTTTGGATTTAATCAAAAACACTAAAAAGTTTTCACAGGTCACAAATTTTGTCCGATCGACACCAAACCTGACACACATGATCTTCAGACCAAGCCTCACAAAAGATACTCCTTTTCGTCTTCGGAACTAAAACCGTTCGCCCGTAACAGCCAATCAAAATTTGCGGCGAAGCCGCCAAACAGGAAGTGAGCTCATATCTCAGCAACCCATTTATCTATCATAACCAAACTTTGTACATGGACTCAAGACCCAATCAGAGGGACGCTCAAGAAATCTGGTGACCTTTGACCTCTAGGGGGCGCTGTAATTTAGAAACATGCCTTTTGGCCTGTAGCTGCTGTTGTGCTTAGAATTAAAACGCACTAGTGGTGTCTGGTAATACTGTTGGAGGTCCTTAGGCCGACCCAAGCCAACTTGTGATGTCATCATAATTGATTCGGCCGCCATATTGGATTTAATCAAAAACACGTACAAGTTCTCGCAGGTCACAAATTTAGCGGATCCTCACCAAAATTGGCAGAGACCATCTTCAGACCATAACCTATCAATATATTGCTTTCTGGAACAATTGACAAAAGCGTTCGCCCGTAACAGCCAATCGAAATTGGTGGCGAAGCCGCCAAACAGGAAGTGAGCTCATATCTCAGCAACCCTGCCATGTATCATAACCAAACTTACTACATGGATTCATGACCCCATTAGGAGGACGCTCAAAAACTTTGGTGACCTTTGACCTGTAGGGGGTGCTGCAATTAGCAATATTGCATTTTGATCTGTAGTTGCCAATGTGTTTTATTGATGTTTTACTTTTTGATGTGAAACTGATGACAACATGTTCCATCCAGTTCATTCTAATGCGTGCGTGCATGCAAGGGCGGGGCAGGACGGGGTGGGACGGGCAGGGGTGATTAGGTGAGGGGGGCTGGCTGGCGGAGGCGGTGGCAATACTCAGCCCTGTTTCAGCCCTACAAAATCAGCTATGTTTTGATGTGACACTAGTTGAAAGTGTTGATCGCGGGTGTTTGCTGAGTTCTATCTTGTCGCCGTGGCTACTCCGGCCTATTCTGCTTGGCCCCCTCATTGCTGCTTGCAGCTATATTTGGGGGCCAAGCAGCGAAGCTGCGAAGGCACCCATTGTGTTTCTATGATTTCTTATTGGGGGCCAAGCAGCGAAGCTGCGAAGGCACCCATTGTGTTTCTAGCTTTTCCTATTATTATTATTACACACTCTTTCCTCTGCCATTGAAGTCTATGGCAGCCCATAGAACCGTCTGGTGAAAAGTTGTGAAATTTGGCACACTAATTAGGCAGTGCCCCATGATTAATTTCACCAAGTTTCAAGTCCGCACCCCGAGCGCTCTAGCGCCACCAACAGGCCAAAGTTGGACATGCTTTCACGCACATAACTTCTGACCCGTTGGCTCGATTTTGAAAAATTAGTTATCCATGTGATCCTTGGACCAAGCCGAGTTCAACGCACCCTATGACGTCATTTTCCGCCATGATGGATTTTCCGCCATTTTGAATTTCATCAAAATCACTTAAAACGTATCAGAGGTCACACATTTTGTCTGATCGACACCAAACTTCACAGATATCATCTTCAGACAATGCCTCATTAATGCATTGCTTTTTGTCTTCGGAACTAAAACCGTTCGCGCGTAACAGCCAATCGAAATTTGCGGCGAAGCCGCCAAACAGGAAGTGAGCTCATATCTCAGCAACCCATTCATCTATCATAACCAAACTAAGTACATGGACTCGGAACCCAATCAGAGGGACGCTCAAGAAATTTGGTGACCTTTGACCTCTAGGGGGCGCTGTAGTTAAGAAACATGCTTTTTGGCCTGTAGCTGCAGTTGTGCTTAGAATTAAAACGCACTAGTGGTGTCTGGTAATACTGTTGGAGGTCCTTAGGCCGACCGAAGCCAACTTGTGATGTCATCATAATTGATTCGGCCGCCATATTGGATTTAATCAAAAACACGTACAAATTTTCGCAGGTCACAAATTTCATCTGTTCTTCACCAAAATTGGCAGAGACCATCTTCAGACCATGCCTGATGAGTGCAATGGTTTCTGGAACAATTGACAGAAGCATTGACCTGTACCAGCCAATCGAAATTTGCGGCGAAGCCGCCAAACAGGAAGTGATTTTATATCTCAGCAACGCTTTCATGTATCAAAACCAAATTTAGTACATGTACCTCAGACCCCATCGGGAGGACGCTCAAGAAATTTGGTGACATTTGACCTCTAGGGGGCACCGTAATTGACAAAAATGCATTTTGGCCAGTAGTTGATGATGCGCATTATTTTGCAATGGAAGTCAATGGCAGCCCATAGAACCGTCTGGTAAAAAGTTATACAATTTTGCACACTAATTGGGGACAGTCCAATAATTCATTTCACCAAGTTTCATGCCGGCACCTCAAGCGATCTAGCGCCACCAACAGGCCAAAGTTGGATGTGCGTTCACGCACGTAACTTTTGACCCGTATGGCCGATTGTCAAAAATGATGTTTCGTTGGAATCCTTGGACCAAGCCGAGTTCAACGCACCCTATGACGTCAATTTCCGCTATGATGGATTTTCCGCCATATTGGATTTCATCAAAAAAACTTAAATGTCTTCACAGGTCACAAATTTTGTCCAATTGATACCAAACTTCACAGATATCATCTACAGACCATGCCTCATTAATGCATTGCTTTTTGTTTTCGGAACTATAACCATTCGCGCATAACAGCCAATCGAATTTTGCGGCGAAGCCACCAAACAGGAAGTGAGCTCATATCTCAGCAACCCATTAATCAATCATAACCAAACTTAGTATATGGACTCAGGACCCAATCAGGGGTACGCTCAAGAAATCTGGTGACCTTTGACCTCTAGGGGGCGCTGTAATTAAGAAACATGCCTTTTGGCCTGTAGCTGCAGTTGTGCTTAGAATTAAAACACACTAGTGGTGTCTGGTAATACTGTTGGAGGTCCTTAGGCCGACCTAAGTTAACTTGTGATGTCATCGTAATTGATTCGGCCGCCATATTGGATTTAATCAAAAACACGTACAAGTTTTCGCAGGTCACAAATTTCAGCGGATCCTCACCAAAATTGGCACAAACCATCTTCAGACCATAACCTATCAATATGTTGCTCTCTATAACAATTGACAAAAGCATTCGCCCATAACAGCCAATTGAAATTGGTGGCGAAGCCGCCAAACAGGAAGTGAGCTCATATCTCAGCAACCCTGCCATGTATCATAACCAAGGTTACTACATATATTCATGACCCCATTAGGAGGACGCTCAAAACATTTGGTGACATTTGACCTGTAGGGGGTGCTGCCATTAGCAATATTGCATTTTGATGTGTAGTTGCTGATGTGTTTTATCAATCTTTTATTTTTGATGTGAAACTGATGACAACATGTTCCATCCAGTTAATTCTAATGCGTGCGTGCAAGGGCAGGGCAGGGCAGGACGGGGTGGGACGGGCTGGGGTGATTAGGTGGGGGGGGGGGGCTGGCTGGCGGAGGCGGTGGCAATACTCAGCCCTGTTGATCCCGGGTTTCTGCTGAGTTCTATCTTGTCGCCGTGGCTACTCCGGCCTATTCTGCTTGGCCCCCTCATTGCTGCTTGCAGCTATATTTGGGGGCCAAGCAGCGAAGCTGCGAAGGCACCCATTGTGTTTGTTAGTTTTCTTATTATTATTATTACGCTTCCGCCATTGAAGTCAATGGCAGCCCATAGAACCGTCTGGTGAAAAGTTGTGAAATTTGGCACACTGATTAGGGACAGTCCCATGATTAATGTCACCAAGTTTCATGATGGCACCTCAAGCACTCTAGCGCCACCAACAGGCCAAAGTTGGACGTGCGTTCACATACGTAACTTTTGACCCGTATGGCCGATTGTCAAAAATTATGTATCGTTGGAATCCTTGGACCAAGCCGAGTTCAACGCACCCTATGACGTCAATTTCCGCCATGATGGATTTTCCGCCATTTTGGATTTCATCAAAAACACTAAAAAGTCTTCACAGGTCACAAATTTTGTCCGATTGACACCAAACTTCACAGATATCATCTATAGACCATGCCTCATTAATGCATTGCTTTTTGTCTTCGGAACTAAAACCATTCGCGCGTAACAGCCAATCAAAATTTGCGGCGAAGCCGCCAAACAGGAAGTGAGCTCATATCTCAGCAACCCTTGCATGTATCAAAGCCAAACTTGGTGCATGGACTCAGGACCCAATCAGGAGGACGCTCAAGGAATCTGGTGACCTTTGACCTCTAGGGGGCGCTGTAATTAAGAAACATGCCTTTTGGGCTGTAGCTGCTGTTGTGCTTAGAATTAAAATGCACTAGTGGTGTCTGATAATACTGTTGGAGGTCCTTAGGCCGACAAAAGCCAACTTGTGATGTCATCGTATTTTATTCGGCCGCCATATTGAATTTAATCAAAAACATCAAAAAGTTTCAGCAGGTCACAAATTTCAGCGGATCCTCACCAAAATTGGCAGAGACCATCTTCAGACCATGCCTTATCAGTGCCTTTCTTTTGGGAACAATTGACAGCAGCATTCGGCTGTAACAGCCAATCAAAATTTGCGGCGAAGCCGCCAAACAGGAAGTGAGCTCATATCTCAGCAACCCTTGCATATGTCAAAGCCAAACTTGGTGCATGGACTCAGGACCCAATCAGGGGGACGCTCAAAAAATATTGTGGCCTTTGACCTCTAGGGGGCGCTGCAATTAAGAATCATGCCTTTTGGCCTGTAGCTGCTTTTGTGTTTAGAATTAAAATGCACTAGTTGTGTCGGGTAATACTGTTGGAGTTCCTTAAGCCTACCCATGTCAACTTGTGATGTCATCGAAATTGATTCGGCCGCCATATTGTATTTAATCAAAAACACGTACAATTTTTCGCAGGTCACAAATTTCAGCGGATCCTCACCAAAATGGGCAGAGTCCATCTTCAGACCATAACCTATCAATATAATGCTTTCTGGAACAATTGAAAGAAGCATTCGCCCGTAACAGCCAATCGAAATTGGTGGCGAAGCCGCCAAACAGGAAGTGAGCTCATATCTCCGCATCCCTGCCATGTATCATAACCAAAGTTATTACATGGATTCATGACCTCATTAGGAGGACGCTCAAAAACTTTGGTGACCTTTGACCTGTAGGGGGTGCTGCAATTAGCAATATTGCATTTGGATCTGTAGTTGCTGATGTGTTTTATTGATCTTTTATTTTTTGATGTGAAACTGATGACAACATGTTCCATCCAGTTCATTCTAATGCGTGCGTGCGTGCAAGGGCGGGGCAGGACGGGGTGGGACGGGCAGGGGTGATTAGGTGGGGGGGGGCTGGCTGGCGGAGGCGGTGGCAATACTCAGCCCTGTTTCAGCCCTACAAAATCAGCTATGTTTTGATGTGACACTTGTTGAAAGTGTTGATCGCGGGTGTCTGCTGAGTTCTATCTTGTCGCCGTGGCTACTGCGGCCTATTCTGCTTGGCCCCCTCATTGCTGCTTGCAGCTATATTTGGGGGCCAAGCAGCGAAGCTGCGAAGGCACCCATTGTGTTTCTATCTTTTCTTATTATTATTATACCTTCTTCCGCCATGGAAGTCAATGGCAGCCCATAGAACCGTCTGGTAAAAAGTTGTGAAATTTGGCACACTGATTGAGGACAGTCTCATGATTAATTTCACCAAGTTTCATACCGGCACCTTGAGCGCTCTAGCGCCACCAACAGGCCAAAGTTGGACGTGCGTTCATGCACGTAACTTTTGACCCGTTGACCCGATTGTCAAAAATGATGTATTGTTAGAATCCTTGGACCAAGCCGAGTTCAACGCACCCTATGACGTCATTTTCCGCCATGATGGATTTTCCGCCATTTTGAATTTAATCAAAAACACTAAAAAGTTTTCACAGGTCACAAATTTTGTCCAATCGACACCAAACCTGACACACATGATCTTCAGACCAAGCCTCACAAAAGATACTCCTTTTCGTCTTCGGAACTAAAACCGTTCGCCCGTAACAGCCAATCAAAATTTGCGGTGAAGCCGCCAAACAGGAAGTGAGCTCATATCTCAGCAACCCATTGATCTATCATAACCAAACTTTGTACATGGACTCAGGATCCAATCAGGGGGACGCTTAAGAAATCTGGTGACCTTTGACCTCTAGGGGGCGCTGTAATTTAGAAACATGCCTTTTGGCCTATAGCTGCTGTTGTGCTTAGAATTAAAACACACTAGTCATGTCTGGTAATACTGTTGGAGGTCCTTAGGCCGACCCAAGCCAACTTGTGATGTCATCGTTATTGATTCGGCCGCCATATTGGATTAAATCAAAAACACGTACAAGTTTTCGCAGAACACAAATTTCAGCGGATTCTCACCAAATTTGGCAGAGACCATCTTCAGACCATGCCTTATCAGTGCATTGCTTTTTGGAAAAATTGACAAAAGCATTCGCCCGTAACAGCCAATCGAAATTGGTGGCGAAGCCGCCAAACAAGAAGTGAGCTCATATCTCAGCAACCATTGCATGTATCAAAGCCAAACTTGGTGCATGGACTCAGGACCCAATCAGGGGGACGCCCAAGAAATCTGGTGACCTTTGACCTGTAGGGGGTGCTGCAATTAGCAATTGCCTTTTGATCAGTAGTTGCTGATGTGTTTTATCAATCTTTTATTTTTTGATGTGAAACTGATGACAACATGTTCCATCCAGTTCATTCTAATGTGTCCGTGCAACAGCGGGGCGGGGCGGGACGGGGTGGGACGGGCAGGGGTGATTAGGTGGGGGGGGCTGGCTGGCGGAGGCGGCAGCGGCAATACTCTGTTTCAGCCCTACAAAGTCAGTTATATTTTGATGTGACACTTGTTGAAAGTGTTGATGGCGGGTATCTGCTGAGTTTAATCTTGTCACCATGGCTACTCTGGCCTATACTGCTTGGCCCCCTCATTGCTGCTTGCAGCTATATTTATTATTATTATTTAACATCTTTCCTCTGCCATTGGAGTCTATGGCAGCCCATAGAACCGTCTGGTGAAAAGTTGTGAAATTTGGCACACTGATTGGGGAAAGTCCAATGATTAATTTCACCAAGTTTCATGCCGGCACCTCGAGCACTCTAGCGCCACCAACAGGCCAAAGTTGGACGTGCGTTCACGTACGTAACTTTTGACCCGTAGGCCCGATTGCCAAAAATGAGGTATCGTTGGAATCCTTGGACCAAGCCGAGTTCAACGCACCCTATGACGTCATTTTCCGCCATGATGGATTTTCCGCCATTTTGGATTTTAGTGAAAGTGAAACTAATTCTTCACAGGTCACAAATTTTGTCCGATCATCACCAAACTTGACACAAATTATCTTCAGACCAAGCCTCACAAAAGATACTCCTTTTCGTCTTCGGAACTAAAACCGTTCGCCCGTAACAGCCAATCAAAATTTGCGCCGAAGCCGCCAAACAGGAAGTGAGCTCATATCTCAGCAACCCATTGATCTATCATAACCAAACTTAGTACATGGACTCAGGACCCCATCAGGGGGACGCTCAAAAAATGTGGTGACCTTTGACCTCTAGGTGGCGCTGCAATCAGCAAAATTGCATTTTGGCCTGTAGCTGTTGATGTGTTTGGAATTAAAACGTACTAGTGGTGTCTGGTAACACTGTTGGAGGTCCTTAGGCCGACCCAAGCCAACTTGTGATGTCATCATAATTGATTCGGCCGCCATATTGGATTTAATCAAAAACACGTACAAGTTCTCGCAGGTCACAAATTTTAGCGGATACTCACCAAAATTGGCAGAGACCATCTTCAGACCATAACCTATCAATATATTGCTTTCTGGAACAATTGACAAAAGCATTCGCCCGTAACAGCCAATCGAAATTGGTGGCGAAGCCGCCAAACAGGAAGTGAGCTCATATCTCAGTAACCCTGCCATGTATCATAACCAAACTTACTACATGGATTCATGACCCCATTAGGAGGACGCTCAAAAACTTTGGTGACCTTTGACCTGTAGGGGGTGCTGCAATTAGCAATATTGCATTTTGATCTGTAGTTGCTGATGTGTTTTATCAATCTTTTATTTTTTGATGTGAAACTGATGACAACATGTTCCATCCAGTTCATTCTAATGCGTGCGTGCGTGCAAGGGCGGGGTGGGACGGGCAGGGGTGATTAGGTGGGGGGCTGGCTGGCGGAGGCAGTGGCAATACTCAGCCCTGTTTCAGCCCTACAAAATCAATTATGTTTTGATGTGAAACTTGTTGAAAGTGTTGATGGCGGGTATCTGCTGAGTTCAATCTTGTCACCGTGGCTACTTCGGCCTATTCTGTTTGGCCCCCTCATTGCTGCTTGCAGCTATATTTTTTATTGGTTTTCTTTTCAAGCTGATAATATACAATGACAATGTCAATGCATAGAATGTCTTACAAATGACAACATTAGAATCATAAGACCTAAAAAGCATAACTCATTCCGTGTTTCCCAGAGAATTGAATTTCATTTGTGGTGGTTGGTTTGCAGAATTAACTTGAATGCAACAGTTTTTAACAAATTAGCACAGCGTGGTTATGATGCTAACCAGATTTAAGCACAATTTAGCACTACCTGGAAAATCATTGTGTGGTGGTCAATGTTGATATTGTGGTGGGCCGCAACAGATAAGTCAATGTATGGGAAACACTGTCATTAACAATTCTGGGTCAAATTCTGGACTTGAATACATTTACACACGCACACACACTTATAGACATAGTACAAGACACAGATTGCAATTAAAGACTCACACATGGAAAAGAAAATACAAAATGAAACAAATCCTGACACAATCCTGTAGGAAGTAAATGTTATTTCCAAAAATTACACACATCTAGAAGTGTACAATACAGATTACAGATTGGCAGAGGGGAACTGAATTAATTTCAGATGCTTAAGAAAAGGATTCTAAATTTTGTAGAATTTAGTGGTGGAACCTTGCAATGTAGCCCTCATCTTCTCCAGCTTGGAGTAGGACAAAAGATGTCTCTGCCAGTGATAAATTGTGGGAGGGGTAGAGGATTTCCACCTGAGTAGGATCAATCTCCTAGCCTAAAGGGTGGCAAATCTTATAAAATCAGCCTGCTGGCATCGATCACAGAGGGGGTTTATGTGAGGGTAAATCCTAGAGAGCTTCTCTTTACTCCAGTGAATGCAAACTGCACTCATGGGTCCAGTTCCAATCCACTCCTTTCCTCTTGAGATTGTTAAGAGGTGATGCCAGGTCTGCAAAATGGTGAATGAATTTGTGGTACCAGCCCTAGGAAATGTTGTAGAGCCTTCACATCCTAGGGCACTAGGAAGTCTGACACCGCCTGTGTCTTAGCTGGGTCCACCTCCACGCCTCGGTCTGAGACAATGTGCCCCAGGAACTTTAACTCCTGTTTGAAGAAATGGCACTTCTTCATGTTCAGGCTCAGAGTTGTCTATGTAAACACAACAAGTCCAAAAGGCATAGCTTTGATTTGGAATAGGCCAAGAGATGGGATAAAGGCCGTCTTTGGCTTACTCTCTTCAGTCATGGCCACTTGCAAATACCTGGACTACAAATCCAATGAACTGAACCAGGAGGCGCCTTCCAGTGATTCAAGGATGTTGTGAATTATGGACTTTGGATATGCGTCGGGCAAGGTCTTTGCATTTACTCTCATGTAGTCCACATAACACCTGTAGGACCCATCTGGTTTATTCACCAGCAGCCGGTTGCACCAGTTAAACAGAAGTTCCATCTTAGCTTAGTTCTAACGTAAACTGGCACTACGTTGAAGTTTACGAGCTACTAAAATTTATCGGGTTGCACCACGGAAATAGTTTCAACGTAACACTAAGTTATGACTTCAATTACACACTAACTTACACCCCCCTCTCCCTAGGTGTAAGGTCCATCGTAGGTAATTTGTTAACATTTTTTTCTCATTTAAATGGTGGGAATTAGGGCTGAGATAAACGTTTTTTTTTTTTTTTTTTTAAGTATATTTTTTGGGCTTTTATTTGGACAGGACAGTGGAGAGTGACAGGAAGCAAGTGGGAGAGAGATGGGGTGGGATCGGGAAATGACCGCAGGCCGGATTAGAACCCGGGGCATCATTTATAAAGCGTTCTTACGCACAGATTTGATCTTAGACCGTGCGTACGCTCAAATCCATGCCAACGCTCAGATTTATAAAAAAACATCTTTGACGTGAAAAGTGCTTATCTCCACGTCAGGTTCACGTGGAGATAAGCGTGAACGTACGACCATTTCCTTGTGGTAATGCCGGGGTACTGCAAGTAATCTGAGGTCTAAGTGCATGCATTTTCAAAATTCCAAGACCAACGATGTCTTTCTTTGCCCTATGCATGATCAATATCAGAAGACTTTTAAAGACGTTTTTGGACGCAGCTTAATGTTTCATGGTTTGGCATAAAACTGCTAATGAGAACTATAGCACTTAAGAAAGTGAACAAACGTATAGCTTATAGAGGTCTTTCCTTAGGCCTACCCTTTTTTTCTACAAAAAATAGGCCTAAAAAGTAGGCCTAAACATACTAAATGTTGCTTATTCACATTACTGCAAGCAAAAGGAATGAAAGCGAGCAGAGAACAATGGACATGGATGCATACGATCTCTTTCCAGAAAGCTTTGCTGGAAAAAACACAATTAGGTAAGCTATTTGAACTGACGCATATAGGCTAGTTAACATCAGATGGCATAGGCTAGGCCTATACAATGTTTTCAATATATAATTTTACATAGGCTACAGCTTTTAGGCTATTGATTTCATTAAAACATATGCTAATTATATTGATGAGGGGGTGTTTACAAGGCGGAGACCTAAAACCATCCGGCTGCGCACAAGTTGACGTTCATTTGTGATTTATAATGGGCAGATCTGGAAGGGTGGCGTACGCACGTTTTTTTGTGCGTACGTTCGTTTTCTCTGAATCACACGTACGATCATTTCAGAAATGATCTAAGATCAAATGAAGGATGGTTTCTACGCAACCCTTTTATAAATGAGGCCCCTGGGTCCCCGTGGGCACTCGGGCCCGTATATGGTATGGGTGCTGTAGCCTGCTGCGCCACAGCGCCCCCCAAAGGATTATTTTTTAAACGATTAATCTAGCGATTATTTTTTCGATGCATCGATTAATCTAAGACGCTTGGTGGCCGTCCACAACATTATAAACTTAACCTAAATAGTCGGCTGCTGTAAGGTACAATCTGATTTTTTTGTATACCCCTGTTGTCTCAATGATATTAACATCTCATTTCAGACTATATTTCAAAGTTTGACATTTGGATTATTAATATAACATCGTATTTTGTCATTTTTGGCGAAGACATGCATTCCGTTAGGGATACTGAACATATTTAACATTCTCTAACCATCGTGATTTCGAATTGGTGCAGTTTTCAGCACAAAAACTAATTTTATTCTTTTGCTCTTTTGCATTGCTCTATGCTGTTCTATGGTGCTTTCTGCCTCTTGGTTGCGCACGCATGTTTTCGTGACGTTCCATAGAAATCCATGTATAGGTCTAATTGAGTGCCTGTCACTTTAAGACGACGTTCGTGAGGGAATCCCTGCAATTAATGTGTGGATGCAATTCATAACGTAGTTAGTTCAAATAACGGTTCGTAGCCTACTTCTCCTTGGGACAAGCACTTTTGAGTCTTGGAAAACACTTTTCCATTTACATTGGGATTTTGCAAACATTCAAGAGTTTTATACATACAGAGTCAATAAAATGAGCCCTACATGAGTAACGAAATTGACAAGCAGATGTAAGTAAGCATGCTATACTTGACATCCGAACAGTATCCTAACGTTAGCTTTGAGATACTGCTTCGATTACGTCGACGCGTTGTCCCAGCCCTAGTGGGAATGTTAAATTTAACAAAGTATAAGTCGAGAAGAATTACATACGCGGCCGATTACACACATTTAATTTACCTGAGCAGTGTTTGAATCATGTTTGTATTCACTGGAAATCGTATGGACCTAGCAGTACAAATAGGCTACCAAACATCTACCTATCATTACCACACAAAGCATACATTTCGTTGCTGTGGATTGATCTGTTATCAGAGATTTCATTAGCCATATTTGAAAGTGTTAACGTTACCGGCCAAGTGGTGGCTGAAATATTTCCAAAGCATATATACAACAAAATAAAGTCTGTTATTTACAAATACAGTGTTATTTTATTCCATACAACAAAGTAATTGCGGAGGAAGTCAAACCTTAAACGCGGCTTTATCATACAACGTTACAGCGAACTTTAACGTTACCAACACAAGTGTTGTGACCAGGGGGTCAAGAGCGTGCAGATTAGCTTCGGCATGTTAGCATACGCCATTTTCAAATATGGCGCTGCATGGAGCATTTGGAACCAGCTCCATGCACGGTGGGCGGGTACCTATCCGGCGGCTACAGCCAAACGTTATTCAGTGCGTATTTCTTGAGGAGCCTATGAGAAGACGTGCATATTATGGTTGTTTATCCATCATATGACAAATAAAGAAAATTGTATTGATCTTGTTTCGTTGTTGTTTGTCCCGAACAAACGTAGCCTAAACATGATTAAAGACAATAAATTACACAACAGCGGCATAAAGTGTCTCGTTACACCATGGGTCTCCAACACGTTGCTCTCAACCTATAGCCGCCCTCTTTGGAGCTTGCCAGAGGCTGAAGCACTAGGCTACATTTAAACACAATTATTGCTGCGAGGCATTCCAGCCTACGAATTTAATAAAAAGTAAACCATGCATAATTTAAAAAAAAAACTCAATTTAGGCTACTCCGCTGTGCAATAAGGTTTCGAGAGAGCACAGCACAGCATTAGAGCACAGCGCACGTTCAATGAATGAAAAAGGCCTTGTCTCGCAATAAACAGCTGGAAATTCCAACACTTTTTCAACTACACGAAACTTTACAGTGATCATCAAATACCCTCTAGATTTAAATGCCCATCAGCCTCAACATTTAACTATATAATAAAAGTCAAAAAGTAAATTAAATCCCATACCAAAACTGAAAATCGTCTGCGTTTGATAGCCTGGTATGCCGCTCCAAACAAAACGCATGTCTCACAATAACGTACAAATAAAGGTATGCCTCGAATAAGCCTACCTCAAATAAATAGCCTACCTGTGCTTTGCAGCCTAAGTAAATAGCAGACCCTGGACATAATTTAGGATTTACGGAAATGCAATCATACGATGTTTGACGCCTGGCGATGCTCTGGCCGTCTACTGTGCCTCTGACACCGCTGCCTCATTTGGATGGTAACTCCACAGGTGAGCGCGAAGATTGGATGTCGTGGATGCGTAAGTACCCAGATAGCAAAATTTCACCGGCCCACCTCTGGCCCACTACCTTGCCTCAGGGTTTTGTGAGTGTTGGCCCAGTTCTGGCTGGGCCTCCGGCCCAACAATGGCCCAGTTACTGATAACTGACACAAAGAATTTCCTCTGGCCCAGATGTGGCCCACACACTGCAAAATGACTCTCATTGTTTCTGTTGGCCCAGGTCTGGCCCACACACTGTAAAATGACTCTTATTGGAACTGTTGGCCCAGGTATGGCCCACACACTGTGAAATGACTCTTATTGTTTCTGTTGGCCCAGGTGTGGCCCACACACTGTGAAATGACTGTCATGCATTCTGTCGGCCCAGGTCTGGCCCACACACTATATAACTGAGTGTTGGCTGAGTGTCGGCTGGGCCTGTACTGGCCCACACACTATAAAACTGATCTGACTGAGTGTTGGCTGAGTGTCGGCTGGGCCTCTGGGCCTGTACTGGCCCACGCACTATAAAACTGATCTGACTGAGTGTTGGCTGAGTGTCGGCTGGGCCTCTGGGCCTGTACTGGCCCACGCACTATAAAACTGATCTGACTGAGTGTTGGCTGAATGTCGGCTGGGTCCCCGGGCCACATGTGGCCCATTAACTACCAAAAGTACTTGAAAATAAACACAAATCCAGAACTAGTAATTAAAAGCACAAGCTACTTTTATTACCAAGTTTGACAAACACAACCTTGCAAATAAAACAAACATTTAAAAATTATACAAGCTTTTACATACACTTTAGAAATTAAACAAGGTAAAATATACAATCTACTTTTATCTACAACAATCGACATCTTTCATATACAAAAACACAAACAATTAAACATTTTAAAACTGTATAATGATTCAAAGAAATAAATTATTCTAAATTAACATTAAACATTTACAGAAATATTCTATCTCTCCCTCACTCACTCACTCTAAAAGAGTAATTCCATTGTCAGTAGTTGTGGGTTGTGAGTTAAGTGTTGTGCTGGTGCTTTAAATTCTGTATTTTTGTACCATGTACCATGACCTACCCAGCTACATACATGCAAACATACTCACTCTCAAAGTATTTTTCAATAGCAGCAACCTTTGCCACCTGCCTTCTCTTTCTGTTGCCGCTTCATTGTTGCCTCCACCAGTTTCAGCAGTACTACCAGCCGGGGGTGTCTCCAAACTGCATTTAGGTATAAAAGAATATTATAAGATCATTATGAGGTCTAAAGCAAGATTTCAACATGTCATCTGTCAGAGAAGTTCTGTTTGTCCACTCAAATATACTTACAGATAGCCACCTCAGCTCTCTGTGGGGGTTGATCAAAGAGTTCTTTCCATCCATCCTTCAATTTGAGATGCATGGACAGCATGTCATTTCAAAAGAAAAGAAAAAAATCATTAAACAATTTATCCTTTACTGTCTGACAAAATATTACTAAAGCCCAGTCTTGCCATTCTGCAGCTGTCTTGGTAACACCTCCCTGGTAGTTATTTTGGGCAACATTGACATTGTGTGATTGTTAAATGCTGATATATTACCAATGACAATCACCAAGAGCAAGACATATTTGTCAACACATACAGACCTGAAGCACAAAGGCTTGTGGACTTCCTTCACAAGAGCCTTGTGGGTGCTCCAGTTGGTTGGCCATGTTTTCAACAGCGCATGTTTCCTGCCCACTCCTGTTCTTTGCTGACATAATGGATGAGGCAAACCAAAAGCATCTAAAAATGACACATCACAAAACACAGGCCTAGATGAAAGCTGATTCCTATGATTTGGCTCATCTAAACAAAAACGTATTACTTATTCTATTAAATCAATGTACAACTTACCAAGAGCTCTTCAGGTCTCCTGTTTTTCCAACACAAGAAATGGTTCACACATGTATACACGGGTAGCCTTCTTCATCCAAAGGAGTGCAGGCAGGTCTCTGGTCAGTGTGGCCTGGATTCTGAGGTGTACATTTAAAAAAAGTCACAGTAACGTTAGGTTAATGGAAGTATATGTGTTCAAAATGATTATATGATCATAAACAACCCCTCAGTACAAAATACAGAACGACCTTAAAATACAGATTTTGATGAGCTTTACATGACCAGGACAGGACCCACCCTGCTACCATCTCTCTCTCTCACACACACACTTACACACACAGACACTCTCTTAAGGCATACAGTCTCAGTCCTGCCTGCCTAAGTTGGATAGATAACGATGAAATGCCCAATTACCAATCGCTTTATTCTAAGTCATGCAATACTGGTTAACTGTTAAGCTATTTCTAAAATGATTAGATCACACTTTTCTTTGAAAACCACATAATTATGCAAGTATAGCTAACGTTACAGCACTGAACGTTTTTGACCACCAACACTGACGTTAACGGTAGCAGCTAATTAGGCCAACAAAGTAGGCTAAGAAATCATAACGTATGTTACCGCTAGCTTCGTCATCGTCAAGGGGGTTAGATTGAAACACCCATTCTTGCTACTTGTTAAACTTTGTCTGCAATAATAAGCCTACGTACATTCATAATGATTTACATGCAATAACAGGTAAAGGTAAAGTTGCATGTTACTTACCACAGGCAGTGTCCAAAACGAGACAGTTTCGCGCCGTCCTGCTGGTTTCAAAATGAACAGTTGCTCGCTCGTGGCTCTTCCACATGTAATGGGCCGACGGTCACTTTACAGAATTGGGCCATGTACGTTTAGCGTCCGGCTGTCGCTAAATTTTTCATTTTTGCCGCCAACAGCCGCGATACTGATCATTGTTCGTTCCTGAAGTATCGGGCCACACACTGTATGAAATCCGTCTGCCGAGATAGATTCGAAAACTGGCAGTAGCCCATCAAACCCCAATCGGGCCAAATAAGACACTCAGTAATCAGCCCAACTACTGCGTGTCAGTGTCGGCCCATTCAAGGGGACAGTGCCTCAGCCGACCTGAAACCATAGACAGTAAAAGAAATGGACGAACAGACTCCGTCGTTTTCAATGGGAGGGCACTGAGTCAAATAGAACGATTTTTCAGTTGGTCCCCCCAGTACTGCGCAGACTCACACTTAACTTCGTGACGTTAGCCATCGAACTGAATCTTGTAACTCATATGATAGATACACAGAAATTCTTCTCACACTTCCTTCGCCTTCAAAATCATCAAAGTTAAACATTTATTTATGTATTATTATTAATATCATCCTCACCAAGTCGTGTTAATGTTGAAGCTACCACACATGATCATCTTCAAAAACAGTCATGCTAAAACAAAACAAAAAAGTTATAGCCTTGAAGCTAATCTTCTTTCCACTTTTCCGACCTACGGTCAATCCATCTAAAACCTCTGAAATTATTAGTGCCGTTTTTTAAAAAAAAAAAGGTTTACTTTTTTAGTATTATTAGGTTGCCTCTGTGTAATGCTTTACCTTAACATACGGTCGTGTATGCTAGGTTTTGTTTATGAGTTACCGTCATAGACAGTAAGGTGGACTGAGCCTCTTATCCAAACAATACGGTTATCTCCCTATGGCGCGAAAGAGAGATTACGTCAAAGCTAGCTTCCCTCCAACCGAACAAGCTAACCATTCTTCTTACGGGTAACCAACGTTACGGACGAGGTAGTGGAGTCTGTTTTGCCTTTGTAGTGTGTATGTAGATAACACAGAAGCTACAATGTCGGCACAGGATATATGTTATATGAAGTTATGGTATTTCAAAAAAATCATAGAATGAATGTACTTCTATGGGAGTTAGCAGAGAGGTGGTCCCTCCAGCCTACGTCGATTCTTCTACTTCCGGGAATTCGCCTGCCCCCTTGCCTGAAACTCCGCCGACAGTGGCAGCACTCAGCCAGGATCGGGCCGACTGTGTTTACTGTGCTTCAGCCGACTCGGACCTCAGCCGACACTGCCAGCACTCAGCCAGAATCGGGCCGACTATGCTTGCTATCTGGGTAAACTGTTTTTTGCTGAGTCCGCAGACAACATTCTCTTTAACCGTTACTTTACCATCTGCGGTGTACAACTCAAAGTAAAGACACCACATTTTAGATGAGTTGGGGACGTAATTGTCCGCTCAGGCTGACCGTTCTGTGCGTTATCTTCAATACTATCTTCAATAATATTAAATATCTTCAATATTATTTTCAAAACAGGGTGGCTATTGAGGGCTCTGGCTCCAGTCATTATTGCGGCTACTGGCTATTATTGGCTTGATTTGGTCATGGGCCAACGCTAGAATACGTTTAGAGCACCCGCTATGAGATGGCAAACAATAAAATAAAAAACAAACTAATCATAGACTGTAAAAATGCGCTACACTTGGCACTAAAAACCGAATAGTATATTTATAGTTCGACTACGGATATTTCACGTCATGCATATTTGCAGCAGGACAGCAGGCAGACGAGCCGCTGTGTTATCCAATGAAATTAAGTTGCGCTTCAGGGCGACTCCACTCAGACTCCATGCGCGTTCCCGAGCAACTTTTTCTTCTTCTTGTTATGAGGCAAGGACTTTATGTGCATTATCGCCACCCTCTTACTGGAGGACGACTCTCTTTTTACAGAATATCCAATAAAAATCGACGTTGGTCCATGCGTCATTTCCAGCTTTGTAACTTGGCGCATGGTCAGAGTCGACTGGCGCTGGATCCGAACCCCAGTGTTCAAGATGGCGTTGACTATTAATTGGCCGGATTTACTAGCCTAGCCTCCACCATTCATTTGTATGGAGGGCGGGACTTAGTCACTCTCTCCAGTTATATATAATACCTCCATGGTTGTGACTCTGTGACGCTTCCGATATCCGGTTGTCAGCGGTAAAAACATCATTCTATGCGACAATATTTTGATTTAGTAGCTAATCAGTAGCCAAACAAACTGTAAACATAGGGCACTCCCATGACGTTAAGCATTTTCTGGCGCGTAATGTGACGTTTGAGAACCTAAAACCCCGTTTTTCCCAGTTGACACGACAACACATAACCGGCGTTATCATAAATCTCCACTTTGGCCGGAGTTTTTAGAAATAATCGTTTTATGTGATAAAAACGGGGTTTTCGTGTAAATGAGAGGCCAAACCGCAGGGAAATATCTGCGTCTTCCCTTCGTGTAAACGGGGCCTTAGAATCTTCTCTACATGCTCCTCAATGACTCTTTTTTTCAGGGGAGACACCCGATAGGCCTTGGACCTGACTGGGACTTCATCCTGGACGAAGATGGCATGCTTTTCCACATTGGTCTTGCCCAGATTATTCGAGGTAACCAATAATCAAGTTGTTGGAGCCCTTCCGGACAGTCAGTGTCATAACATGACACCGAGTCCGCCATGGAAGTGGACACCTGGCAAGGAGGTAATTCCCCTGGAGGCAAAGCATAGTAGAGGTGAACACCTTGTGATGAGGTGAGTGTGTCCTGATTTCTTTCACTAGAATGGTCTTGCTGTTGTTTGAAGCCATAATAGGTGTAACCTCTATTGGTTTTCAGCTCGTAACTGTTTTTGGCCAGGTTGAGGATGACACCAGTCGCAGCGAGGAAGTCCAGACTGTAGTGTGACTTTACAAATATGAAGATGTGATAATAATTAATAATGAGAATCATAATTTGCTATTAAAATATGTTTAGTCATATTACTGCTTAAATCCAGCTTGCTCTAAAACAAATAAAAATGTGCAAATGCGGCAAGATAATGATAGACAACCAGTGTGAAACAAAGTTAAACTTATAATGTTTAAAAACTTAGAAGCTTAGAATTGAAGTGTGTTTTCTTAATTAAAAGCATAAATTGTTTTTGCTAGAATAACCTGTTATGATTTTGCTTAAATTT
The DNA here is from genome assembly GCF_046254945.1 of Alosa pseudoharengus. NCBI lineage: Eukaryota > Metazoa > Chordata > Actinopteri > Clupeiformes > Clupeidae > Alosa > Alosa pseudoharengus. The sequence continues at coordinate 2,319,431 of NW_027468620.1, read as the reverse complement.
AGAGTGTTTTTCTTGAACATATAAGAAAGTTTGCTTATAAAACTTAAAGTGTTTTGCTAATATTTACATAAAATGTGTTTGCTTAGATATAAAAAGTTTGTGTTAGAATTAAAGTGTGTTGTGCTAAATGAGATGTGCTTTAAACAAAATGTAAAGACAGAATGTAAGAACATGATGTACCAGCCGTAAGAAACTGTTTGTCAGCAAAAGAAAAAGCTGACTGACAACTAAGCAAAACAAAAAAGCAGAACCAATATTTCATGGTGAGACATAATACCAAACTAGGACATGTCCTGCCTGACCGAGAGGGGTATAAAAAGAGAACGGCCCCTTCATCAGGGCTCTTCTTTTTCCTTTTCATTTTCTTTGGACCGAGCATTTAGCCTTTAGACTTAGACAAGTTTTTATTCCTTGTATTTTTTGTTTGTACTTAATAAAAGTCAAAATCCTAACCTTTGATTAGGAGTTTGTAAAAAGACCGTCTAGCGTTTTTTTTCCGTATTTTTCTGCCTCTCCTGTGTTGCTGAGAACCCTGGATGCCTTGCAATAGGGCCTCCTGCTCCAAAGATTTGACTTCGCTCCGGGTAAGTAAGGCGTCCGTTTGAGGGCTACTTTCTAAGACACTGTATATGGGCAAAAAACATACAGGAGTAGCGAACCCAGCCAGGCATTTGGCCAGGCTCCAGGGCAGACAAAAAAACAAAAAGGCTTTGTTAGCAAATTTGTTTGGCGCGTCAAATTGTTTGTGAAGCTAAAGTCTAGGACCCGTTGTGGTCTAAATGCACATCACACACCCAAGCGAGGATACGGAAATCTGTCTGATAAATGCAAGTGTATTTATAGATAGAATCTAAATTGTTATAGATCCGTTGTGGTCAATTGAAGTTCTTATATATTACAAGAACTGTCATTTAAAAGAGCCTTAATTTCAATTTGACAAAGCTCCCAAAAGAATAGGGTAATTGATCTTCCTTCCGATCTAGACAGACAGACGAATGTCTGTAGTGAGTTTTTACCCTCTCTCAGATTTTGATGACAAACAACTATGGCAAATACAGCTCTGAATTTCTTCCTCTTTTAGTGAGGTTAACCACATTTTGAAGTACAAGTCGAAGGGAACAGGGAATAGCGACTAAAAGATAGAGAGAGACTCTGAAGTGGTCTATTTTCCTTAGCCCCTAAACCGAAAAGGGGCCCCCGCACCAGACACACACACTGAAAGATACTTCCTCTTTTACCCTGTGATATTATCACAGTCCGAAGATGGACACCAACAGGAGTAGCGATCTCAACTGTCAAAGGGAGACCCTTTGGACACCAGAGTAGTCACAAAACGCACACCTCCTCTTTTACCCTGTGATATTATCACAGTCCGAAGACAATTACACACAGGAGTAGCGATCTCAACTGTGTTAAAGGGAATCCCTTTAGACACCAGAGTAGTCACAAAACGCACACCTCCTCTTTTACCCTGTGAAATCCTCACAGTCCGAAGACGAGCGCACCCACACCTACAGGAGTAGCGATCTCTACTGTGTTACGGGAGCCCCGTAGACACCAGAGTGGACAGGAAACGCCAGGTGACGATCTTCCATTACATGGACTTCCACAGCCCACTGTTTGCCGTGCCAGTCGAGATAGATTGTTTTCTTCCCCAGGGCTTGATGAACAGTTACATCCGCCATGATGAATCTCTGGCTCTTTGCCGGTAGGAAAACTTCCTCTGCTGGCGTCACCTGCCGCCACAGACTCTCCTTCATCAACGTGAAGGTGCTACCAGTGTCCAATACAGCCTCTCCCTGTCTGCCTCTGATGGTAATAGGCACTAACAGGAGACCATGTTGTTCTTTATTGTATGCTTGATGTTGCACCACACTGAGCTCTGCTGTACCGCAATGGCTTTTCAGAAATACGAATAGCATCCACTTCTAACTATACATTGATGCAAACAGCATACCTTACCTTAACCTGTGACGTAACAACAAAAACATTTTGCTCATTTTTTTATTTTTTTTATTACATTGTGTGATCAATATGCCAGAGTAAATGCAAATAGCATACATTGATATTTGTGCCAGACGGGGGTACGAATAGAATTCACTTCTAATTGCAGCAGGGTACGAATAGCATACACTACTAATTGTACCAGGGGTGCAAATAGCCTTACCCTTATTTAAATACACTTATGGGGTGGGTGCGATTGCATTTTCTAAGGAATCTCCCGTCTTGGTTTTGTAAAGAAATTAATATTAAGTGACACACACGTAAAAGGACGAAAAAAAGGTTACCTTCTGATATTTAGCAGGCTATTATATAGGCCTAAAGTCTGGAATTTAATTATAGGCCTATTGTTGTAATGGTAGGATACCTACATAGTTTACACAATAATTATATACAATAATTATAGTGTTAGAAATATTGTATATCAATGCATTTATTGACCCAAAGTCGTCGTAGTATTCAATGCATTCTAATCCATTGTCAATCACTTCCGGGAACTTTTTGAAGTTTACATGGACCACGTGACCTTAACGAATTTTGAACACCCGTTGTCGCAACTCTACCTTTATTTGGCTCTGGAACAACCTATTCTGATCTTGCTGTTTGTCTCACGATACAGCCCATAACGAAACTATAGAAAGCCCCAGACGAATAGGCAAGATGTTTTGTGGTGCGTCAGAAAATGAGACATTTTATTTATTTATTTTCCCGAAAAGTGGGGTAGCCACTGGCCTCGTAACCCAGTGACGTTGGACCCCCGAAGCGCACTAAGACACTTGTCATTTTCCTGGTAGACAGACCCATGGCTACACTAGACAGGCAACTGTATTCTGTTCCCAGAGCATGCTTTCTCTGTCTATGATCTGCAGGCTTAGGGCCTCCTCGACGATGATATTGCCCGCAGATAATTTGATATGAACATGAATATGTTTTGCCATTGAGAAACACATGATAGCTTTGGATTATATATGCTTTGCCACAAAAACACACAAAAACGTGGGGTAAGTTGAGCTATATGAAGTTATTATTTTACTGTCACTTCATCTGTTTTATAATCCAGAAGGATGTACTTGGTATCATGATCATGATAGCTCTGCGTCTCCTCTTTCATCTGACATGCTTATCTATCCGATCACGGGTTCGCGAGTAATTCAAACGAGAGTAATGGGTGTGCAGCATTGGTTTTTGTACATGACGTTATTATTTTGCAGTCGCTTCGTCTGTTTTTATAACCTAGAAGGATCGATATACTTGGTACCAATGGATAGCCCGATGTCTCCTCTTTCATCTGATATGCTTGCCATATCTATGCGATCACGGGTTCATGAGTAATTCAAACGAGAGTAATGGGTGCACAGGTGAACTCAGAGAAGTATAGACTGTAAATATGATGCAATTTGATTTAATTTCCTGATTTGTTTTTATTTTCATACTTGATCGTACAGACAAATGCGTAGTCTCGTTGGAAAGCCCCACTTCTGCTCTGTCATGTTATAAAGGTTTAATCTCTCTGCGATGAAAAGTTCCGGAGCAATGTAACAAACAAGAAAGGGTGTGTTTTTTGACACACTTTGCATCAATCAAGGGTTAGAAATCCTTCTCTTGCTCCCACTCAAATGGAGAATTATTGCCCGGTCTCACTGCTCCAATTCCTTTTAAGGCTATCAAAAGGGCGGCTTCACAGAATTCCTCTCAAGGAATGACCAAGGAATAATCAATCTGGCTTCAAAAGTGTCCACTCCACTGAAACTGCTCTGTTGTCTGTGACTGAAGCCTTAAAATCTGTGTGTGCTGCGAAAGGCAGCTTGCCCCGGTTCTCATGTTGTTCGACCTATTTGCTAAGGTTACAAGAAACTTAGGTGCCTCTGTCACCTGGTCAGGCTGTTCCTAACCCAACACAACACAACACAACACCCAGCTATTGGTACAGACCATCGTTATCTCTCGTCTTGATTACTGCAGTGCCCTCCTCACATAGACAGACAGACAAACCAGGAACCAAAACAAAGAAAATTACCTGCAAAAATTGTGAGGACCCAATCCATCTGAATCTTCATAGGCACTAAAGGGGTTAACCCCATTGTTGAGAAGAAAATGAGAATTCCAGTAGAGGCATTCGTCTCCATCTTCAGTTTCAGAAACGTTACCACGGTATGACTCTCCATCTCCTTCATAACAGTCATCTGGACCTGTTGCATAACATACATATAGTGTAAACATTAGTTTACATTAGATCTCATAATAAAATTGCAATTAACGGCTATAATGATACAAAAGCAAGTTGATTACCGAACTCTCCATCTTTTGTGCCTACACAAAATGGCAGCAATCGGAAGAAGAGCAAGGTAATGCACTGACTGCACAAACAGTCCTCTTTCATTCCTTTTCTTTTCACTTACAAAGGAAGAAATACAACTTTGTAAGTGCTCTTTGATTACATTATTATCACTATTTATCACTCAATGATTGAGTGATAACAATGATTTACTTTGAGGTAGTAAAGCTTGCCTCTAGCTTGAAGAATACCAACTTTAAGCATATGCATTGGAAAACTTGAACTTACCTCGGCACAAAAAAGCTCCATTTACTCTATCATTTAGAGGGACCCTTGCTTGAAATAATATTGTGTGCCTTCCAGCTAATACAGATATTCCCCAAAAGATTAACATCCGGCTCATCTTCACTGATCCCAACTAAATCTGAATGTAACTTGGGCGTCATAATTGATGACTATCTACATTTTTTTGAGCATGTAGCCTCAATCGCAAAATCATTTTGGTTTATCCTTTACAACATTAGGAAGATCAGACTTTATCTGACACAAGATGACACACAACTTTTTGTACAGGCCATAGTTATTTCCAAACTGGACTATTGTAATTCATTGTTAGCTGGCCTGCCTGCTTGTGTAGTGAAACCATGGGCAAACGTTTGCTAGCATTTGCAAACAAGTTTCTGTTTACTTGGAGATTTTTCCAAATGTTTGTGAACACTTGCAAACAGTCTGAGAAGGTAGTTCTCTGCAAACATACAGTGGAGCTGGACGAAGTGTTACCGTTATAATGGAATGTTTACACCAAAGATAAACCGGAGGGTTGCCGGTTCGAACCCCGACCAGTAGGAACGGCTGAAGTGCCCTTGAGCAAGGCACCTAACCCCTCACTGCTCCCCGAGCGCCGCTGTTGTAGCAGGCAGCTCACTGCGCCGGGATTAGTGAGTGCTTCACCTCACTGTGTGTTCACTGTGTGCTGAGTGTGTTTGACTAATTCACGGATTGGGATAAATGCAGAGACCAAATTTCCCTCACGGGATCAAAAGAGTATACAGTACTTATACTTACTTATATAAGATTCTAAGATCTTTGGTTTACCCCAAATCGTTCAAATTTCACTTTTCAGAGAAAACATGTTTGCCACGCATGTTTGCCATTGTTTGCCAAATTGAACACACCTCTGGTCTTTAATAAGGCAAAGAGGACTATTTACTCTCCATTCGATTCCTATAGCAGCCAGAATTAAATTTAAATCCCTCACTCTGGCCTATAGGACACTTACTGGATTTGCTCCCTGCTATTTGCATTCCATGATCCAGCTCTACATCCCCAATAGAGACCCACTGTGGTCCTCTGATGAGCGTCTGGTGTGTCGATCAGCCATTAAGGCTAGGAGGTCAAATTCAAAACTCTTTTCTTCAGTGGTTCTTCGTTGGTAGAATGAGTTGCCTAGTGTTCTGCAATCCTGCAATATTTTGGGTCTTTCAAGAGGGGTCTAAAGACTAATCTGGTCAACTTACACTTAATTCATTAATTCTTACAGTTATGGTATTTTATTTAATTGTAAAAGGTGCATTGTGTAGTTCTTGGGTTAATTATTGGTGGAAATTATCTTATCTAGCGGTGAGATGGTATATTGCAACAGTCTCCAGCTCCCCTCCATTCCAAGTGTGATTTATTAGCTACAGAAGCCGCACCATAAATGTCCTAGCTGACACTAGGAAATGCCATACACAACTTTATTCCTTCTCGTAATGAGGTTTTAGAAAAATAATTGTAAATTGCATTTAGTAATTTAGTCTGTGAAACTATCGGTCATCATTCATGCAAGATTAATCTTGTCGTTATGGATTTGTTATTTTGTCTTATGTTCAGCGAGCAACTTTGTTTTGTTTTTTTTTGGAACTTTTTATTTTCATTCATAAATTGCAGTCATACATTACATTAAATCCACAGCACTGGTCAAAACACAGCAAGTATATCCACAGGTATAAATGTCTTTGAGGTATTCTTAGACCCCGTTTACACGAGCATGTGTATTTTTAGAAACGAAGACATTTCCCTACGTTTGAGCCTTTCGTTTCGCCCTGTAAAACGGTTATCCAAAAAAACTCCGGCCAAAGTGTTTTTTTGGGAAAACTCCGTTTATGCATTTGGTTCTAAACTGTGGTAAACGGAGTTGGATGGCCAGATATTCGTTTAGGAAAATACCCTGCTTTGTGTAAACGTAGTCTCAGTCTCTTGGTTGCTGGTCTTGCTTATGACTGATTTCCAGTCAGTTTCAGCAGTAGTTGAGTCAACTCACAACATACAAATACTCCACAAATGGCAATATTTCACACCAGTTCACAAATTCAAACCAATATTCTAAGAGGTTAGTTCTATATAAGAAAACAAAAAAAAATGAAATACAATAAAATAACTGTACAGCATATAAAAGCAAAAGGGATAGAAATGGTGGTCATTACTATATTAAATGAAAATGTAGGACAATTCTTGTCCATTTCCAAATAAAAGCCTCTGTTTTTAAATGTAAGAATGCGGTCAGATTCTCTATGTTATAAACCTCTTGGATTCGATCTTTCCATTGTGCAATTGTTGGAGGCTGTGGCTGCAACCACGAGGCTGTAATAACCTTATTAGCAATCAGGAGAAGTGTTCGTAATAGATCTGTGTCATCATTTTCTTCAAGATCATCTGGTAGTACCCCTAGTACAAAATATGATGGTTCTAGAGGCAAGTCTATTAGTAAGCATTTCTTGATTTCTTTTTGTACATTTTGCCAGTAACCTGAGAGAATCGGGCAATCCCAAAAAATATGTGTATGGTCCCCCACCATACCGCATCCCCTCCAACATTGCCCTGAGGCATTGCTCCATTTTGATGTTATTTGTGGGGTCCTGAAGTACGTCATTCTCATCTTCCATCCAAACTCTCTCCAGTTGGGGCTACTGGTTAATTTATGTCCACATTCGCAAGTATTTACCCATTGTTCATCAGAAATTATGACATTCATTTCTAATTCCCATTTTTCTTTGATATCCATACTATTATCTTTTAAATCTTCTTGCAATATACTATAGATATGTGATATGAACTTGGTTTTTATTGTGCCTTGAATAGTAGCAATAAAGAAGTGTTCTAATTTAGATGTTGGGTTACAAAGGCTTTCCCATTCTTCATGTTTATGTAAGTAATGTCGTATTTGTAAATATCTAAAGAAATCCTGTTGCGGCAGTTCAAATTTGTGTCTTAGATCTTCAAATGATCTTACAGTGTGTCCCTCAAACAGCTGATCCAAAAGAACTAAACCTGCCTTCTCCCATCTTTTAAAGCACCCATCAAGACCTGCTGGCACAAAGTCCACATTGCTTGCAATCCTTACAGCCCTGGATATGGTCGTAGGAAGATGTATTTTTTTCCTCACAGTAGACCATATTCTAAGAGTGTTTTTAATCCATATATTATCTATCTTCCCTTTCCCCCATTGATTCTGACTTAGGAGTGGACTGAATCTAGTGGGGTATTAGGACAGTCACCTTGCTCCATGTCTACCCATATTGTGTCCGTGTCTCTTGACAGCCAAGCAGCCATGGACCTAATCTGGGCTGCCCAGTAGTACTTTCTTAGGTTCGGGAGATTAAGCCCTCCATCAGCTTTTGAACATAATAGCCTCTTAAATTTGAGTCTGGGTGGTTTACTTTGCCATATAAACCTTGATAACCATTTATCTATTGTGTTGAAGGTGGAAGTGGAGACGTATATTGGTAGTGACTGAAAAAGAAAGAGTAGTCTGGGTAAAATGTTCATTCGTATTGTCTCTATTTGCCCTATAAGAGAGAGTGGTATGATTTCCCATCTTGAAAGATCGTCTTTTATTTGGCTCATCAGTTTACCATAGTTAAGTTTAAACAGATTAGTTACATCTGTTGTTAATATAATACCCAAGTATCTAAAGCTTTGGGACCAACGGCAGTTAAGTTTACCTGATAATTGCGTTGGCCAGCTTCCATTTAACATCATCGCCTCTGATTTTGACTGATTTACCTGATATCCAGAGAGTTGTCCATATTTTTTTAATGTATCCATTAGAGAAGGAATGGAAGTGATTGGGTCGCTAATATAGGCCAATAGATCGTCTGCATAGAGTGACATCTTATGCTCTTTCTTATTCATGTCACTAATGCCTTTTATATCTACATTTTGACGTATAGATGCTGCCAGTGGTTCAATATTTATAGCAAAAAGCAGAGAGCTAAGGCAATCACCTTGCCGCACCCCTCTCTGTATGCCAAAAAACTCTGAGCAGCAACCATTGACCCTCACTCGTGCCTTAGGATTTTTATAAATTACTCTTATCCAGTCTACAAATTGTGAGTGGAATCCCATCACAGACAAAGTTTTGTATAGAAAATTTAAATTTACAGTATCAAAAGCATTTCGAGCGTCAAAACTAATTAACAAAGAAGTCTTTTTTTGTTTTTTAGCACAGGTAATAATATTTAGTGTTCTTCTGATGTTATTCGCTCCCTGTCTTTTGGGTATAAACCCTGTTTGGTCCACATTAATTAGCTCTGTAATGTGCTTTTGAATTGTATGCGTTAAAATACTGGTCAGTAGTTTCTGATCATTACAAATCAAACTAATTGGCCTATATCCCTCACATTGTGTTGGATCCTTTCCTTCTTTATGAATCACTGATATTATTGCCTGTGACCATGTTTCGGGGGGGTTGTCTTCAGATAGAGAGTATCTGAACACCTTTGTTAGTATTGAATAAGATCATCGACAAAGCATTTGTAGAATTCCCCTGATAGTCCATCCACACCTGGTGATTTATTGCTTTTCAGTCTTTTAATTGCATCTCTTATTTCCGTGTCAGTGATTGCTGATATAATTTGCTCTGAAGCTTCTTCTGACAATGAGGGGATATCTAGGCTAGCAAGAAAGGTCTCAATATCGTCTAATGCTGAGCTTGGTTTCATCTCATTATATAAGTTTTTATAGAATGATGCAAAGGCATTGGCTACATCTTTAGGGTGGGATACTGTTTTCCCTGAAGTAGGATGGTTAACCTTTGAAACAGTGTGGTCTGCCTGGGCTTTACGAAGCCGGAAAGCTAGAAGGCGGCTAGCTCTATTCCCTGATTCATAGTATTTTTGTTTGGAGAATCTTAATGCTCCTTCTGCTTTATAAGACAAGAGCTTATCTAATGACTTTTTTGCCTCTTTCAGTTCAGATAAGATGCCACTTGAACCTGTATTTCTGTGTTGTATTTCCAGCTGTTTTATTTTATTTTCTAGTTTTAATTGCTCTTCCTGTCGTTGTCTCTTTAATCTTGATGATATTTGAATAAATTTCCCTCTTATGACAGCTTTCGCCCCTTCCCATAAAACAGAGGGATTAACCTCACCATTGTCATTTATTTCAAAGTATTCTTTTAGGTGTTGTTTTATTTCTTTTACTATCTCGCCATTATTCAGTAACTAGAAATGCAATTCCGAGGAATTACACGAGGGGATTCAATCTGCTGGTTAGGGTGTTGGTGGGGCTGTTGAGCTTGCCGCTAGCTGGTTGGTAGGGTAATTGTGATACCTGCAAAGGTGCGTTTTTCCATAAAAACACTCGTACCAAATTTGAAGCATGTACGGCAAGCCGTTCTGGAGATATAATGCTGAATGCATGAGATATGGCTGGGACTTTTATTTTGACACACAGGAAACACTTTAACAGGATGTGTAGTTCAGGTATAGCTAGATTGTATGCTTAGAAGCTGAGACAGTTGAATTCCTCACAGGTGACACCTGTGCCAGTGTTCTGATTAGCCTGGGAACTGCTCTGAGAACTACTTAACGAGCGCAGCTGGCTCTATTATGACATCACAGCCCCCATTCAAGTCTATGGGGGAAAAATACACTTTTAATTACAAATATCTCAAAAAGTATAAACTTCTCAAAAATGAGAAACGGATAGGATGGTAAAGCCTTGGAAGATCTACGGAACGGTGTTTGAACCAAATTTGTACGTTAAGCGGTTTGGGCTGAATAGCGCGCACAAAAAGTGACAATCTATGACTCTATATAAGTCCTGTTGAGGTAGGCAGAAAAAGTCAATCCTGGAGTAACTATTATGAACAGAGCAGAAGAAACTGAAATCTTTCCCTTTTGGGTTTTTGGCCCTCCATGGGTCCTTTAGTCCTAGTTCTGAAAACATATTATTCAGAGTCTGTGTTTTTTTGTTCTTCACCTCCTTGTCAGCTGGTGTCTTGTCTAATTTCCCATTTTGGACAGCATTAAAATCCCCACCTATTATCAGCAATCCCCTGGTGTTATCTGCAACAATATTGGAAATTTCCCTGAAAAAAGCATTGTCATACTCATTGGGGGCATATACATTCAGAATGGATATATCAGTACCTCCCATTTTTCCAATTACCATAACATATCTCCCCATTTTATCCTTTACCACTTTCTCAGTACAAAATGGCAGATTTTTACTTATCAGGATAAGTTCGGACAGGCCTGCCCCCACTGCTTTAAAAAATCCTAGAGGAAACACTGTGTACACCTAGTGTAATTGCCTCCCAGAAAAGTGAGAAAAAAAACGTGGGAGGGAAAGGGGGTATGGGTGAGGAAAAGGCCTAAGTAGCCTCTCTAAGTAGCTCTCTAACCTGGGTTACTTGATGTATTCTTATGGTGATTCTTATGGTGAGATGCGCCACACCCCGATCTCTATCAAAGGACTCTCTTTACACCGGGAGCCAGGCTCAACTAATTAGCATACAGCAAAGCTCAAACTAACAAGAGTAACTGCTCTAATAGTCATTTCTGAAATCTCTGTAAATGTATGTTGTGAATATAACACACTCAGTTTTGGTCTTAAATTAATACTTAATGTGGGCAACTTTTTGATCACGTTTGGTCACAATTTAATTGCAATCTAATGTATATGTGCATAGTTGTTAACTAAGAAATACACTGTAGTCTGTATGTGAACCTCACACCTATGTTTTCACACTAAGTGACCCAATGTCCTGCAGGCCAGTTGGGAAGGCCTTGCATATTCAAGCAGAGGGGCTTGGTGAGATGAGCTCTATTCCTTTTATGATGGCTGTTGGGGGAAGCTTAGGCTGAACTCTCAGCCTTTCTCTCTCTGTATCTTTGTCTCAAGCTCTCTGTCTCTCTCTCTCTCCCTCCCTCTCATTCCATCTGTTTTTCTATCCTTTCTTTTGGGGTTGTGTCAATTTTGTTATTTGATATATTGTTTATCTGGTGTATCTGAGATCTGAGAACTTGTTAATTTGTTAAAGGCGTATTGCCTAATAAATTGTTACTTTAACTATCAGTTGTATCTCTAAGTCCTCGTATGCCATGCTCTGCCATAGCTGATAAACTAGTTACTTGGTAAATGATTTGTGATACAAGTTATTAGTTATTAGTAATGGAGTCAGATTAAAATGTGGTTTTCTCATAACATTACCAATTACTTCACCAGTCCAACTGTCTATTGTTTACACACGCGATCAACAGGAGAACGGGCCAGCACTTTGGGCCTGCTCTCTCCTTTCAAGTGAGGAAGGACGTGTTTTCATGTCACAGATTTTTCCTTCCTTTCATAACCAAATTATAAATTGACAAATCTCTGTTTTCACTCAATCAGCAGGAAAGACATACATCAAACAATTAAACACAGGTCGCACACAGCAGCACTATATAATCACAAATGTTCAATAAATGTCCCAAACAACCCAAAATTATTTAAATTTCCCCTTCTTTTTGTCCCTAACATTAACCTGAAAGTCCAAACAAAACGAAGGATATCTGTTGCGAGATTGCACCAAAGAGTCTTCAGTCTATAATCCAAACAAAGAAGAGAGAAGGCCGCTGCAAACTAGTTGTTCCACGCCCGAGCAAACTAAATATATAATCCACAAAAATGAAAAAAAAAAAAAAATGATCGCTTGCTTAAAGGTTGTATCAGCGATTTCAGGCCCAAAAAAGGCCCACACGTAAATGATCACATTCATCTAATCTTTCCTAATGATCCGCTAGCTGTCTACCGCATAAGCAGGCTGTCAAAAAAACGTGTCTCTGTAGGCAGCCTAGGCTCTGAGATCTGCACACAAAAACAATTGCTACCAACAAGGGTTGGCAATCCACTCAAAGGCAAAATAAAGTGTTTCAACCAATAGCCGACGAGATGCACATTTAGGAGTTTTTATTGCACGAGACGGGGGTAGTGGTTAAGGAGCTGGGCTAGCGTGCAGTAGCCTGAAAGTTGTCGGTTCAATTCCCGACTTCCACCAATGTGCCCTTGAGCAAGGCACTTAACCCCAAGTTGCTCCGGGGACAATGTGATCCCTTGTAATATAGCTGACATATGTAAGTCACTTTGGTCAAGAAGTGTCTGCTAAATGTAATGTAATGTAATGTAATGTAAAGGAAGTAGCGAGCTAGCACTCTGTTTTGTTTGGACATCAACAGAAGTGACGTATCCCCGCTATCGCTGATACAACCTTTAATGGTATACCAAGCAAATGTGAGTTTGCAAAGGCATTCCTTCATGCATTATCTGGCTGATAAACATCTAGTAACTAAATACTCAAAGGAAACCTTTTACATTTACTCATAGCTGCAACACTGAATATTGGTGCCACTTATTCAAAATCATACATGGGTCATTCTACGAAACCGGTGCCTTTTCACTTTGACATTTTTTTTAAAAAATCATGTAGGACAAGCCATATTTTAAGACATCCACATGATATAAGACATATATGACCTGCATAAAAAAATATTTTCCCACCTCAGGCATAAATCCCTATTAATATTTTCCTTTTTATTGTAGCCAAGGTGTCTTTTTTTTTTACCACCCCGTAATGGACAAGATGCGCTCCATTTTAGACATAATGCATAAATTGAATTCAGAACATTTCATGTTTTCCTGTCATAAAAATGTCCTTAATTTGATATTAAAAGTTATAGGTTTGTTTTTTAATTGGAGATTTGCAGAATTTAGATTCTAATCTTCAAACTGTGAATTCTGCATGCCCATTGGTTGGTGTTTTGAACAATATTGGCTATTTTACTCCCTATTGTCAAATTAAAGTTACATGTGTAAATAGGCCCACTTCATCACACTATGATCAAACATTTATTTATGGGCTATTTCACTCACTCTCTAGTATTTTTTTTAAAAAAAACACACATGTTATGGGGTGGTAAGTCATGTTACAGGGTGGTAAATCCTGTTACGGGGTGGTTAATTTTGTTTGTTTCCATAATTTAACAATAATTTGATTAGTTCTGGACATATGTGTGGACTGTTAATGTCGTAATAAGGCAATATCCAAAGTATATATAAACATATTTATTGATATGAAGTTTAAAATGCAAATTTATGTCATGAAATACTGGGTACATTCAACATGGATAGATTTCAGAAGATTGAGTACATTCATTTTTGAAATATGATCATAAAATTGGGTACATTGAAAAAGATAAAGTTCTCTCAGGAGGGGTGTCAAAAGCCTTCATTCTATCCTTCGCCTATCCTGGAAATCCAGAGTTCTCGCAAGAGCACAATGGAATTGTCTCTGCGAGACACTCTGGCAATGAGCAATGATGCACGTTACTTTTTCCCCTTGCATCCCGTGGAACCAATCAAATCGTATCATCATTACATAGGCGGGCCAGAGGCGAGCTAAACTGATGACGACAGCGCTGCAACGTTGGAAACATTGATCGTAGTGTTATGCAATTGCGTTGAAGTCCGGAATCATTCAGAGTAAACATTGGTCTGGTGTTATCCAATTGCGTGCAGTGAGATTTTCAAATGCATGCTTGGTGCCACCCCTCGAGTTGGGCCATTACATGATTGTTCGTGGCCAGACCCTTAATCTTTCTAGATTATCAGGATGTGGATTTTCCAGGCTAGCCTTTGCCTGCTTTCTCCTTTCAGGGCTAGTCCACACGTACCAAACCGATCTTTTTTTCCTCTGTCTTCCTTGCAACCGTATCAAGAATATTTGCGTCCAAACGGATCCATCTCAACACAACTCAACACGTTACTTCATATCCCAGGCCTAGAGGTGGCACTGTTTCTGTTACAGAAATTGACCAAAGCTTGCGTGCTGTAGGCTATACAAACAGACAGAATAGGCTATGACGAAAATGGCTAGTGCAAGGAAACCAGAATTGTTTGTGTGGACTGATAGTGAACTGTCAACTGTAGTCAACTGTAAAACTAATAAACTTAATTTTTACGGTTTATGAAGGGTGCAGTCCCGTCCTTTATTTGGCTAACGCAGGTACAACAAATCTGCTTTGGCTATCACCGCAAGTGCATAAGCTACTAAACGCTAGGCCTACCCAAGTTCTAGGCTATTCCGTCGACACATTTATAATATTGCTATAATACCTTCGTTAGTAACATTTAAACTTACACCGCACTTCCCTAATAAATGGACGGGGCCTCATTCTGTTCCTTCCACTTTTTCCTTAACTGTCGTTGGTCCTTCTCACTCAGATCTTTGATCAACAACTTCTTCCCTCTTTCGACATCTCGTCTCCATCTTTGCTGCTCCATCTCTAGATACTGCTGCCTCCTCTCTGGATCGGCATTGCGGCGAGCACGGAATAGTCACTGTCATTCAACATTACTCATTGGAGCCATGATTGTCTGCAAATTATGAAAATTATCATAATTATTTACACTGACTAGGTGTGTGTGCCAAGTTGAGAGAGACAGAGAGAGAGAGAGAGTTCATGACTGGGTTGTCACTAGATACACAAAAAAGCTAAGTACTCTCACATTTTGAAATGCTTTCATTTGCTGTGATGACCGCAGAAACCTCCGTTCTGCTTGTAGTTAGCCCTTCCCAACAAGTCCATCACAACTAGTTAAGCTGTTTAATAATTATGACCGCCGCGCAGCGAAGCGGCGGTCATATAGGTTTAGTCAGATTTTTTTTTTTTTTTTTTCAGTTTTTTTTCTTTTTCGCATGTCCAAATTTCCGTCAATGATTCCCGGGACACTGAAAGACCGGGGTAGACGAAACTTGGTGGGCATGTAACCCCATATGGATAGCATGGAACCATCGTTTTTCGTTTTGATCTGTAGCCCCCACGCTGGACTGCACCCCCCGAAAGGAGGGTAGGGCAGACACAGTTTTCTGTGAATATCTCGAAAACCGTAAGGTTTAGGAGGACCATTTTTTTTTGTATGTTGATCTCAAGGGGCCATGTCAACCCATTCCATAACCACTCATTTCATGTATAGCGCCACCTAGTTAAACACAAAAAAGTAAAAATGAGGTGTTGTAATCGCAGGTATCTGTGACCTAACATAGTCAAAACTGCACGAAATTGGAAGTGTAGGATCATTATGACACCCTCTGAATGCACGCCAAGTTTCGCGGAATTCCGTTCATGGGGGGCCACACAATATATTCATTTATGTTACTATACACCAACTGGCCTGTAGGTGGCCGGAGACAGTTTTCTGTGAATGTCTCGAGAACCGTAGGGCCTAGGAGGTCCACATTTTTTTTGTATGTTGGTCTTAAGGGGGCATGTCAACCCATCCCATTACCACTTATTTCATGTATAGCGCCACCTAGTTAAAATTTAAAAAGCAAAAAATTAGGTGTTTTCATCACAATATCTCTGGCTGACAAGGTCAAAACTGCACGAAATTAAAAGTGTAGGATCATTATGACACCCTCCGAATGCATGCCAAGTTTTGTGTACTTTCGTTCATGGGGGTCTTACAATAAAATAATGTATGTGTACATTTAGTGACGTACACCAACAAGGATTCCCAGGACACTGAAAGACCGGGGTACACAAAACTTGGTGGGCATGTAACCCCACATGGATAGCATGGAACCGTCGTTTTTCGTTTTGATCTGTAGCCCCCCCGCTGGACTGGACCCCCAGAAAGGAGGGTAGGGCAGACACAGTTTTCTGTGAATATCTTGAGAACTGTAGGGACTAGGATGACCATTTTTTTCCGTATGTTTGCCTCCAGGGGTCATGTTAACCCATTTCATGTGCACACACGCACAAACAGATATACACACACACATACATTGACAGTAATCATACGTATGACACATATTCACACAGTAGACATATGTACGCTTGCATGCACAGGCACATACGCAGGCACACACACAAGCACGCACACACACACACACACACACACACCCACACACATAACATAAACATGTACATGCACACATGCACACAATTCAAGAATTTCTCAGAATTATGAACAGGCAAGATGGAGGTGGGGTTGTATAAAATGAATTTTACATGTGAAATCTATGAACTAATCATGTTTTGGTACTTGTTGTCTAGCAGATATCAGTGAGAATTGAGTGTGGATAATGTTTAGTGAGACAGTTAGAATCATATAAGCCTTTCAGCGTGATTTATTTTTGTGGAAAAAATGTGCTGGACTGGGCGGCGGTCATATTTTGTACCGCTCTGCGGTACATCTAGTTATTTCTCACCACAATAGTCTCCAGTAGGCTAACATTGGCATACAATATAGTCATACAATATTAACAGTGACCAATGCATACTGATGAACCAGCATTCAACAGATTAGCTGGTTGCTATGGACTCATTGCTAAGGGCTCACTGCAGAAAGAACAGAGGTTCCCCCCAGTCATCACAGTATGTAAAACTATATATAAATATAATTTTTATGAATTGTGTAATCTAAATGGCAATGACAACCACTCTACATTCCCCTTACCACCCCCTCTACATTCCCCTTACCACCCCATAACGATACAAAGTGTTATGGGGTGGTATGTTACGGGGTGGTAAATTTCACCTCAGAATGACTGCAGCTAGCACTGTAATTGACTAGCTAAGATAGCAAATATACCATTCAGTTTAAAATTTCCTTCACTTTACATTACAGTTGAAAAAAAAAACCTACTTTAACAGTTTCCCTATCTATTATACATTATGGGGTGGTAAGGTTAAGCTTAACGGACCCTATCAAAAAGAGCAAATAAATCATATTAAATTGTGTGGGAACTTGCTTGCTTGAGACCTTGGGTCCTGCAAGGGTTTGAGTGATGTCATCAAGGGCGTAGGTTTGGTCTGAGCTTTCGTGGGGACACTACCCACTGACCCCCCCCCCCCCAAAAAAAAAAGCCACTCATAGATATATGAAATTATTAAAATGTGCTACTGTCCAACTATCCATGATTAAAATGTGCTACTGTCCAACTTGATCTAACTATACTGTGTAGCCTACATAATCTGATTTTAATATGTACAGATATGTAGGCTATATTTAACATTTAACATTTATTTTCCATTTGGTCTGTTATGAAATCATGCATTGACCCATTTAAGCACAGCTCAGTTTTAAGAAACTTAAATACATGCATACTTAGCATTTTGTGAAAAGAAATCATTAAGGCTACATTGACAGACTCTTAACCGTGAGCTGCCTGTATATTCTCTGATTCTAATATTTACAGATATCTAGGCGATGTAAGCACAGCTCAGTTTTAAGAAATGCTTAAAGCCGAAAGACCATGTTGAATTTTGCTACTTTTTATTTAAAAACCAGATTACTCTGCTAACTATACAGCTAACTATACACGGGAATGCATTACACCTTTGTATTCGGTAAGGTCTGCTGTTTATTCTGATATATGGTTTGTCATGTGTTGCGTGAAGAGTGTGTATTCCACTGAGACGAATGGATGTGGAGATGGGCGCAGATAATAATTATTCAATCTCTTGAAGTTATTTTTCTCACAAACTGTTTATCACAGCAAACAGTGGCTAGCTAGCACCGTTTAAAAGCTGAGAAAAGGCTCTTTCATGTGACACATGTGTGATGAGGAGTTCAACAGAGAAGAATGGGTGAATTTGGACGCACTTCATATGCCGAAGTGAAGCTTAAGCGCTGCGCAATGCTTCTGGTAGTTATTATAGGTAACTTCAAATCAGCGCGATTTACCCTTATAGGCTACTGCACATTACAAGATCTGTACGAGATGATCCGCAGCACTGAAGTGAGAAATGATTTAACTCTTTTGTAGCGCATGCGAGCGCTTTTCCCCCCATTGGTGGGGACATTTCAGTCGTAATTTGACATTGGTGTGGACACGTCCTTCGGTCCCCACGCAAATCTACGCCCATGGATGTCATCTGCTGTCTGTGAGGTCACTTAAAGAAACAGTGTCTTTGTAATAGCCAGAACATGTAAGCGTTATGGGGTGGTATGTAAAACTACGGGACGGGCATAAATCATGATTTTTGTACGGGAAATCATACTTTTATTTTAAAAAAACATATAGTATAGTATCAAGAGCATATTTTTAATCATGACATTAATGAAAATTTGGTTAAAAAATGAAATGTTCTAATTAATATATTAGGTGCGAATTCCATATGTGACTTTCCATATGTGACACATTTTTACATTGTTGAGAGCTCATGAAATGGACCGGACGCAAAAGGCACCGGTTTCGTAGAATGACATGCACTTGCTACTCTCTTCAGACCGTCTCCCAGTCACCTAACGGACAGACCAAGTTTCCCGGCAGGAGTTGTGCACCTCTCCTGCGGGCATTACAGTATCTGGCTTGTCTGGACCGACACCCCACAACTCTCTTCTTGACTTCTTCAACTATTTGTTTTTGTCTTTCTATGATTGTGGACAGAGGTTGATGAGGTGAGGGCGATGTCCCAATCAATCTCTCAAGTGGCCCTTTCAGAGATCTTCCAAATGCCAACTCTTCAGGGGTTCGGCCTGTGGTCTCAAGGTAGGCTGCATTGATGGCAAAGCGGAACTCCCTGATCCACCCAATTCTTATGTTGGTTCCCCACATAAGAGGCAATCATCGTTTTGATGGTCCAGTTGGAACGTTTAGTGAGATTGGCTTGGGGGTGATAGCTAGTGGTCAACGTCTGGGTCACTCCCCAGGTCTTACAGAGGTTAGCCATCTCATGGCCAGTGAACTGAGGCCCAGTCTGAAACCAACTCCTGGGGAACACCAAAATGGATACATGTCTATTGGATATGTATTCAATGGATACATGTTGTAGCGTGACTTTACAAATGTGAAGATGTGATAATAATTAACAATGAGAATCATAATTTGCTATTAAAATATTTTTAGTCATATTACTGCTTAAATCCAGCGTGCTCTAAAACAAATAAAAATGTGCAAATGCTGCAAGATAGTGATAGACAACCAGTGTGAAACAAGTTAGACTTATAATGTTTAAAAACTTAGAAGCTTAGAATTGAAGTGTGTTTTCTTAATTAAAAGCATAAATTGTTTTTTTCTAGAATAATCTGTTATGATTTTGCTTAAACTTAAAGAGTGTTTTTTCTTAAATATATATAAGAAAGTTTGCTTATAAAACTTAAAATGTTTTGCTACATAAAATGTGTTTGCTTAGATATGAAAAGGTTGTGTTAGAATTAAAGGGCCCTATCATGACATTCTAAAGTGCATCGTCACTCGTCAAAAGTCTATTCAAATTTAGTAGGATGTCCAGTTCACATTGGGAGGGGTTTCGTTCTCAAAAGTGGAGCGCATGGCGTAACAAGGTGTTCCTAGGTCTTTTAATCAGTCATATGGGTGTGTTTGGGGCGTAACATCATTTAAAACCAATGAGAATGACATCTGTCATTCCCTTTAACGGTGCAAAGCGCGATATGTCAAATAAATGCATCGGTATTTTGGCATTCAACGGCGCATTTGAAGGAGGCTGCTTGCGAGACCGTATGGAATAATTCTTAAACCATGCTTTACTAAAACCTAGCATAGCCTTCACGCATTTGCACTAGTCTATTATTTGAACTCATTGGCAAAGTGAAACTAACTTCACCAAGGAGTCAGTCAACAACAAGACAGTTATATGCAGTTACTTTCACTATTGACTGACAATGGGTTACCATCGAAAACAGGCTGGAAAAAGCAACACTTACCCTAATGTTGCTCAAATGACTGAATAAAACAACATTTATCCTGCAGAGGAGTTGCTTATATCTCGTGACAGTGCGTCTTCAGCTGTGCTCCATACGTGTCTCTCGCCTCTCCCCTAATCACTTTTAACCGTCATTACCAATTTGCAAATGATGGTGACTAACTACTCATCATGAGATGTACAGTATTTCGTAATGTCTTTATTCTAATTATGTTTCCCATTGTAATCGTGCAATTTAATGCTTTGCATGGACGTGCACTGGTGTGCGTTCATGAATGATAGAAGGATGGTGCGTGCACCTGCCAATATGACTGTTGACATGCGCTCTTAAAATAGCATATGAACAACTCGCCATTGACTTCTGACCAGGTTTAGGTGGTGTATGATAGCGATTTTTAGACAATGCGCGAGTCCCCTCCCTAGGTTGTTAATTGCCACACCCCTGGGCGCAATGCTTAAAAAATAAACGTGCAAAATACCGAATTCAACTTTTCGCGGGTGAATAACGAGTATTACGCCATGCGCTGGTGACCCAAAATACAGCCCAAAGTGTGTTACTGTATGCTAAATGAGATGTGCTTTGAACAAAATGTAAAGACAGAATGTAAGAACATAATGTACCAGCTGTAAGAAACTGTTTGTCAGCAAAACAAAAAGCTGACTGGCAACCAAATAAAAACCAAAAAGCAGAACCAATATTTCATGGCAAGACACAATACCAAATTTGGACATGTTCTATCTGACCGAGAAGGGTATAAAAAGAGAACGGCCCCTTGTTCAGGGCTTTTTGATCTTCTTTTTTTCTTTGGATCGAGCATTTTGCTTTTAGACTTAGACAGTTTTCTTTCTTTGTACTTTTTTTATTTGTATTTAATAAAAGTCAAAATCCTAACCTTTGATTAGGGGTTTGTAAAAAGACCGTCTAGCGTTTTCTCGTATTTTTCTGCCTCTCCTGTGTTGCTGAGAACCCCGGATGCCTTGCCCGTAGTGACCCCGTAGTGAGTTTTTGACCTCTCTCAGATTTTGATGACAAACAACTCTTGCAAATAGTAATAATAATAGAAGTTAACCACATATTGAAGTACGAACCAAGGGAATAGGGAACAGCGACTAAGAGATAGAAAGTGACTCTGAAGTAGTCCACCTTCCTTAGCCCCCAAACCCCAAATTAGGGAATTTGATTCAGATAGAGAAAATCTCTCAACAAAGTCAACCCTATCGTACATCCTAAACCCGTTGAAAAGGGGCCCTCGCATGAGACACATACACTGAAAGATACTTCCTCTTTTACGCTGTGATATTATCACAGTCCGAAGACAATTACACACAGGAGTAGCGATCTCAACTGTGTTAAAGGGAATCCCTTTAGACACCAGAGTAGTCACAAAACGCACACCTCCTCTTTTACCCTGTGAAATCCTCACAGTCCGAAGACGAGCGCACCCACACCTACAGGAGTAGCGATCTCTACTGTGTTACGGGAGCCCCGTAGACACCAGAGTGGACACAAAACGCAACAATGTCCATTATTAATCCTTGGCGATTTTATTCATTTGGATAACTCATCTTCAGTTGACTTCCTGTCCTTACTCTCCTCATTCAATATCATTATATATAAATATTATATAATTTTAATAAATTATTGTATATACTATATATATATAAAAGATAAGATAATGGACAACATGACCAGAACACAACAGAAGTTAACACACATTTGAGGTGTAAATGTGGACACCTTCTGATACCCAAACGCAGAGGAGTCCATTATTCCGATAATACAACTGTTGCCAGACTATTTTTTGCTAAAACTGTCTTGTTTGTAGAACTACTTCTTTTCTCTCACACATTGACTCATTTCTTAACTTACAGGACAAACTAACATTACTACTTAAAAATTGCTACAGTCAAAGCCCAGTTGTTAGTTCTTCTGTTGAGCATACAAACATACAAAACAAAGTCAACATTGTTTTACTTGCTCCAAATGAAGTGTAACTGTCTTATGTTACAATGTTGGTATGCTATGAACGTCTGTCAGAGGTTTGTTTAAATATCATATTGTAATCATTACGTTATGTTTAAACGAACGATCTGATAGACGTTCATCGTAATGCTACCAAAAAAATGGAACTTACTATAAAAGAGCGCATCACAGTAGAAAAACCAAGCAGTGGTATAAATAACAACTGAAGCATTACATACTGTATGGTTAGTAGACAGTATCAGTTATAATTTCATTGTTGAAATAATCTATTCACTATAACGTAATGCATGATCAATTTACCATTCATTATCAAGAGTTATTATAACGTCTAACCAACATTTGAAACCAGATACTTCAATCTATGCCTTTGATGAATTCATTCATGTATAACTAAAACAACCCCGAGTCTGCAAGTGGAGAATATCTGACAATCCCATCAGCTGGTTTAGAAAGTCAACAATTTTGAATATCCTTCCAGGTAGGAATTTAAATGCATTTACCAACTTGGCAGAATGTTCCACTGAAGTTGTCATGGCAGACACAGTCAAAGTCTTGCCCATCCTTTATACATTTGCCATCATTCAAACAGGGACTTGGGTCACAGGCAGCAGCTTTAAAGATACATAAAATAATAAATTAATCAATCGGTATGTTTTTTATGAATCAAAGAGACATTTGAAATACACAAATGTCCATTGAATATTTCATGTTTCATTTAATTTCAAATACAATGAAATATGGTAGAGAGGTAGAAGTTTGTGCTAACTGCCTTGTTGCTTTACATTTTCAGTTCAGTTTAAAACGAACAACTTAGAATCCACACAACACCATTCAAGTTTAAAACTTCAAACAAAAAAGTCCAAAGTTCTATCAGTCAAATTTGAACCCACTTCATGCTTAATGTTCAACATAACACTAGTCTCGCTTAGTAGGCCTAGTGCTTAATTAGCCTTTACAAGAACATTATCAGTTTCGAAAAAAACCTTCACAACACTTTATTTAGGGCTGGGTCAAAAGCACAAACTTTTAAAAATATCCTGGCGTCATTTTAGGGAACAGGAGAAGTTTTCCATTGACATAGCACATTTGCAAAGTATACACAATCTGTGTACACAGAACTTCCTCTCCCCTTACTTCCCCCGAAATACATTAATTATATTCTATAGTGACACCTTATGACCATCCTAGGTACAGTATTAACTAGGGGGCAGAAAAACAGAAAAAAAAGATACTCACTGCATGGTTGATGAAACTGCACATAGTCAGTCACCCGCAAAGTCATGCTACCGTAAGGCTAATAATAACTGTGCCCTCACACTATCGCACGTGACAATTTACTTAAAAAGGTGATTTTCTCCTCTTCTGGCGTATCGAGACAGGAGAACCATGCCAACTTTGGATGCGGTTATTTTAGCGATACGTTTTACAATACCCTCGATATACATACCGTTGGAAAGCTTAGTTTATGGCCATTCACGTGAGGACAATAACTTAATTTTGTAAATTTTACCAAAGTGATTGGTTTCGCCTTGCAGGGTCACATATTCAGACATGTTGTCTCATTAAAGCATAATGAGACAAACCCAAAGTTTCAGATGAATCACTGCCTCAAACAGCACTTCGACGATAAACATATTTCCACTAACACTACATAGAATCCATTCTTTACATCAATGTTTGTTCATATTTCAATTACTTGAAAGTTCCTAGACACTCTGATCAACTACAATTAATTTAATTAATTGTGGAGGACACTGTATGGGCCAAATCCAATAGAGATACTACGTCGGGAAGTGTTGGCTTGAGTGGATTGCTCTTACTTGATTCACAGTTGGGTGGCTTGAATGGTTCTTTGCACTTGCATTCATAGTATGGTGGAGTTGAAGTTAAAACACAATCTCCACGCCCACATGTCCTTTTCTTGCAAACTTTTTTGGCTGTCAACGGTAAAATAATAAATTACACATCTTCATAGTTGTATTCCTGTTTTATATTCTTAGAAATATGCAAAAAAAAATCTTACCTTTTTCACATCTTCTACCTTTAAAAGGCTTGGGGCACTTGCACTTAAATTTCTCTCCCCTTTTCTCTTCACAGATACCATTATTGAAGCAAGGGTTTGGATCACAAGGACCTGAATGAAGTAACAGAAATCTTGGTCTGGTTGTTTCTACCAAAATCTTCTTTAACTTGCCATCTTGGTAATATGTGTGGAGTAAGTATTTTAAGTTATCAATACAACAGTTCAAGTTTGCTTCATACAGTATATTACATAATTGTTTCTTATCCATAACCTGGGATCAGAATGAGAGACAAGTCAGTGTGTGTGAGACTCTAGGATGAGGTAGAGTCTGTAACTTAGTCTAACAATAGTGTCAAAAGAAAGAGGACTAATAAAGAATAGGATATAGCATAAAAGGTTATTGATGCATCAGACATCTATCATCTTTAAATCTACTGAGGTTCGGGTTTATTCAAGTAAACTGAATTACATCCCACAAAAACTTACCATTGTATAATAAACAACATAGGGGTTTCATCTCTGCTAATAAATGTACAATTTAGATAGATTACATAGATTGCAATAATAACCATGAATCAAAGACAAAAAACACAGTCACATAGAACATAAATTCTATCGCACTGCAGTGTGCAAGAAGTGAAGTGATCAGAACAAGTTATCAAGTTCAGAATCAAGTTATCAAGGCAAATTTAGTCCACAAGCTGTTCAATGTCAGGAAAGTGTAGCCTAGAGTGTTTTTTAAACTGGGGGTCGGGCAGTGAGGGGTCGCAAAATGATTTGACCAACATGCTTTTTTTTTTTTGTAATTCACTTTTTATTGGTTTTTCACAAATACATGAGACAAAGACAAACACTGAACATCCACAAGTGAACAGGGAGGACTACAGGCAGATACTGACTAACAAAGCTATACACTATACAGTATATATAAAAAAAAGTGTGTGTAACTATACACATTTGTACATCACTGAATGTTAGAATATCCTCATAAACAAAAGGGGAAAAAATACATAAAAAGAAACAGAAAAACAAACAGGCCCGGGGTGGGTAATCGGGAGAATCGGGAGAATACCCGGTGGGCCGCTTCACTTTTGGGCCGGTCGAGGAAAAAAATATTGACATTTGTCACGTTAGTCTAACTTTTCAAAAAGTAGGCTACACATTCCGCATTCATTGCATGGCACCGTTGCCTCTGCATGGGTTGTAGCCTACCGTGTGAGGGAGTTCTCCCCTCCCAAAAAGAGTTGGTTGGGTCCATATAGCCCGTCTTTTCCAAAAACTTTTCTCAGGTACGGATAGCCGGGCCGGCCCTACAGTAGCCATAAGCGTCAGGAAGGATGGATGGTAGAAAGAGGCCAGGAGGGACTGAAACGGCCAGGTAGATGCTGCTAAATGTGCCAAGCTTCTAGATTAGGCCTACAGACAAAAGTGGCAACTGGTAAAGAGAGATAGCCTATAGGCAATGATTATTAGCAGTTATTGGCCTAATATTGGACGTTTGTAGCGTTGTCAAGCTATTTGCAAGCAACATATTACATTTCTTAAAATATTAGCCTTTTGTATCTGATTCATAGACTTTGCAGTATGCAAATATTAATAACAAAACTGAAGTTTGATCTGTGTAGGCCTATGCGGTAAAAATTGTAGCCTCTGAGCAGCAGATCAACCAGTCGACCACTGAAAATGATGAGCCCGAAATTAATTGAAAGAGCAAAATAGTTATGCTACATGATGAACCTATATGCCTTGTTTGCTTAGAAGAGGGTGTAGTAAAGAAGTAGGCTACCAAACAACAATATAGCCTACCCATGCAAAAACATGTAGCCTAAACATTAGTTCAATATGCCTCTTTGTGGAAGCGTGGGATAGGCTACATTTCAAAGGCTTTCTTTCTTTCTGTCTGTTTTTGTTAAAGGAACCATATGTAAGAAATGTATTTCAATTAATCATAAAATGGCCCTGATATGTCACTAGACATTAAGAAATCATGTTAATTTAAAATACTTATATCACTGACAACTGTAGTCCGGCCAGGATATTGCCATTTAAAAAGTGAAGTTGCAGCCCTCAACTGATGTTGATGTTGTGTTTTGTCATGTCATGTTGTGTTTTGGCCTGATGCGCCACCCTCTACCTATCTACTAATCACAAAGTCAGTAGTGTTTTGGCATCCGGGTTGGCAACCTCGAATCAGGAGGGAGGAGGAGGGGATACACCGCTCTACAGTCATTTGAAAGTGATTGCAGTACCAGTTTTGGCCAAAATCTTACATATGGTTCCTTTAACTTGTGGAATAGTGGAATATTTGTTGTTAACTTCTCAGTTGAAGTGAATTATTATATAACCTTTACACATTTGTTGAACCATGGTACTAATAAAAAATACAGGATAGTAAGAGCTGAAATGTTGCTTCATTTATCCAATTTCCACCACTATGGAAAACGTGGGCCGGTCTTGGGCCTGAAACTCCCGGGCTGAAAAGTGGCCCCACTCCGGCCCTGAAAACAAACCACCAGCTTACTGTATTATATCTAAATGAGGCCCCCAAATTTTCATATAGACGTCCTCCTTATCTATCATTCTATAGCACACCCTCTCATAAGAGGCAATCTTGGACATCTCATTAAACCATTCCACCATTGATATAGCTACTTGATTGATATTGATACACCATTGATATAGCTATGTGCAGTAAGCTCCTCAGGATGTTCTACCAGTCTGTTGTTGCCAGCGTCCTCTTCTATGCAGTAGTATGTTGGGGAGGAAGCACAAGGAAGAAGGATGTGGGGCGAATTGACAGGCTGGTAAGGAAAGCTGGCTCTGTAGTGGGAGCTGAACTGGAGTGCATCACTTCACTATCTGACAAAAGGACCCTGAACAAACTGATCAACATCTTGGACAATGAGTGTCACCCACTCCACAGCACTATTTTTAAGCAGAAGAGCCTGATCAGCTGGAGACTTCGCTCACTGCCTTGCACAACTGACAGACTGAGAAAGTCATTTGTCCCCAGGGCCATTGAACTGTTCAATGCCTCACTTAAGGGAAGAGGAGAGATAGACTTCTCTGCATAGTCTGTCTGCCTCTTCACCCCCTCCATGTTTGGTACTGTCTGTCCACTAGCCACTTGTACCACTGTCTTTATGCCTGACTGTTTGCGTGCTATATTAGCACATTAGCACATATGCACCCCCCCCCCCCCCTCCATGCCACAGCCGAACTGTGGCCACACTTATACATTTTCTTAAATAGTTAAATATATAGATATATAGACTTTACTTTACTTTATTTCTGCATTGTTGCACTGTTGGACTTACTCATTTGCACTATCACCATGACCACTATCACCATTTCACCACCACCATGACACTCATTCACACAGAGCACCTTAGAGCACCTTACCATACCTTACTATGCACAGAGAATCACAGGCTCAGTCCCCGTCAGTCATTGCAAGCGCCTCTGATTGATTAATCACCACTATGTGGATACTGTTTTTAGAATTGATTTAGATTAAGTGTTATTTAGTATAATTTGTATTTTTGTAATTTGTATTTTAGTATATTTTTATATATTGTATTAAGTGTTAGTTAGTATAATTTGTATTTGAGTATATTTAGCATATTCTTTATCTTCTACTGTCCTTATTGCTTAGTTGTGTTTTTATATTATATACTTTAATTACTCTTTTTGCTGTTAAAGAATGTGTTTGTGTTGTATGTATGCTGCTGAGACCTTGAATTTCCCCTGGGGATCAATAAAGTATCTATCTATCTATCTATCTACTTGTGTTTTCCAATGGCGTAATATTATCCTGCATCCAACTATTACAGCTGTTCGGCACCCTGAGGATTGATGGGCATTTAACCCGCTCCCCTGTGGTACCGCACCCAAGAGACAGAGCAATGGATGGCGTACCAGAGCAGTGGTCAGCAACTTGTTGATAAAAGACATTATCTCAGACTATAGGGGGTCTATTATCGGGCAAGAGTATAACATATGTAAAAGAGTGTTGCACCTCCAACACACGTCTGAGCTTCTAAGTCCTAACCGTGCCATTTTTGACGGGGTCCAATAAATCCTATTGATAATTTTATAACGTATCAACCGTGTCTGCATTTCTCTTGAAACTTTGTACCATGACTTGATTACTTGTTCCCACGCTTCATCTGGTATACTCTCTCCCATATCCCTTTCCCAGCATCTTTTTAAGCCCCCAAAATTAGGAGGCTGAGATTCCCTTAAAATACTGTAAAAGCCTGATGCTTTCATTAAAAAAAGACTTTTCTTGTTCCAAGCTGGTCTAGAGTTCTCAACGGGCCTGAAAATTACAACCCGACCCGACCCGGCCCGTGGCTTTTAAAGCCCGGACCCGATGTAACCCGACACATCAACCTGAATTGGTAACACTCCATAATAAGGTGCCATAATAAATAGCAAACTAGTAATTACCTAACCCTTTGTTAATTGTTACTAAAATATCTATTTGGCACAAGTTAATAGTTTTTTCATCATTAATTAAATATTAGTTGTTTGCATAAACTCTGTATGTTAATGTTTTAACAAATCTATTAACTAATATTGTATTAATATATGTTAATAGTTAACTAAATATATTTTTGGCACTAATTAACAGTTATTTCTTACATCATTTAAATGTTAAATGTTTATTTATTATTATTTACAAACTATATGCTAATATAAAAGTTAATGACATATAATTATTTATCTAGCTTTTATGATTAGCTTTGTTGAGAATTTATGGAATTTATGGATATTGGCTTTATGGTCTTGTGGGGTGCATACGGCACCCTACTGCCAGTGGTTGGTTGTGTGAGAGTTTGCGCTCCTCTTCTTCCACTTCATCCTTATTGGATACCTTTGTGGTTGGCTGTCCTGTAATTGGTGACTCTCTGTCTAGTCTTTGAAAGTAGTGTACTCTTTGCCTTTGGAAGTACTATTTGGTTGCTGCTTGGATTTGGTGAAATTCAGGGGAGGGGTGTAACAGAGTTAGAAATGTAGTTTAGTGTTTGTATGTGATTTTCGCCGTAATCAAGCAGCTTTATTGATATTGGTGTTTTGGAGCCCCCTTTGGAGAAACGCTATACTGCAGTTCTGCTGCGTTTTGTCCTTGTATTGTTGCCATAGCCGATCAGAAGCAGTATGCTTTGCATTGACCTCTCCAGAATAAGTCCCGCCTCCGTAACTTCCGTATCCATCCAACTTCCGGGCGTGGATTGTCTATGAGAAATAACATGGCGTTTCGAAATATCATACCGGTAAAACATCTGTAGGTAGCGAAGTTGAAAAAGCTGGTGGGCAGATTGGCCTACACACTTCTGCCATATAGTTTCCACTGGATTATTTGATTGTCGGTGCCGTTTAAGTAATATACTATAGACTATATTTCTTAAACGGCACCGAAAATCAAAAAATCCAGTGGAAACTAGATGGCAGAAGTGTGTAAGCCAATCTGCCCAGCAGCTTTTTCTACTTTGTCACCTACAGAGTTTGACAGGTACGATCTTTCAAAACGCCATGTTATTTCCCATAGACAATCCACGCCCGGAAGTTGGATGGATACGGAAGCTAGGAGGCGGGATATATTCTGGAGAGGTCTATTGGGTAGGTTGACTATAAAGCACTCTCCACTTTGTTTTAATTTTGTTACTGTAAAATGTTGTTTAAGTTGAAAATTTGTATTATGTTACTTTACATGTATTTTTAAGATTTGGGTGCAATTCTAGCGACTTAAAGAACGTTTATTAATGTTTTCATTATGACCACGAGTTCATACACACGTCTAACGTGACTAGCTGTAAACTCCGCTAGCAACTTTCCATGCATTCAGTGTAGTTAAGCAGTTTAGCTTAGTGTGCATGGTAAGTGCAATTCAGTCTAGCAGGAAATGAATGTTCATTTAGTTTAGCATTATGTTTATGCATTACCTCCGTATGGTCTACGTCTGTGAGTGTTTAGTGAGTCTCAGAATATTAATAAACTGTCGTTCTGTGCACCTGAACATTCCATGTCTCCCTTGCTAGTAGGGCTGACAGTGATGGAATAGGAATGATGCATGTAATATAGCCCATTCAACTACTTGTTTTGTTTTAACTTTTCCTAAAAGAATAAATGTGATAAGCCAGTTTTGGTCTCAGTCCCTTCACCGTCTGACTATAGTTATATATTAACTTTTCTATTAACATATACAGTAGTTTGCAATTAAACATTAAAATGATGTAAGATATAACTGTTAATTAGTAATCACATATTAATGCAATATTAGTTAGTAGATTTGCTAAAGCATTAACATACAGTTTTTATGCAAACAACTAATATTTAATTAATGATGAAAAAACTATTAACTTGTACCAAATAGATATGTTAGTAACAATTAACAAAGGGTTAGGTAATTACTAGTTTGCTATTTATTATGGCACCTTATTATGGAGTGTTACCCATGAATTATCTGCCCGAACCCGGCCCGCGGCCCGACGTAAAACATAGGCTACGTTTTGACTGTTAAACCCTGACTTTATTTAGGTGAAGATTCAACACATTAGCGTGACAATTTACTTAAAACGGTGATTTTCTCCCTTTTCTGGCGTATCGTGACGGAAGAACCATGCCAACTTTGGATGCGGTTATGAAAGCTTAGTTCATGGCCGTTCATGTGAGCACAATAACTTAATTTTGTAAATGTTACCAAAGCGACTGGTTTCGCCTTGCGGGGTCACATATTTAATCAGCACCTTGCATTTTGAGCATTGCACATAACCTGCAGAATTTTCATCAGAATCCAGCACCACTCCAAACACTTTCCAGACCTCTGATTTCCCCACTCCTGTAGTAGCGACGGTGAATTCACCTGCGGCAAGTTCAGCCTACTTTTCACCAACTCCATCTTCTTCTCTAGGCTAAAGGCGTGCACGCAGCGTCTGCCCCTGCCCCTCTCCATGATGCACGTTGCACGCAGCAGCAGACTTTCTTCACGGCCCATACAAAAATGTGGTATATGGCAATATATGTCAATCACATATATGATGTATATGTCAATGTATGCCTCACACATATAAGTCACATATATACACATACATGTCACATATATTTCAAAATATAGCAAAATTGGCCGTTTTTATATATGTTACATATATTTTCCCAGATATACAAATATATTACAAATATATGTCAGTTGCATATATGTTAATATATGATAAGTTATGTATTTGTACGCATACTAATGATACCAATATATTGCAAATATATGTCTATGGACATATATTTGCACTCATATAAGGTAAATATATTGCAAAATGTAATATGTAATATATGTATCAGAAATATAACATTGTTGATGTTCCAAAGAAAACACAAAATATTTGTTTAACCTTTTATTAAAGTTTAGTTTTTCCACACAAACAGTGAGTACACTCTCCAGGTAGAAACTTTTTCCCCCTTTATGGAAGTGGCACACATTGATTTGGCATATGATGCACTCAGTGTTCTCAGGGCAGCAGTCCTCACAAATCACCACCTGCAAACAGGGAACAGAGAAGATTAATATGCTGTAAAACACACAGAACATGAAAAGACCATCACTGAAGCACTACGACCTTCACATGCATCTTTAATAAACACACACCTTGGCACAAGTAAGCTTAAATAAGGGCTATGACATGAAGAACATTAGTGCTGCCACTAACGACTAATTTTCTAACGACTAATCTTTCGACTAATTTTTAGATTAGTCGACTAATCTAAACGACTATTTTTTTTTAAATCAAGTGTTTGTTATTTTGTTGTGTACGTTTTATTTTGAACTCAACTAAAGGGAAAACGTATATATATATATAAAAGGGAAAAAATATATATCACCCTACTTTTGTTAGAAGCTGTATTACTGTAAGTAAACTGTTCAAAAACATTATGTATTAAAAAAAAACACCCATTTAAAATGCTACCTTCAGATCTACAGTAATGTCAGACCTTTGATAGACTTTATTTGTATGCCAGTGTTGCCATCGACATACACAACTTCTTTGACCTGAGGCCCGGTCATGGCATACTTTGGGGTCATAGGGCCCACCTACATGAACCCACCCCCCATCAAATTATCATTATATCACATCACAATTATTATTGTTATGCTATATTGTTATACATGCACTTCAAAGCAGCCAGTGTTTAAAGTGCTAACCTTGTTCACAAAAAGTTTGAAAACATGCACATCAGAGGACTGCTTTACTAATGTAAAATATAATTAGAATAGTTCCATTGCTTTTGCATGGTTGCATGATAAATACTTCTCAAAACAACAGCAATTATATGGGTGTCATCGTTTTGGGATGTTTCCCTCATGCAAGCATCATATACTGGTAGGCAAATGGAAAGAATATTTACATATTTAATTATGCCACAAGCTTTTGGCCACGTTATTCAAATTTGACTATACAATACCGTAGATAGTCTGTGCTCTGTTTTTATGGAAGTTGCATAAATCCACATTGTTCTATTAAATGTAGTTTCATAATTAAATAGCTTTCCAATAGGTTGAATTGGAGATTTGCTACCAACGTTATCAAGTGCTTTCAGTTTCTCTCGCGCATTGAATGAACGCTCATACCACCATTTAATTGTATGCCTCTATGTTTGATGACACCAAATTAGCAAGTTATTCATACTGATTGCAGAAAAGTTTGTTTTCTTTTTCTGTCGGTCCGCGGTTCCCTGATCAATTGCGCAGCAAATTATCAGACGAAGCCCCGGGAATAATTTCACTCCGCGGCTCCGGACCAGCAATGTCTACGTTACGGCCGGTGCTGGTCCGCGCGGCCCATAGTTTGAGAAACGATGGACTTTGAAAGGCGACAGGAGTTGAGGACTTTGCAAATGAGCCTAACATCAGCATGTTCAAAACAAGTAGGCTACAGGCACTTTGCGCGTCTTACCACATAGGTTACTTCACTTTATCAGTTGGCTTGAACGCTAAAAAAATATGCGTTGTGACTTATTGACCATGGGAAATGACGCACCTTGATTGTTGATATCACGGGCGGCGGCATGTTCGGTTTAACGTTTTTTTGTATGAATGAATTACAGTAATGACACGCCGTTGCGTTGTCAACGTGAGACACTTCACTTCATTTATTTCAATTTCCACAATAGGCTACTATATTAGTCAGAGTCTGGACTAGCCCCCCCACTGGACTAGCCCCCCCACTTAGCTCTGCCTAATAATTAATTGCGCTGAAAGCAGGCAGGCACGCAGCTTTGCTGCTGGCATTAACACTTGCGTGCATAGTGGGGTTTAAAACATGCCAAAGTCTTAGTAGCCTGTTTAACATCCAAAGACAGTCATTGTACTTTTCAAGAGTTAATAACATAGAGTTAATATAACATTACAGCCGTGTGAGACCAAAAATAAATAGGCGGTCAATAGTAAAACGACTCTTCGACTAAAAAAATTGCCGTCGACTAATTTTCATGGTCGATTAGGTCGACTAAGTCGACTAATCGCGGCAGCACTAAAGAACATGTAGCCTAATGATCCATACATCAGAATACTTTGACAAGATTTGGGAAAGATTCTTGAAAGATTGGAGTCTTTTAACTAATGCCCCCCATTCA
The DNA here is from genome assembly GCF_046254945.1 of Alosa pseudoharengus. Classification (NCBI taxonomy): domain Eukaryota; kingdom Metazoa; phylum Chordata; class Actinopteri; order Clupeiformes; family Clupeidae; genus Alosa; species Alosa pseudoharengus. The sequence goes on along the minus strand of NW_027468620.1, from coordinate 2,285,547 downwards.
AGCTTTAATCAAAAGACTATCTTTCAAGAATCTTTCCCAAATCTTCAAAGTCTTCTGTTGTAAGGATGGCTTAACACTACCCTTCACAAACTAAAGATCCATTTAGGCCTACTAACATTACACGTTAGCCTGCATGGTTATTAGCAGCCACTTTAAATATAAGTTAGCTGCTATAGCTAGGTTAGCTAACTTACTCACACCTGATATTTCATTAAAACTAAAACTTATATTCATAACGACATCTCAGACAGGCTTGTTGTTGGATATGATGTTAACTAACATTCTAGATATTCCACATAATGGTAAAGTTAGTTAATGGAAAAGTTAACATTAACAGCTAACATCGCTAATGTTAGCAATATTAGCTCGCTAACGTTTTCTATAGCTAATTGATAACATTAACGTTAGCTAATTCTAACATGATGGTTAGACTGTTAACAAACGGATTTGGTTAACATTACATTATAAAAACAATATTTTCTAACTAATTCCCGTTTACTAAAGGCTTTCTTACCTTGGATATGATGACAGCAGAGTTTGTACAGCTTACACAGTTGGATGCATGACAAAAAGTGACGGTTGAAAGTCACCGTGGTTGGAGTTCAAATATCAGTCCAGGGTGGGGGATGGGTATTGCTGTGTGCCCATGCGCATATCAAGATGCGATAAGCATCCGTTATATTTAGAGTAGCTTTGGCCTCACACATTTTTCATGCACATAGTGCAACCCAAAGCACTCCACACAAAACATTGACACATAAGGCAGCATAGTACACCATATCTGTGACGCCAAGACATAAACAAATATATTCACACTGTTCTCCATTTGGAAAATAAGTAATGTAATCTAGTGTATGGATATGTATGCCACCATATATGGAGACTACAAATATGTCTGCCACATATTCACACATAAAGTTCTCCATATATTTACAAAAATAAGTAGTGGAATCTAGTGTATGGATATGTATGCCACCATACATAGAGACTACATATAAGTCTGTCACATATTCACACATAAACTTCTCCATATATTTGGAAAACAAATAATTGGATCTAGTATATGAAGATATATAGCATCTTATATGGGAAATTAAAATATTTTGTATGCATGTATGGATATATAGCTTTGAATATATGTTTGACATAAATATTTGAATCACATATATGTCCATATAAGTAAAATTATAAGTCCCAGTTATTTGACATATATGCTCATATATTGCCATATATCACATTTTTGTATGGGGGTGAACAGCTGCGATGATTAATAAATGTTTTTTTTTTCACTGAGCATAAAAGATTAAGCCCCAGGTCCGACCTGACCTGAGTCATTTGCTTATATTTTCGACCCGAACCTGCGGGTCCCGTCGGGTTTGTCGGGCCGACCCGACCCGTTGAGAACTCTAAGCTGGTCTGTAATTCAGTAGCTGGCGCAAGTGGTGATAGTCTGAGATGTGACAGAATACAGCTTCTTAACTGTAAGTATTTCCAAAAGTCCTTATTTGAAAGTCCATATTTTGCTCTTAACTGTTCAAAAGAAAAGAAAGTGTCTCCCTCAAATAAATCCCCAATGTAAACAATGCCTAGCTTGACCCAGTCAGGCCAAGAAAATGTCCTTTTGCCTATCTTGAGACATGTATTGTGCCATAGTGATGTTTGACAAGTAAAATTTGGATATAAGCTCAGGATTTTATGTGAGGCTTGCCAAGTCTCCTGTGAAAATGCCAGTATTGGATTATCATGAGGGATCTTGCCACTAGTTTGTGTAATAAAGGCCTGTACCGGGTATGGATAGATAAGGGCCCCTTCAATAGACACCCAAGCTGGAGCTATATCAGCAGTGATGTATATCTTGGATAACTGTTTTAGACAAAAAGCATAATGATACCAGGCTATATGGGGCAGACCTAGGCCACCATCTTCTGGAGCCACATAAAGTTTTCTTTGATTTATATATGGTTTTTTGCCTGCCCACAGAAAACCACAAACCGCTTTATTATATTTTACTAATGTAGTGCGTGGGAAGTTTAATGGTAGCATATTACTTATGTAATTGATTTTGGGAACTATTACCATCTTCAAAATATTGACCTTACCTAGAAGTGATAAGCCTAATTTAGTCCAGTTTTGGAGTTCTATTTTTCAATCAGGGGGAGGAGGTTGACGTCCATAATGTTATTCCATTGTGGGGTGATTTTTATGCCCAAGTATGTCAGGCCTGAAGGCTGCCATGAAAACTGCCAACCCATTCTAACACTGGGGGGACAGACCTTGGATAGGGGCATGGCCTCAGACTTCGACCAGTTGATTTTGTATCCAGACACAAGTGAAAAAGAGTTGATCAAGGTGAGAATATGGGATACTGTGGTTGATGGGCGTCTGCACAGTAGCAAAATATCATCTGCATACAAAAGCATTTTGTGTTCTTTACCCCCAGTCTTAATACCAACTATAGTGTTATTTTCAGTGTTGGGAGTAATGCGTTACAAAAGTAATGTAATTACTGTAATGTATTGCTGTTTGCCGTAACGCGGTAATGTAAGGCATTAAAAAAAAAAAATTGGGTAATATTTACTCGGTACAAACTTAAGTAACGCGCGTTACAATGCATTTTAACCCAAAATTAAGCGCTTGTTTTGTTTTGATACATATTCGCAAAATCTCCTGATACTGGTTGAAGATGACTGTGGCTGCAGCAGACTCAAAGTCGGATCTATTTGCGGGATGGACATAAGCCTACGCTCATTATTTTTAGCTTGTCAGAGACAAGGATATGAAGAACATAATAGTTAGTGCACTTTGTGTGCGAAACCAAAAGATCTCACTATGCCTCGCGAAATAGCACAAGTCATTTAATGAAACATCTAAAGTGGTGCCACGCTAATCTTTTTTATTCTTGATAAAACACAAACTATGTTCTTCTAGTGCATGACAGCTTTGAGCTGTGAACTTGAATTAAAGAGAATAAAGGGATAGAAATGCAGAAAAAGATTGTGTAGCATTGCAGTGCCACCGCTCCCACCACGCGCATCACACACTTTGCGTAGGGCACCAAAGGACAGAGGGGGCACCCAAATGTAACCAATGAATAGTAGCTTTACTGCAAACTGCGTTTCACTCTTCATCAATAACGTTTACAATGTCAGAATGCACTAACACCATGGTACATGGAAGTTTGATACTTTTTGGGTTCTCTCAATCTCCACCACGTAGTACTAGTAGAATGGAATTGGTGGGTCTTCAATAATTCGTTTCCCAAGCATTTAGGCTACATGAAGCACATGATATGCCAAGACAAAAAATCCATTCAGATAGCTAGGTGGATACCAGGCTCATAATTCACTCTTATTTGCTAAACGAAATGTGAAGCATGTCATTGCATACTTTCCAAAGCAATGAAGGCTGCTTAAAACAACTTAACATTGTGCATATTATTAAGTGTGCTTGCAAGCACACTTATTGTTCTTCTTAAGTTTTATTAAGTGTGCTTGCAAAGCACACTTATTGTTCTTCTTAAGTTTTATTATTATTATTTTTCCCGTCTCCCTAATTTTTTGTCAACCCTAGCGCCTAGGCCCTTTGAGACAGAGACACCATTCCAACTTTAAAACGTCCGGTCAGTACCGGTGTAAGTTGGTCGCGAAGATGACGTCAAGTGGGCGTGTCGTTCGTCCGCCATATTGGATTGAATAGAAAGCGAAACAAAATTTTCACAGGTCACAAATTTGGTCCGAACGCCACGAAACTTGACGTACATTATCCTTGGACCAAGCCTCACAAATGTTAGCGGAAGGATTTTTGATTTTGAAACAGGAAGTCGTCCATATCTCAGGAACACTGTCACATATCGATACCAAATTTTGTATATGAACTGGGGACTCCAGTGTGAGGGTGCATAAGCTAAAAAAAAAAAGGACATATTCCAAAAGTTTCCATCATTTGCCAAACCACCCACAGGTATTTGGTAACTCTCACCATTCACCTTTGCACCATTCACCTTCTATCACAATGCCTTCCAAGTATGCTCAATGCCTCTGGGTATCCACAATGTCTCGGGGCAACCTTGCCCAATCATGAAATCCTTGCTCTGCCATGGGATAGTATGGACTTACGAACTGAAATAGCAAGCAGAACAGTAGCTATATATAGCTTACATAATAGAGTTGTTTTCACATTGACGGTATTCAAATAAAATTTTTCATTATTGTTAAATATCATGATGGGAGAGTATTATTAAAAATGTTACAAGTATGCAAATTCATATGTTTACGGGCATTTAGGTTTTACTGTGTTGTTTTGTTGTAAAGACATGCAAGGCATTCTGGGCCATGTAATGAACAGTGGTCGGCAGCACTCCATAGGCTACGTATTAATATGAATAGGTGTTTCTGTAAACCTAGGGACAATAAACAGCTATCTCTTACAAAAACGAGCTGGTAATCGCTCATTGAAGAGCGTACTATGATAAAAAGATTGTTTTTCTAAAAGCATGGAGTTGACGAAAGAATAAGCAAGCAATTAGTGCTGCCACTAACGACTAATTTTCTAACGACTAATCTTTCGACTAATTTTTCGATTAGTCGACTAATCTAAACGACTATTTTTTTTTAAATCAAGTGTTTGTTATTTTGTTGTGTACGTTTTATTTTGAACTCAACTAAAGGGAAAACGTAAAATATATATCACCCTACTTTTGTTAGAAGCTGTATTACTGTAAGTAAACTGTTCAAAAACATTATGTATTAAAAAAAACACCCATTTAAAATGCTACCTTCAGATCTACAGTAATGTCAGACCTTTGATAGACTTTATTTGTATGCCAGTGTTGCCATCGACATACACAACTTCTTTGACCTGAGGCCCGGTCATGGCATACTTTGGGGTCATAGGGCCCACCTACATGAACCCACCCCCCATCAAATTATCATTATATCACATCACAATTATTATTGTTATGCTATATTGTTATACATGCACTTCAAAGCAGCCAGTGTTTAAAGTGCTAACCTTGTTCACAAAAAGTTTGAAAACATGCACATCAGAGGACTGCTTTACTAATGTAAAATATAATTAGAATAGTTCCATTGCTTTTGCATGGTTGCATGATAAATACTTCTCAAAACAACAGCAATTATATGGGTGTCATCGTTTTGGGATGTTTCCCTCATGCAAGCATCATATACTGGTAGGCAAATGGAAAGAATATTTACATATTTAATTATGCCACAAGCTTTTGGCCACGTTATTCAAATTTGACTATACAATACCGTAGATAGTCTGTGCTCTGTTTTTATGGAAGTTGCATAAATCCACATTGTTCTATTAAATGTAGTTTCATAATTAAATAGCTTTCCAATAGGTTGAATTGGAGATTTGCTACCAACGTTATCAAGTGCTTTCAGTTTCTCTCGCGCATTGAATGAACGCTCATACCACCATTTAATTGTATGCCTCTATGTTTGATGACACCAAATTAGCAAGTAATTCATACTGATTGCAGAAAAGTTTGTTTTCTTTTTCTGTCGGTCCGCGGTTCCCTGATCAATTGCGCAGCAAATTATCAGACGAAGCCCCGGGAATAATTTCACTCCGCGGCTCCGGACCAGCAATGTCTACGTTACGGCCGGTGCTGGTCCGCGCGGCCCATAGTTTGAGAAACGATGGACTTTGAAAGGCGACAGGAGTTGAGGACTTTGCAAATGAGCCTAACATCAGCATGTTCAAAACAAGTAGGCTACAGGCACTTTGCGCGTCTTACCACATAGGTTACTTCACTTTATCAGTTGGCTTGAACGCTAAAAAAATATGCGTTGTGACTTATTGACCATGGGAAATGACGCACCTTGATTGTTGATATCACGGGCGGCGGCATGTTCGGTTTAACGTTTTTTTGTATGAATGAATTACAGTAATGACACGCCGTTGCGTTGTCAACGTGAGACACTTCACTTCATTTATTTCAATTTCCACAATAGGCTACTATATTAGTCAGAGTCTGGACTAGCGTAACCCCACTTAGTTCTGCCTAATAATTAATTGCGCTGAAAGCAGGCAGGCACGCAGCTTTGCTGCTGGCATTAACACTTGCGTGCATAGTGGGGTTTAAAACATGCCAAAGTCTTAGTAGCCTGTTTAACATCCAAAGACAGTCATTGTACTTTTCAAGAGTTAATAACATAGAGTTAATATAACATTACAGCCGTGTGAGACCAAAAATAAATAGGCGGTCAATAGTAAAACGACTCTTCGAAATTGCCGTCGACTAATTTTCATGGTCGATTAGGTCGACTAAGTCGACTAATCGCGGCAGCACTACAAGCAATGTCACTTTAATGTTAAATAGCCTAACGCTAGGTTGGCAACGTTGTATTACTTTTCACTGAATACGTGTGAGCTTCACAAGTAAGGAAGGTGCAAATATTATGTAATTTATCATGGGAAACCTCCCGGGGCCCGTCGCTACCCCCGCAATGCAATTGCTGGAAAATTTTATACAGGTCCTTTCTGACTACCGGCGTGCCTTTGACCAGGCCAAGGCTACAGCGCAGACGGTCACAAATTAATTGGGGGTTCAGAGTACATTTGAAAATGTTAGAGCACGGAGAGTGAAGCGAAATATCGGAAGATGAGCGCTTAACCGATGCAGAGAAATTCTTCAAAGTGCAGGTATTTAATGCAACTCTGGACATCATAATCAGTCAGCTCTCCCAACGATTTGCAAGTATGCAGGAAACTTGTCATGTGTTTGAGTCTTTACGTCCTATGACCCTTCAACTCGCAGGTGATAATGAACTGCTTGAAAAGGCAAGACATTTGTCAGACCATTATAGCAGGGACATTGCACCGACATTCCCAACACAACTCCTCTCATTCAGGTCTTGCTTTAAAGCAGAGATTTCACAGAAGTCATCTATTTTTCAACTTGCCAAAATGCTGGTGGTAGATTATGACAGTGTAACATCCACATTCGGGTAAGTGTGTACTGCTCTCATGTTGTTTCTGACATTGCCTGTGACTGTGGCAACCAGTGTTGGGAGTAATGCGTTACAAAAGTAATGTAATTACTGTAATGTATTGCTGTTTGCGGTAACGCGGTAATGTAAGGCATTACCAAAAAAAAATTGGGTAATATTTACTCGGTACAAACTTCAGTAACGCGCGTTACAATGCATTTTTACCCAAAAGTAAGCGCTTGTTTTGTTTTGACACACATTCGCAAACACCACCGCGAGAACAACAGACGAGAAAAAATCCGCGCAAAATAGTAGAACGTATCTCCTGATACTGGTTGAAGATGACTGTGGCTGCAGCAGACTCAAAGTCGGACTCTATTTGCGGGATGGACATAAGCCTACGCTCATTATTTTTAGCTTGTCAGAGACAAGGATATGAAGAACATAATAGTTAGTGCACTTTGTGTGCGAAACCAAAAGATCGATCTCACTATGCCTCGCGAAATAGCACAAGTCATTTAATGAAACATCTAAAGTGGTGCCACGCTAATCTTTTTTATTCTTGATAAAACACAAACTATGTTCTTTAGTGCATGACAGCTTTGAGCTGTGAACTTGAATTAAAGAGAATAAAGGGATAGAAATGCAGAAAAAGATTGTGTAGCCTGGCAGTGCCACCGCTCCCACCACGCGCATCACGCACTTTGCGTAGGGCACCAAAGGACAGAGGGGGCACCCAAATGTAACCAATGAATAGTAGCTTTACTGCAAACTGCGTTTCACTCTTCATCAATAACGTTTACAATGTCAGAATGCACTAACACCATGGTACATACTTTTTGGGTTCTCTCAATCTCCACCACGTAGTACTAGTAGAATGGAATTGGTGGGTCTTCAATAATTCGTTTCCCAAGCATTTAGGCTACATGAAGCACATGATATGCCAAGTCGACAAAAAATCCATTCAGATAGCTAGGTGGATACCAGGCTCATAATTCACTTTTATTTGCAAAACGAAATGTGAAGCAACATGTCATTGCATACTTTCCAGAGCAATGAAGGCTGCTTAAAACAACTTAACATTGTGCATATTATTGTTAATATTGTGCTATCAATGTAACTCAACAAACAAGGCTTGTAAACAAGAGCTGGCAAAAGGGCATTATGAGAACGTAAAGATCAATGCTCTTAAAGTGACCGTGCACCATTTATAAGAAATTAATGATAAAAAACACACAGTAATGGTCTGTATAATAGGCCTTTTATTTTACTTTAGGTGTTTGAGTTACCATTTAAATGTCACTCACTCAAAGCCACTCACTTAGGGCACCGAAATGGCCAGTAGGCCACCATCTTGACATGTCTTTATTAAGCTTTGATTTACAATAGGCTCTCTATTGAGCAGGCCTAAAGTTACAGTATTTATATCACAATTTACCAGACTTTGACCTTTTGTCGGTTTTTAAAAAAATTCTGACTATGATTGTTCCTTGTTTTGCATCATGAGCACTGCGCCTATTGCATTCTTACTGTATGTTGTTAGCCTTAAGCCTATCTCAGTCATTATGCTATACCACATCTCCCTCCATTGGAAGAGCAATGAGCTGCATTGAGCGTAATAAACTACATTTAGAATGGCAAATCCATATTTCTAGATATTTTGGTGAAAGTAACTTAAAAGTAATGCAATAGTAGTGTAATGCCTTACAATTCAGAGACAGTAATATTATAATGTAACAAATTACTTTGAAATGACAGTAATAAGTAATGCATAGTACATTACGATTTTGAACTAACAGCTGAGCGAGCTTTTTCCAAACTCAAACTTATTAAGGAGCAGCATGGGGCAGGAGAGGCTCAGTGGGTTAGCTATCCTGTCCATTGAAAATACGAGAGCAAGAGCATTAAATATTGGAAACATCGTTAACGATTCAACGAAAGGCTCGTAAGATGGCCTTCTTCTAATGGCCTAATTCACGCATATTGGGGATTGTATGCATATGAATGATTTTATTTGGTGTCTGCACGGTTAAATAAGTTAGGCTACATTAAGTTTTGTTTCTGCGCAGTGCGAGTTTTTAAGCAAGCAACGCTTGCAGTTTCAGCAGAGGGTTGAAGAAGCGCATTGAGCGCATTGAGTGTTCCCATAATTCCATGCGAGCTGATGTTAATGCAGTAATATTAGATAACCATGGCCTGCAGGCTGTTAATAAAATAATTTTTTAATGTTTTCACATGTAATGCATCCTATGTAGTCGTGTGTTTTTATTTGAAATTGTAATATGTAACTACTAAACTACTTCGGTGCCTCAGGCCCTTTGTATAAACATTTGAAGTCACCCTTAATGTGTATTGCATGTATCAGAGCTAATTCATCCTGGGCCAAAATATGTCGGGTCCGCATAGTGCTCTCGCACCTGGGCCCATCATTGGTTTGTTACGCCACTGCGTAATGCCATGGTCATTTGATATGAGATGCTTGCACTCATAACAACGTCACGTGTAATCAGAATTCTACGATACGCCCGCTTGACAACGGCAGAGATAGAACTGGCCTTTGGCCATAGCATCCATCCATTTAGAACGACTGGCCTTCATAGCAACCAAAGATCTGAGCTGTGTTGCAATGTGAGGCAAAGTATAGTAAGGTGATGAAACATACAGAGACAGGTCAAGAAATATAGTGCAGTGTAGACAGTAGTATGCAGTTGATTTACAGACGGTGGTTTAGATTAATATGAAGTATTCCTTTATGAGATCTGAGATAGGCTACATCAATAGGCTCTCAAAACAACCCCAGGCTAACAAAACAATCCCAAACAGACATAAGGTCTTTATAGAGCAAATCTATATAGATTATTTGTCAAATAAACCAGTAAAACATAATTTGTGGGATGGAATATATAACATTCACACTCATAGCTCATATTTTTTTAAAATAAATCAGTGAAAAAGTATCCTGACAAACAAGCAGCTTTTTAATGCCTTGTTCATATTTCATAATTTCAATTCCTCTGTAGGTTACCTGATAGCCCAGTTTGAGAGGCGCAAGACGCGTGACATTATTTATTTTTTGCAGCCAATCACTTCTGTCATTTTATTTTATTGATTTGATCTCAGTCATAGAAGCTAAATTCGAAGGCAGGCCAAAGGTAAAATCCAACGAATCGCATTCAACCCGCAAGCCAATAGTTGAATAGCCCTCTCCTAGAGCTTTTGAGATATTGCCACTGCTCCAACATTGAAAGGCACTGTTACAATGCCTGGATCAAGCCAGGTTCAGCATAGCGTATGCCACTGTCCGCTCACGTTGCTGACCGGACCAGGGCAAGCACACTTTCGCAGTTCCCGCCGGAAATGCAGTCTAGTTATTAAGTGTGCTTGCTGCAAAGCAGCACACTTATTGTTCTTCTTAAGTTTTATTATTTTTCCCGTCTCCCTAATTTTTTGTCAGCTCTAGCGCCTAGGCCCTTTGAGACAGAGACACCGTTCCAACTTTAAAACGTCCGGTCAGTACCGGTGTAAGTTGGTCGTGAAGATGACGTCAGGTGGGCGTGTCGTTCGTCCGCCATATTGGATTGAACAGAAAGCGAAACAAAATTTTCACAGGTCACAAATTTGGTCCGAACGCCACGAAACTTGACGTACATTATCCTTGGACCAAGCCTCACAAAAGTTAGTGGAAGGATTTTTGATTTTCGAAAGCGTTTGCCCGTCACAGCCAAACGAAATCGGCGGCGAAGCTCCGAAACAGGAAGTCGTCCATATCTCAGGAACACTGTCACATATCGATACCAAATTTTGTATATGAACTGGGGACTCCAGTGTGAGGGTGCATAAGCTAAAAAAAAAAAATATTCCAAAAGTTTCCAACATTTGGCAAACCACCCACAGGTATTTGGTAACTCTCACCATTAACCTTTGCACCATTCACCTTCTATCACAATGCCTTCCAAGTATGCTCAATGTCTCTAAGCAGCCACAATGTCTCCGGGCAACCTTGCCCAATCATGAAATCCTTGCTCTGCCATGGGATAGTATGGACTTACGAACTGAAATAGCAAGGAGAACAGTAGCTATATATAGCGTACATAATAGAGTTGTTTTCACATTGACGGTATTCAAATTACATTTTTCATTATTGTTAAATATCATGATTGGAGAGTATTATTAAAAATGTTACAAGTATGCAAATGCATATGTTTATGGGCATTTAGGTTTTACTGTGTTGTTTTGTTGTAAAGACATGCAAGGCATTCTGGGCCGTAATGAACAGTGGTCGGCAGCACTCCATAGGCTACGTATTAATATGAATAGGTGTTTCTGTAAACCTAGGGACAATAAACAGCTATCTCTGTTACAAAAACGAGCTGGTAATCGCTCATTGAAGAGCGTACTATGATAAAAAGATTGTTTTCCTAAAAGCATGGAGTTGACGAAAGAATAAGCAAGCAATGTCACGTTAATGTTAAATAGCCTAACGCTAGGTGGCAACGTTGTATTAGCAGAGCAAAGATTCTAGAACAGAGCTTCAGAGAGACACGTTTTGAGTTTGTGGCCAAGTACCTAAAATATCGGTTTCCATGTGTATGTGCTGGATGGCGTGCTTCCTTTATGAAAGTAAGTGTTTTATAGAGTTACAGAATTAATGAGTCATGTTGTAGTGGTCAACATAAATGTGCCCCTTCTGTCATTAGAATGCTAAGCGGAGATTTAAAATCATTAATTTCTTGTGTGGCTAGAAGCTAGCTAGCTATGTCAGGGAGGAGATGTTGCTGTAACGTTATGGGATTTATGTCGCTTAGCGTAATGCTATGGTCATTTGATATGAGATGCTTGTACTCGTAACTTTGTCATTCGTATCTTTAGGACTCCTATTTTTTTTTACTAAGAGTAATTCAGGAAGCATTTTAGCCCTAAAATTAGCGCCTGAGTCTGTGACAGCTTAAGCGGACTCCTAATAAGACCGATTCACAAACAATGTTTTGTGGTGGCATTTCACGTCGCAATGTTTTGAAATGCGTCTAACAATCAAGAGGGAACAATTTTGCATTGTAGGCATAACTAAGGGATGCAGTAACACCACCAACAACAACCAAAACTAGCCTACTCATTGTTTACATGTACATTAAATGTAACGTTTCATTGTGAATCAAATGAAAAGATTATCCTCTTTGCAAACGTTGGCATAGGCATATGGTGACAGATTAATTTAATAATGTTGCTGCGTGAATCACGGTAAGCGCGAATGAAGTGGGCACTTCTTAACAGGAGTCACTGTATGGAAGTAGGCTAAGTAAAATAGAGATGTTTAAAATAAGATAAAGTTAGGATATTCCCGCTTGACAACGGCAGAGATAACTGGCCTTTGGCCATAGCAACCATCCATTTAGAACGACTGGCCTTCATAGCAACCAAGGATCTTAGCTGTGATTCATGTAGCTACAGTATGCATACAATGTGATGCAAAGTATAAAAAGGTAATGAAATATACAGAGACAGGTCAAGAAATATAGTGCAATGTAGACAGTAGTATACAGTTGATTTACAGAAGGTGGTTTAGAGTAATATGAATTAAATATAAATATGTGCAGTGTATTAGCAGTTACCTCATACAATAAGTAGAATAATGCATGTAGATGTGGCAGTAACAGTATAATAGTAGAAATAATAATATAGATATATGCAGTGTATTAACAGAATATAATAAAACAGAATAATTATGGATATTCAATATGACAAATATATAACAGATATGTACATAACATACAGCTATGTGCAGTGTGGAAACAGTGTCATTGTAGTGCAGAAACAACATCATAAGAGTAGTAAGAATAAGTTTATGTGCAGGATGAATAGTATAAAGATCAGTAGAATAACTATGTATAAATGTAATTACAGTAGGCCTATGTACATTTGTAAATAAATAGAAAACTATGGATGAGAGGGATAAATTAATGTGATTTAATCGTAAAAGTAAATTGCATTCAATTAAATTGCAATTAAAAATCTTTCCAGTAGGCTTTAATGTAACGCAAAAAGTACAACCAAAGCTGAGCTTGATCAACTACAACGTCTAAAGAACCAGAACTTGAGTGTAGTTTTTTGCTGGGTCCCAGGCCATGTTGGTCTGAGGGGAAATGAGAAAGCGGACACTGCTGCTAAGCAAGCCCTCAATGAAGAAGTCACAGAATGTCAAATCCCTGCCCCAGACCTTAAACCTGTACTGAATTCTTACATCTCAGATAAGTGGCAATCTGAATGGGATTAATGTACCAACAACAAGCAAGGAATGTGAATTTTGGCACATTTTCATGATCCACTGGGTCGTTATGGGCCACACAAAATACGGTGTTGCTAAAATTACTCCTATTGTGGCTATTAGAGACATGCGTTCATGAGTATCCAGAGATACATTCAATGAGTTAAGTAAAATACATTCACACACACAAAAAACATCACTAATGTTGTGGACATTCCTTTATTCTGAGATACATCAATAGGCTCTCAAAACAATCCCAAACAGACATAAGGTCTTTATAGAGCAAATCCATATAGAGTATTTGTCAAATAAACCAGTAAAACAGAATTAGGGGATGGAATATATAACATTCACACTCATAGCTCATATTTTTTAAATAAATCAGGGAAAAAGTATCCTGACAAACAAGCAGCTTTTTAATGCCTTGGTCATATTTCATAATTTCAATTCCTCTATAGGTTACCTGATAGCCCAGTTTGAGAGGCGCAAGACGCGTGACATTATTTATTTTTGCAGCCAATCACTGCTGTCATTTTATTTTATTGATTTGATCTCAGTCATAGAAGCTAAATTCGAAGGCAGGCCAAAGGTAAAATCCAACGAATCACATTCAACCCGCAAGCCAATAGTTGAATAGCCCTCTCCTAGAGCTTTTGAGGTATTGCCACTGCTCCAACACTGAAAGGCACTGTTACAATGCCTGGATCAAGCCAGGTTCAGCATAGCGTATGCCACTGTCCGCTCACGTTGCTGACCGGACCAGGGCAAGCACACTTTCGCAGTTCCCGCCGGAAATGCAGTCTAGTTGTTAATATTGTGCTATCAATGTAACTCAACAAACAAGGCTTGTAAACAAGAGTTGACAAAAGGGCATTATGAGAACGTAAAGATCAATGCTCTTAAAGTGACCGTGCACCATTTATAAGAAAACAGCATTTCTTCAGAAATGAATGTTAAAAAACACACAGTAGGCCTAATGGTCTGTATAATAGGCCTTTTATTTTACTTTAGGTGTTTGAGTTTCCATTTAAATGTAACTTACTCAAAACCACTCACTTAGGGCACCGAAATGGCCAGTAGGCCACCATCTTGACATGTCTTTATTAAGCTTTGATTTACAATAGGCTCTCTATTGAGCAGGCCTAGGCCTTAAAGTTGCAGTATTTATATCACAATTTACCAGACTTTGACCTTTTGTCCGTTTTTAAAAAAATTCTGACTATGATTGTTCCTTGTTTTGCATCATGAGCACTGCGCCTATTGCATTCTTACTGTATGTTGTTAGCCTTAAGCCTAGCTCAGTCATTATGTTATACCACATCTTCCTCTATTGGAAGAGCAATGAGCTGCATTGAGCGTAATAAACTGCATTTAGAATGGCAAATCCATATTTCTAGATATTTTGGTGAAAGTAACTTAAAAGTAATGCAACAGTAGTGTAATGCCTTACAATTCAGAGACAGTAATATTAATATAGCCGCAAGCGGCAATGGCGGGCCCGAGCACCTGCGGGCAGCAACCGTGACATTTCGGAATCCAACAAAGCACCGACGTGGTCCGTTTGTGAAATGTACATATTTGATGCGTGTGCTATTTGTTTTTGTATTTTATTTTCTGGCACATTTACTTGCTTGGCCAGGTGGGGGCGCAATGCAAGGCAGGCCCATTGGGTGTCACCATAATCATAATATATATTAACCTGAGAAATTTCGGACCATTCATTTTAAGCAAAGAACATTTCTGATACACTTTTTGGTTGGCCAGATGGTGACGCTATGTTAGGCATGAAAATTACACATGTGAATATAATCACAATAATGATATCCAAAATGTTTGTACACTTTCAGATCAATCACTTAAGGCATTGTCCATTTCTGGCACATTTCCTGCTTGACCAGGTGGTGGCGCTATGCCAGGCAGGCCCATTGGGTGTCTGGATATCATCATAATCATAATATCTATTAACCTGAAAAGTTTCAGACCATTTATTCAAAGCATAGAGCATTTCTGGCACATTTCCTGCTTGGCCAGAAGGTGGTGCTATGCTAGGCCTGTGAATTACGCATGTGAATATCATCACAATAATGATATCCAATATTTTATAACGTTTCAGATCAATCACTTAAGGCATTGTCCATTTCTGACACATTTACTGCTTGACCAGGTGGTGGCGCTATGCCAGGCAGGCCCATTGGGTGTCTGGATATCATCATAATCTTAATATCTATTAACCTGAAAAGTTTCAGACCATTTATTCAAAGCATAGAGCATTTCTGGCACATTTCCTGCTTGGCCAGAAGGTGGCGCTATGCTAGGCCTGTGAATTTACGCATGTGAATATCATCACAATAATGATATCCAATATTTTATAAAGTTTCAGATCAATCACTTAAGGCATTGTCCATTTCTGGCACATTTCCTGCTTGGCCAGGTGGTGGCGCTATGCCAGGCAGGCCCATTGGGTGTCTGGATATCATCATAATCATGATATCTATTAACTTGAGAAGTTTCAGACCATTCATTCAATGCACTGTGATTTATGACACATTTCCTGTTTATGTGGTGAGATATTAAAATCATATCAAATACATTACAACATTCAAAAATCCATTCACAATTTAACATCAGCGACATCTTGGCATAATGTTTGCCAAATTTCAAATTAATCTGACAAACCGTCTAGGAGGAGTATGTTCAAATTGATCACGTGACATCAGTATAATTGTCATTCTTTCTGTTGCCAGTTGGTGGCGCTATGCCAAACATGCATTATGGGCATGTGAATATTATCATCAACATGGTCTTTAATGACCTGTGAAATTTAAAACATTTCAAGCCATGCATGGTGAATTATCACACATTTATTGTTTGTGTGGAACTGTATTAAAATTAACAATTTCGCCATTTTGTGAAATTACAACATATCAAAAAAAGGCTTCACAATTTAGAATCAGGAACATCTCGGCGTCATGTATACCAACTTTGACATGAATCGGATCAACCGTCTAGGAGGAGTACGTTAAAATTGATCATGTCCACAATGCACAAATTCTCAATTACCTCACTTCCTGTGGGCGTGGCTAATGGCATGTTAATGCAAAAGTTGTTTGTTTTTGGGAGTTACATACACCCCCCAAATTTGGTGTGTTTATCTAAAACTATATGCCAACCACAAGTCACAGTGACGTAAGGGGGCGCTATGGAGTTCCTGGACAACGCCCGGTGCCAAGCTTTTGTCCCTGTCTATGCACTGTACCACTTGATGTCTGTGCCAAATTTCATGCGTTTTCACCCATGGGAAGCATCTTTTTTGGGATCACAATTCAGCACATATTTCATGACATATTAGTCTGCACAAAATCCCAAATACCTCAATTCCTGTTGGGCGTGGCTAATGCATTGTGCATAGGAAAGTTGTTCATCTTGCGGAGATACAGACACCTACCAAATTTGGTGTGTGTAGCTGAAAGTATATGCCCACCACGGGATCAGTTATCTAAGGGGGCATAAGGGGGCGCTAGCGAGTCTCTGGGCCATACCCGGGGCCAAGCTTTTTTACCTAGCTGCTTTGTGTGACACCTGATGTGTGTGCCAAATTTCAAGACTTTTCGATTATGTTAACCACCGCAAAATATTTGCCAACCACGGGATCAGTCACCTAAGGGGGCGCTAGCGAGTCCCTGGGCCACGCCCAGGGTCAAGCTCTTGTACCTAACTGCGATGCGTGACACCTGACGTGTGTGCCAAATTTCAAGAGTTTTCGACCATGTTAACCACCTCAAAAACAGGAAAGCAAAAAAGTGGAATAATAATAATAATAGTGAAAAATAATAATCCTTACAAAAACAATAGGGCCTTGCGCCCTTCGGTGCTCGGGCCCTAATAATAATAATCCTTACAAAAACAATAGGGCCTTGCGCCCTTCGGTGCTCGGGCCCTAATAATAATAATAATCCTTACAAAAACAATAGGGCCTTGCGCCCTTCGGTGCTCGGGCCCTAATAATCCTTACAAAAACAATAGGGCCTTGCGCCCTTCGGTGCTCGGGCCCTAATAATAATAATCCTTACAAAAACAATAGGGCCTTGCGCCCTTCGGTGCTCGGGCCCTAATAATAATAATAATCCTTACAAAAACAATAGGGCCTTGCGCCCTTCGGTGCTCGGGCCCTAATAAAAATAATAATCCTTACAAAAACAATAGGGCCTTGCGCCCTTCGGTGCTCGGGCCCTAATAATAATCCTTACAAAAACAATAGGGCCTTGCGCCCTTCGGTGCTCGGGCCCTAATAATGTAACAAATTACTTTGAAATGACAGTAATAAGTAATGCATAGTACATTACGATTTTGAAGTAACTTGCCCAACACTGGTTATTTTGTCTAATGGCAATAGCCAGTGGTTCCAGGGCCAGGGCAAATAACAGGGGGGATAAGGGGCATCCCTGCCGTGTCCCTCTATAAAGCTGAAATGCAGTAGACTGTCTGCCATTTGTCACAACATGCCTTGGGATTGTGATATAGTAACCTAACCCAATTAATGAAAGCAATTCCCATCCCAAATTTCCCCAACGTCTGAAACAAGTATGCAAACTCCAACCTGTCGAATGCTTTCTCTGCATCCAGTAAAAGAGCTACAGTTACATCTGATTCTCTTTCAGCTTGCCACATAAGATGAAGAAGCCTGCGAAGATTGTCAGATGATTTCCTATTCTTAGTAAAACCTACTTGATCAGGGTGGATAAGTTTTGGCAATAACCCTTCCAATCTAGTAGCTAAGATTTTAGCGAGTATCTTAGCATTAACATTAATTAGTGACACTGGGCGATAATTGCCACACAGTTGTGGATCCCTATCCTTTTTATGAATTAGAGTTATTATAGCCGTCTGCATACTATCTGGAAGACACCCTCTCAATAAGGCATTATTGTAAACTTTCAGTAGTCTTGGGGCCAGAAGATCTGAAAAGGCCTTATAAAATTCAGCCGGAAGGCCATCTTCCCCTGGAGATTTCCCGCTCTGCAGTTTCTGAATAGCCTCTGTCAGCTCCAATTTGTTCTTGTTCATCCTGTGATAATGTTGGACATTTCACAGTAGATAGAAAAGCGCTAATATCTTGAGAAGCAGGGTTGTCTGATTTATAAAGACTTTGATAGAATGTGACAAATAAGTTGTTGATGTCAATATCATCTGTTTTCAGTTCCCCCCTGTCATTCTGTATTCCTGTTATAAGTGATTGTGTATATTGCTGCTTTGCTCTCTGTGCAAGAAACCGCCCTGTCCTTTCCCCTTGTTCGTAATAATTCTGTTTACTTCTGAATAATGAATATTCAACTTTTTTCTGTAATATAGAATTATATTCCAGCTTTAATTTACTCAGTTCGTGAAGTGAAGAGTGGTCAAAGTATATTGCGTGCCTATTTTCCATTTTTTTATGTCTCCTTCCAGTTCCTGAAAGCGCTTGACCGCTGTCTTTTTTAGAAATGATCAAGTTAGAATAAGACGGCCTCTAATGACAGCCTTAAAGTCAAGTCAAGTCAAGTCAACTTTATTTCTATAGCACATTTAAAAACAACTGAGTTGAACCAAAGTGCTTACAAACAAACATAAAACAATGACAATGGTACAGCAACAATAATAACATAACATGAGGGGGAAATAAATAAATAATTGGGTAACACTCCAAAATAAGGTGCCATAATAAATAGCAAACTAGTAATTACCTAACCCTTTGTTAATATTTGTTAATTGTTACTAAAATATCTATTTGGCACAAGTTAATAGTTTTTTCCATCATTTATTAAATATTAGTTGTTTGCATAAAATCTGTATGTTAATGTTTTAATAAATCTATTAACTAATATTGTATTAATATATGTTAATAGTTCACTAAATATATTTTTGGCACTAATTAACAGTTATTTCTTACATCATTTAAATGTTAAATGTTTATTTACAAACTATATGCTAATATAAAAGTTAATGACATATTATTATTTATCTAGCTTTTCTGATTAGCTTTGTGGATAATTTATGGAATTTATGGTTTATGGCTTTATGGTCTTGTGGGGTGTATAAGGCACCCTACTGCCAGTGGTTGGTTGTGTGAGAGTTTGCGCTCCTCTTCTTCCACTTCATCCTTATTGGATACCTTTGTGGTTGGCTGTCCTGTAATTGGTGACTCTGTCTAGTGTTTGAAAGTAGTGTACTCTTTGCCTTTGGAAGTACTATTTGGTTGCTGCTTGAATTTGGTGAAATTCAGGGGAGGGGGGTGAAACAGAGTTAGAAATTTAGTTTAGTGTTTGTATGTGATTTTCGCCGTAATTAAGCAGCTTTATTGAGATTGGTGTTTTGGAGCCCCCTTTGGAGAAACGCTATACTGCAGCTCTGCTGAGTTTTGTCCTTGTATGGTTGCCATAGCCGATCAGAAGCGGTATGCTTTGCATTGCGTAGGTTGACTGTAAAAAGCTCTCCCCACTTTGATTTAATTTTGTAACTGTAAAATGTTGTTTAAGTTGAAAACTTTGATATACCACCTGTATTATGTTACTTTACATGTATTGTTAAGATTTGGGTGCAATTCTAGCAACTTAGAGAACGTTTATTAATGTTTTCATTATGACCACGAGTTCATACACACTGAGTCTAACGTGACTAGCTTCAAACTCCGCTAGCAACTGTCCATGCATTCAGTGTATTTTAGCTTAGTGTGCATGGAAAGTGCTATTCAGTCTAGCAGGAAATGAATGTACATTAGTTTAGCATTATGTTTATGCATTACCTCCGTATGGTCTACGTCTGTGAGTGTTTAGTGAGTCTCAGAATATTAATAAACTGTTGTTCTGTGCACCTGAACATTCCATGTCGCATGTCTCCCTTGCTAGTAGGGCTGACAGTGATGGTATAGAAATGATGCATGTAATATAGCCCATTCAACTACTTGTTTTGTTTTAACATTTCCTAAAGGAATAAATGTGATAAGCCAGTTTTGGTCTCAGTCCCTTCACCGTCTGACTAGTTATATATTACTAATATATTAATAAAGCTTAACCAACTTTATTATAAGGGTCCCCCATACTGATAGTTATATATTACTAATATATTAATTAAGCTTAACCAACTTTATTATAAGGGGCTCCACACTGATAGCTATATACTACTAACATATTAATTAAGCTTAACCAACTTTATTATAAGGGTCCCCCATACTGATAGTTATATATTACTAATATATTAATTAAGCTTAACCAACTTTATTATAAGGGGCCCCACGCTTATAGCTATATACTACTAATATATTAATTAAGCTTAACCAACTTTATTGCAAGCGGTTCCGGCTCCGACAACAGTGGCAGCATGTCAAGGTAGCTCCGTGTTTTTTTCTTGAATTTCCCCTTGGGGATCAATAAAGTATCTATCTATTGTAAGGGTCCTATGGAGAGCGGTTCATATTGGGATAGGCAGAAGCACAGTTTAATAACAATTAGTTAAATAATAGTCATTAACTTTTATATTAACATATAGTTTGCAAATAAACATTTAACATTTAAATGATGCAAGAAATAACTGTTAATTAGTGCCAAAAAGACATTTAGTTAACTATTAACACATATTAATACAATATTAGTTAATAGATTTGCTAAAACATTAACATACAGATTTTATGCAAACAACTAATATTTAATTAATGATTAAAAAACTATTAACCAAATAGATATGTTAGTAACAACTAGAATTGCGGTTCCGAGGAACTGCAAGAGTGGGTTTGATCAGTGGCACGGAACTCGGCCTCATCCAAGGATTCCAACGGTACCTCATTTATGAAAATCGGGCACACGGATCAAAAGTTGTCTGCATTAACGCAACATCCAATAAGCTAAAACGCATAAATAACATGGTTGCTATGCTGGTTGCTATGGTGGTCGCTAGGTTGACATTACAGGGGTGGTTTCTAGGTTGTTGCTAGGGTAATTAGTTAGTTGCTAGTAAGCCATCTTAAGCTGACTGCATAAAGTGATTATTTTAAGAGATACATTTTCAAACCAGAACTGTGTATAGGTCATGGTTAAAAACGTATCAGAATCTCAGAAATAATCACGTAATGCAGCCAGTTTAAGATTTTTTAAGAAGTCAGATTTTTTAAAGGCAATCAAATTTCTGCTGACTCTCTTCTGGCTGCGGTTAAAGGCCAGCGCCTGCTGAGAGGCCTGAAGGGTCAGTTCTGAGGTTGTTGGCTGCTGGAACCGAAAAAAGGACTGCATTTTCTTAAAAGACAATGTGACTGAAGTGCGGGCAAAGTTTGCACAGAAATGTACGATTTTTCCCACCCTCATCGACCTTGTCATAAAACTTGTTTAAATGATCACACGACGCCTCCTTGCTGCTTTGTCGTCTACATCAGCCTTTCTCAAACTTCTTTGACCTGAGGCCCAGTCAAGGCCTACTTTGGGGTCATAGGGCCCACCTACATGAACCCACCCCTCCTCCCACCCCCCCATCAAATTGTAACGATATCACAATTATTATTATTATTTTTATACTATATTGCCTACATGCACTTCAAAACAGTCAATGTTTAAAGTGCTAAGATTGTTCACAAAAGTTTGTGAAAGCATGCACATCAGAGTACTGCTTTACTAATGTAAAATATAATTAGGCCTACACTAGTTTCATTGTTTTTGCATTGTTGCATGATTGATATGCTATTTAATTACATTTCATTTGAATGCCTGAATGTAAGAATTCAGGAAACACAATACCAGCTTTTAACATTTATGTTGTTTACTAGTTTATGTAAATCACATAACACATGAACTGTTTACATACTACTGATAGCCCATTACTGTACACAATAATACTGTGCCCATTCATTAACATATATTAAACATCAGGCGTCTTGTTTACACATTTAAACCATATTTGCACTTCGAATTTCGCTTCCAAACTGTAATAACTACATCTACGAAGTCTAAAGAAGATAACCATGTAGTCTGTTCATAGATAAGATAAATTTTGACAGAACTACAGACTTCGTGAAAGTAGCCTAGTAGCCCTACATAAAAGGCTCCATTCCCTTCATTGCAAAATCGCGGTTGGTCTGTTTACACATTAAAACCATATTTACACTTCAAAATTCGCTTCCAAATTGTAGTAACTACATCTACGAAGTCTAAGGAAGATAACCATGTAGTCTGTTCATAGATAAGATACATTTTGACAGAACTACAGACTTCGTGAAAGTAGCCGCCCTACATAAAAGGCTCCATTAACTTCATTGCAAAATCGCGGTTGGTCTGTTTACACACTAAAACCATATTTACACTTCGAAATTCGCTTCCAAATTGTAGTAACTACATCTACGAAGTCTAAGGAAGATAATCATGTAGTCTGTTCATAGATAAGGTAAATTTTGACAGAACTACAGACTTCGTGAAAGTAGCCTAGTAGCCCTACATAAAAGGCTCCATTAACTTCATTGCAAAATCGCGGTTGGTCTGTTTACACACTAAAACCATATTTACACTTCGAAATTCGCTTCCAAATTGTAGTAACTACATCTACGAAGTCTAAGGAAGATAACAGTGTAGTCTGTTCAACGATAAGATACATTTTGACAGAACTACAGACCTCGTAAAAGTAGTACCTAAAATGAGTGTGATAAATGGCCATCACGTAGCCTAAAGCATATAGCACTAGCATATGACAACAGCAAATAGCTAACGTTTACGTTAGCCTAACTTACTTATCGTTGACGTTGACCCGTTGACGTTCTTTTTAATAAACTGCCTGTAGACTTACACAGTTCTGAATGCTTCGGTTTACATGTAGATACCCTCATTATGCTACGGTGTAAGTGTGTTGCTATTTGGAGCCTTGGTAGCTATTTATTTTTACTACGTTTAGTTCAAGTGCTCTGGTTCAAGCATCGTTGTGTTTGGTGGGTCAGGTGACGAGCCGTCGGATCACAGCACAGCACCCAGAATGCATTGCAACACACCGTCTTAAAGGGACACATCGTTAGGTCGGCTTTAAATAGCATACAGAACCTATAGTCGTATAACGTTGTCTGTAAGCTCCACAGATCGTGGCAAGACAATTGAATTGATTGTGGACTTCTTGCCGGGCAATAATGAGTAACTTAACTTGGATAGTGATGCGTGGATGTGCATAATATCTGTATGAATGCGTGTTTCTCAATGTAATAATCTATACAACTGTACACATGACTGTGTTTGAATGGAGCTAGCTGGGCATAGAACTGGGCTGAATGGATTGGGAAAATATTTATTTATTTTTTTAATGACCTATATGAACATGGTTTGGCTTTAAAAAAAAAGATGAGACATTATGAACATGGTTTGGCTTTAAAACATTATGGCTTTATGAACATGGTTTGGCTTTAAACATTATGAACATGGTTTGGCTTTAAAAAAAAAGATGAGACAGCGCTTTGCGCTGTCTCATCTTTTTTTACTTTACCTTTACACTTAGTGCTGGCAAGGCATTGAACTGGGCTTCTTTCAAGGATTCCAACGGTACCTCATTCATGAAAATCGGACATACGGGTCAAAAGTTACATGCACACACCTTCATATACACAGACAGCCCAGCCCAGCCCATTAGAGCTCTGCCAGATGGCTCAGAACTCTGCCAGGTGCAAGCTTAAACAATTAGAGCTGTGATGTCACAATCGAATTAGAATCCTTGAACATTCCGCCATTCATTTCAATGGGGCCGAAAAACGCAGAAAAACGGGAATACCGCGAAAACGACAAGGGCCAGCGACACGAAATTAACAAGCAAGTTACACCGGTTCGGGCCTGAATTTTTGGAGTTCGAACCGCGTCGATAGCTCAAACGGTCTAGGAGCAGTAGTTCGGCCAAAAAGTGGGTGAAAAGGAATAATAAATAACTAGAATTGCGGTTCCGAGGAACTGCAAGAGTGGGTTTGATCAGGGGCATGGAACTCGGCCTCATCCAAGGATTCCAACGGTACCTCATTTATGAAAATCGGGCACACGGATCAAAAGTTATCTGCATCAACGCAACATCCAATAAGCTAAAACGCATAAATAACGTGGTTGCTATGCTGGTTGCTAGGGCAATCATGCTGGTTGCTCAGGTGGTCGCTAGGTTAGAAGGCCAGTGCCTCCTGAGAGGCCTGAAGGGTCAGTTCTGAGGTTGTTGACTGCTGAAACCGAAAAATGGACTGCATTTTCTTAAAAGACAATGTGACTGAAGTGCGGGCAAAGTTTGCACAGAAATGTACGATTTTTCCCACCCTCATCGACCTCGTCATAAAACTTGTTTAAATGATCGATCACACGACGCCTCCTTGCTGCTTTGTTGTCTACATCAGCATTTCTCAAACTTCTTTGACCTGAGGCCCAGTCAAGGCATACTTTGGGGTCATAGGGCCCACCTACATGAACCCACCCCTTCCTCCCAACCCCTATCAAATTGTAATGAGATCACAATTATTATTTTTATACTATATTGCTATACATGCACTTTAAAACAGTCAATGTTTAAAGTGCTAAGATTGTTCACAAAAGTTTGTGAAAGCATGCACATCAGAGTACTGCTTTACTAATGTAAAATATAATTAGGCCTACACTAGTTTCTTTGTTTTTGCATTGTTGCATGATGCTTGCATGAGAAATACTTCTCAAAACAACAGCAATTATATGGGTGCCGTTGTTTTGGGATGTTTCCCTCATGCAAGCATCATACACTGATAGAGTATATATATGCTATTTAATTACATTTCATTTGAATGCCTGAATGTAAGAATTCAGGAAACACAATACCAGCTTTTAACATGTCTGTTGTTTACTAGTTTATGTAAATCACATAACACATGAACTGTTCATACTACTGATAGCCCATTACTGTACACAATAATACTGTGCCCATTCATTAACATATATTAAACATCAGGCGTCTTGTTTACACATTTAAACCATATTTGCACTTCGAATTTCGCTTCCAAACTGTAATAACTACATCTACAAAGTCTAAAGAAGATAACCATGTAGTCTGTTCATAGATAAGATCAATTTTGACAGAACTACAGACTTCGTGAAAGTAGCCTAGTAGTCCTACATAAAAGGCTCCATATTCACTTCATTGCAAAATCGCGGTTGGTCTGTTTACACACTAAAACCATATTTACACTTCGAAATTCGCTTCCAAATTGTAGTAACTACATCTACGAAGTCTAAGGAAGATAATCACGTAGTCTGTTCATAGATAAGATACATTTTGACAGAACTACAGACTTCGTGAAAGTAGCCTAGAAGCCCTACATAAAAGGCTCCATTAACTTCATTGCAAAATCGCGGTTGGTCTGTTTACACACTAAAACCATATTTACACTTCGAAATTCGCTTCCAAATTGTAGTAACTACATCTACGAAGTCTAAGGAAGATAACCTTGTAGTCTGTTCAACGATAAGATACATTTTGACAGAACTACAGACCTCGTAAAAGTAGTACCTAAAATTAGTGTGATAAATGGCCATCACGTAGCCTAAAGTATATAGCACTAGCATATGACAACAGCAAATAGCTAACGTTTACGTTAGCCTAACTTACTTATCGTTGACGTTGACCCGACACGTTTATAAGTTAGACCATAGACTGATAAGGACGTCCATCAAAATTCCGTGTGTATCCTGTGTATCTTTCGTGCTGCTATCCTGTTGCCTTTTGCCTGTTGTTCCGGCAACAAGGTTTTTACGCGATATTTGCCACATCCCAGAGAGTTGTTGTTTGGTGGGTCAGGTGACGAGCCGTCGAATCACAGCACAGCACCCAGAATGCATTGCAACACACCGTCTAGAAGGGACTCAGCGTTAGGTCGGCTTTAAATAGCATACAGAACCTATAGTAATATAACGTTGTCTGTAAGCTCCACAGATCGTGGCAAGACAATTGAATTGATTGTGGACTTCTTGCTGGGCAACGATGAGTAACTTGATTAGTAATGCTGCGTGAATATGCATGATATCTGTATGAAAGTGTGTTTCTCAATGTAATAATCTATACAACTGTACACATGACTAAGTTCAAATGGAGCTAGCTGGGTATAGGACTGGGCTGAATGGATTGGTGAAATACTTTATTTATTTATTTTTTTAATGACCTATATGAACATGGTTTGGCTTTAAAAAAAAGAGGAGACAGCGCTTTGCGCTGTCTCCTCTTTTTTTACATGACCTTTACACTTAGTGCTGGCAAGGCATTGAACTGGGCTGAATGGATTTGGAAAATATATATATTTTTTTTTTTAATGACCTGTATCAACATGGTTTGGCTTTAAAAAAAAGATGAGACAGCGCTTCGCGCTGTCTCATCTTTTTTTACATTACCTTTACACTTAACTGGGCTTCATTCAAGGATTCCAACGGTACCTCATTCATGAAAATCGGACATACTGGTCAAAAGTTACATGCACACACCTTCATATACACAGACAGCCCAGCCCAGCCCATTAGACATTGCCAGATGGCTTAGAACTCTGCCAGGTGCAAGTAATCAACTCTAGCAGCAGAGCTCTACCAGGTGCAAGTAATGAGGTGCTGTGATGTCATAAAGCCCCAGCATTCCGCCATTGATTTCAATGGGGCCCAAAAACGCCGAAAAACGGGAATACCGCGAAAACGACAAGGGCCAGCGACACGAAAGCAACAAGCAAGTTACACCGGTTCGGGCCTGAATTTTTGGAGTTCGAACCGCGTCGATAGCTCAAACGGTCTAGGAGCAGTAGTTCGGCCAAAAAGTGGGTGAACAGGAATAATAAATAACTAGAATTGCGGTTCCGAGGAACTGCAAGAGTGGGTTTGATCAGGAGCATGGAACTCGGCCTCATCCAAGGATTCCAACGGTACCTCATTTATGAAAATCGGACATACGGGTCAAAAGTTACATGAACACACCTTCATATACACAGACAGCCCAGCCCAGCCCATTAGAGCTCTGCCAGGTGGCTTAGAACTCTTCCAGGTGCAAGCTTAAGCAATTAGAGCTGTGATGTCACAATCGAAATTTGAATTCTGAACATTCCGCCATTCATTTCAATGGGCCCAAAAAACGCAGAAAAACGGGAATACCGCGAAAACGACAAGGGCCAGCGACACGAAATTAACAAGCAAGTTACACCGGTTCGGGCCTGAATTTTTGGAGTTCGAACCGCGTTGATAGCTCAAACGGTCTAGGAGCAGTAGTTCGGCCAAAAAGTGGGTGAAAAGGAATAATAAATAAACTAGAATTGCGGTTCCCAGGAACTGCAAGAGTGGGTTTGATCAGGGGCATGGAACTCGGCCTCATCCAAGGATTCCAACGGTACCTCATTTATGAAAATCGGACATACGGGTCAAAAGTTACATGCACACACCTTCATATACACAGACAGCCCAGCCCAGCCCATTATAGCTCTGCCAGGTGGCTTAGAACTCTTCCAGGTGCAAGCTTAAGCAATTAGAGCTGTGATGTCACAATCGAAATTTGAATTCTGAACATTCCGCCATTCATTTCAATGGGCCCAAAAAACGCAGAAAAACGGGAATACCGCGAAAACGACAAGGGCCAGCGACACGAAATTAACAAGCAAGTTACACCGGTTCGGGCCTGAATTTTTGGAGTTCGAACCGCGTTGATAGCTCAAACGGTCTAGGAGCAGTAGTTCGGCCAAAAAGTGGGTGAAAAGGAATAATAAATAAACTAGAATTGCGGTTCCCAGGAACTGCAAGAGTGGGTTTGATCAGGGGCATGGAACTCGGCCTCATCCAAGGATTCCAACGGTACCTCATTTATGAAAATCGGACATACGGGTCAAAAGTTACATGCACACACCTTCATATACACAGACAGCCCAGCCCAGCCCATTATAGCTCTGCCAGGTGGCTTAGAACTCTTCCAGGTGCAAGCTTAAGCAATTAGAGCTGTGATGTCACAATCGAAATTTGAATTCTGAACATTCCGCCATTCATTTCAATGGGCCCAAAAAACGCAGAAAAACGGGAATACCGCGAAAACGACAAGGGCCAGCGACACGAAATCAACAAGCAAGTTACACCGGTTCGGGCCTGAATTTTTGGAGTTCGAACCGCGTCGATAGCTCAAACGGTCTAGGAGCAGTAGTTCGGCCAAAAAGTGGGTGAACAGGAATAATAAATAATAATAACTAGAAAAGCATTTCCTGAAGGAAATACAGTGCATGAAAATGCAAAAAATATGATGTAAAATATCATACAGAGTAAAAACAAACTATATTGGTTGCTAAGTAGATGAGGTTTAATATAGTTGGAATGACTGAACAGTTCAATAGGTGGATAGTTTAAATGGTTAAATTATTTAGGTAGATAGTTGACGATAACTGACAGTTGGAATGGCTCTAATGTTTGCTAGTAGTTATGCTAACTATGTTAACAAAGATAATAATGTTAACCAAGTTACTATGCTAACTAGCATGCTAATATGGTAGCATGCTAACTATGTTAATCATGTTACTTAGCTAACTTAGCTAATCATTTTTAGCAGTTTTGCTAAAAATGCTAACTAGCATGCTAACATGCTAGTATGCTAACTATGCTAACCATGTGACTTAGCTAACTTAGCTAATCATTTTTAGCAGTTTTGCTAAAAATGCTAACTAGCATGCTAACATGCTAGTATGCTAACTATGCTAACCATGTGACTTAGCTAACTTAGCTAATCATTTTTAGCAGTTTTGCAAAAAATGCTAACTAGCATGCTAACATGCTAGCATGTTAACTATGCTAACCATGTGACTTAGCTAACTTAGCTAATCATTTTTAGCAGTTTTGCAAAAAATGCTAACTAGCATGCTAACATGCTAGCATGCTAACTATGCTAACCACGTGACTTAGCTAACTTAGCTAATCATTTTTAGTAGTTTAGCAAAAAATGCTAACTAGCATGCTAACATGCTAGCATGCTAACTATGCTAACCATGTGACTTAGCTAACTTAGCTAATCATTTTTAGCAGTTTTGCAAAAAATGCTAACTAGCATGCTAACATGCTAGCATGCTAACTATGCTAACCATGTGACTTAGCTAACTTAGCTAATCATTTTTAGCAGTTTTGAAAAAAATGCTAACTAGCATGCTAACATGCTAGAATGCTAACATGCTAACTATGCTAACCATGCTAACTAGCTACAGTGGGTAGGAGTCATAGTTGATGACAAGTAACAGTTACAATGGCTGAACAGTTAAAAAGTTCAGTAGTTTAAAGGGTTATATTGTTTAACAGTGAAATATTGTAGTGAGGACTTTTATTTTGAAACAGTTTTTGGCAGAGGAAGCAGTTGAACAGGATGTGTAGTCTTAATAGGGCCAGTTTGTATGCTTAAAGCCTGAGAATGGCAGTTGGGCCAGCTGGCCTGAACACCTGCCATAAGATTCTAATTGCTGTGATGTCATAAAGGGCAATGTTAAGTCAATGGGAAAATTTTGATAGTTTTTAATTAATAGTTTAAAAAGTATAAAAGTTACAAAGTTGAAAAATACAAAGCCCACATGTCCTAATTAAGACCTACGCGTCAATGTTTGAATGAAGTTTCTACGTTAAACGGTTGAAGCTGCATTAACTGCGTTAGAAGAAGAGGAATAATAAGAACTAGAAAAGCATTTCCTGAAGGAAAAACAGTGCATGAAAATGCAAAAATATGATGAGTTCATATGGTTAAATTATTTGCTTGG
The DNA here is from genome assembly GCF_046254945.1 of Alosa pseudoharengus. Lineage (NCBI taxonomy): Eukaryota > Metazoa > Chordata > Actinopteri > Clupeiformes > Clupeidae > Alosa > Alosa pseudoharengus. The sequence goes on along the minus strand of NW_027468620.1, from coordinate 2,255,603 downwards.
TAGATAAGGTTTACTATAGTTGGAATGACTGAACAGTTAAATAGGTTGATAATTGAAATGGTTAAATTATTTAGGCAGATAGTTGACGATAACTAACAGTTGGAATGGCTCCAATGTTTGCTAGTAGTTATGCTAACTATGTTAAAGATAATAATGGTAACCAAGTAACTATGCTAACTAGCATGCTAACAATATTAAAATGTTAACTATGCTAACCATATGACTTAGCTAACCTAGCTAATAATTTTTATTAGTTATGATAACTATGCTAATTAACATGCTAACATGCTAATTATGTTAACCATGTGACTTAGCTAACTTTGCTTATCATTTTTAACAGTAATGCTAACTAGCATGCTAACATGCTAGCATGCTAACATGCTAACCATGTGACTTAGCTAACTTAGCTAATCATTTTTAGCAGTTTTGCAAAAAATGCTAACTAGCATGCTAACATGTTAGCATGCTAACTATGCTAACCATATGACTTAGCTAACTTAGCTAATCATTTTTAGCAGTTTTGCAAAAAATGCTAACTAGCATGCTAACATGTTAGCATGCTAACTATGCTAACCATGTGACTTAGCTAACTTAGCTAATCATTTTTAGCAGTTTTGCAAAAAATGCTAACTAGCATGCTAACATGTTAGCATGCTAACTATGCTAACCATGTGACTTAGCTAACTTAGCTAATCGTTTTTAATAGTTTTGCTAAAAATGCTAACTAGCATGCTAACTAGCATGCTAACATGCTAGCATGATAACTATGCTAACCAAGTTACTTAGCTATCTTAGCTAACTAGCTACAGTGGGTAGGAGTCATAGTTGATGACAAGTAACAGTTACAATGGCTGAACAAATAAAAGTTCAGTAGTTTAAAGGGTTAAATTGTTTAACAGTGAAATATTGTAGTGAGGACTTTTATTTTGAAACAGTTTTTGGCAGAGGAAGCAGTTGAACAGGATGTGTAGTCTTAATAGGGCCAGTTTGTATGCTTAAAGCCTGAGACTGGCAGTTGATGCAGCTGGCCCGAACACCTGCCATAGGATTCTAATTGCTTAACGGCTCTATTGTGATGTCATCAGCCCATGTTAAGTCTATGGGGAAATTTTGAACAGTTTTTAATTAATAGTTTAAAAAGTATAAAAGTTACAAAGCTGAAAAATACAAAGCACCCATGTCCTAAGTAAGACCTACGTAACATAGTTTGAATGAAGTTTCTACGTTAAGCGGTTGAAGCTGCATTAATTGCGTTAGAAGAAGAAGAATAAGAAGCCTAGGAAGAACAGTACAGTGCATTTTCATGCACTGTAATAAGAAGCCTAGGAAGAACAGTACAGTGCATTTTCATGCACTGTAATAAGAAGAAGCCTAGGAAGAACAGTACAGTGCATTTTCATGCACTGTAATAAGAAGAACTAGAAAAGCATTTCCTGAAGGAAATACAGTGCATGAAAATGCAAAAAGTATGATGTAAAATATCATACAGAGTAAAAACAAACTATATTGGTTGCTAGGTAGATGAGGTTTAATATAGTTGGAGTGACTGAACAGTTAAATAGGTGGATAGTTTATATGGTTAAATGATTTGCTTGGTAGATAAGGTTTAATATAGTTGGAATGATTGAACGGTTAAATAGGTGGATAATACTTAACTTAGTTAACTTAGCTAATGTTTTCATTTTTAGTAGTTATGCTAACTAACATGTTAGCAATGCTAACTATGTTAACCATGTGACTTAGCTAACCTAGCTAATCATTTTTAGCAGTTTTGTAAAAAATGCTAACTAGCATGTTAACATGCTAGCATGCTAACTATGCTAACCATGTTACTTAGCTAACTTAGCTAATCATTTTTAGCAGTTTGTAAAAAATGCTAACTAGCATGCTAACATGCTAGCATGCTAACTATGCTAACCATGTTACTTAGCTAACTTAGCTAATCATTTTTAGCAGTTTTGTAAAAAATGCTAACTAGCATGCTAACATGCTAGCATGCTAACTATGCTAACCATGTGACTTAGCTAACTTAGCTAATCATTTTTAGCAGTTTTGTAAAAAATGCTAACTAGCATGTTAACATGCTAGCATGCTAACTATGCTAACCATGTGACTTAGCTAACTTAGCTAATCATTTTTAGTAGTTTTGTTAAAAATGCTAACTAGCATGCTAACATGTTAGCATGCTAACATGCTAGTATGCTAAACTATGCTAACCATGCTAACTAGCTACAGTGGGTAGGAGTCATAGTTGATGACAAGTAACAGTTACAATGGCTAAACGGTTAAAAAGTTAAGTAGTTTAAAGGGTTAAATTGTTTAACAGTGAAATATTATAGTGAGGACTTTTATTTTGAAACAGTTTTTGGCAGAGGAAGCAGTTGGACAGGATGTGTAGTCTTAATAGGGCCAGTTTGTATGCTTAAAGCCTGAGACTGGCAGTTGATGCAGCTGGCCCAAACACCTGCCATAGGATTCTAATTGCTTAACGGCAGTCTTAATAGAGCCATATTGTATGCTTAAAGCCTGAGACAGGATATATAGTTTAAAAGTGAAATGTAGATAGTGTAATGGATGTTGATAGACAGAAAGTTGAATGGATAGAAAGTTGGAGGAAATGTGTCTTATATCCTTGTAGAATGGAGAGACAGAGAGAGTTGGTCTAGTTCAGTAGAAAGCAGTTGATACAGGTGCAATCAGTTGAACTGATTCTTTGATGGGGCCTAGATGAGCAGCTGGAAGATGATACCAGGTGCAAATCAAGTTAATTAGTCCATTGTGATGTCATCAGCCCATGTTAAGTCTATGGGGAAATTTTGAGCAGTTTTTAATTAATAGTTTAAAAAGTATAAAAGTTACAAAGATGAAAAATACAAAGCCCACATGTCATAAGTAAGACCTACGCAACGCAGTTTGAATGAAGTTTCTACGTTAAACGGTTGAAGCTGCATTAACTGCGTTAGAAGAAGAAAAATAATAACTAGAAAAGCATTTCCTGAAGGAAATACAGTGCATGAAAATGCAAAAATAGCATGCTAATAATGTTAAAATGCTAACAATGTTAACCATGAGACTTAGCTTACCTAGCTAATCATTTTTAGTAGTTTTGCAAAAAATGCTAACTAGCATGTTAGCATGCTAACTATGTGACTTAGCTAACTTAGCTAATCATTTTTAGGAGTTTTGCAAAAAATGCTAACTAGCATGCTAACATGCTAGCATGCTAACTATGCTAACCATGTGACTTAGCTAACTTAGCTAATCATTTTTAGTAGTTTTGCAAAAAATGCTAACTAGCATGCTAACATGCTAGCATGCTAACTATGCTAACTATGTGACTTAGCTAACTTAGCTAATCATTTTTAACAGTTTTGCAAAAAATGCTAACTAGCATGCTAACATGCTAGCATGCTAACTATGCTAACCATGTGACTTAGCTAACTTATCTAATCATTTTTAGCAGTTTTGCAAAAAATGCTAACTAGCATGCTAACATGCTAGCATGCTAACTATGCTAACCATGTGACTTAGCTAACTTAGCTAATCATTTTTAGCAGTTTTGTAAAAAATGCTAACTAGCATGCTAACATGCTAGCATGCTAACTATGCTAACCATGTGACTTAGCTAACTTAGCTAATCATTTTTAACAGTTTTGTAAAAAATGCTAACTAGCATGCTAACATGCTAGCATGCTAACTATGCTAACCATGTGACTTAGCTAACTTAGCTAATCATTTTTAGCAATTTTGTAAAAAATGCTAACTAGCATGCTAACATGCTAGCATGCTAACTATGCTAACCATGTGACTTAGCTAACTTAGCTAATCATTTTTAGCAGTTTTGCAAAAAATGCTAACTAGCATGCTAACATGCTAGCATGCTAACATGCTAACTATGCTAACCATGCTAACTAGCTACAGTGGGTAGGAGTCATAGTTGATGACAAGTAACAGTTACAATGGCTGAACAGTTAAAAAGTTCAGTAGTTTAAAGGGTTAAATTGTTTAACAGTGAAATATTGTAGTGATGACTTTTATTTTGAAACAGTTTTTGGCAGAGGAAGCAGTTGGACAGGATGTGTAGTCTTAATAGGGCCAGTTTGTATGCTTAAAGCCTGAGACTGGCAGTTGAAACAGGTGGCCCGAACACCTGCCATAGGATTCTAATTGCTTAACGGCCGTATTGTGATGTCATAATCATAATGTTAAGTCAATGGGGAAATTTTGATTAGTTTTTAATTAATAGTTTAAAAAGTATAAAAGTTACAAAGTTGAAAAATACAAAGCTCACATGTCCTAAGTAAGACCTACGTAACATAGTTTGAATGAAGTTTCTACGTTAAACGGTTGAAGCTGCATTAAGTGCGTTAGAAGAAGAATAATAATAACTAGAAAAGCATTTCCTGAAGGAAATACAGTGCATGAAAATGCAAAAATATGATGAGTTCATATGGTTAAATTATTTGCTTGGTAGATAAGGTTTAATATAGTTGGAATGACTGAACAGTTAAATAGGTTGATAATTGAAATGGTTAAATTATTTAGGCAGATAGTTGACGAAAACTAACAGTTGGAATGGCTCCAATTTTTGCTAGCAGTTATGCTAACTATGTTAACAAAGATAATAATGTTAACCAAGTTACTATGCTAACTAGCATGTTAACAATGTTCAAATGTTAACTATGCTAACCATATGACTTAGCTAACTTCACTAATCATTTTTAGTAGTTATGCTAACATGCTAGCATGCTAACTATGCTAACCATGTGACTTAGCTAACTCAGCTAATCATTTTTAGCAGTTTTGCAAAAATGCTAACTAGCATGCTAACATGCTAGCATGCTAACTATGCTAACCATGTGACTTAGCTAACTTAGCTAATCATTTTTAGCAGTTTTGCAAAAAATGCTAACTAGCATGCTAACATGCTAGCATGCTAACTATGCTAACCATGTGACTTAGCTAACTTAGCTAATCATTTTTTGCAGTTTTACAAAAAATGCTAACTAGCATGCTAACATGCTAGCATGCTAACTATGCTAACCATTTGACTTAGCTAACTTAGCTAATCATTTTTAGCAGTTTTGCAAAAAATGCTAACTAGCATGCTAACATGTTAGCATGCTAACTATGCTAACCATGTGACTTAGCTAACTTAGCCAATCATTTTTAGCAGTTTTGTAAAAAATGCTAACTAGCATGCTAACATGCTAGCATGCTAACTATGCTAACCATGTGACTTAGCTAACTTAGCTAATCATTTTTAGCAGTTTTGTAAAAAATGCTAACTAGCATGCTAACATGCTAGCATGCTAACTATGCTAACCATGTGACTTAGCTAACTTAGCTAATCATTTTTAGCAGTTTTACAAAAAATGCTAACTAGCATGCTAACATGTTAGCATGCTAACATGCTAACTATGCTAACCATGCTAACTAGCTACAGTGGGTAGGAGTCATAGTTGATGACAAGTAACAGTTACAATGGCTGAACAGTTAAAAAGTTCAGTAGTTTAAAGGGTTAAATTGTTTAACAGTGAAATATTGTAGTGAGGACTTTTATTTTGAAACAGTTTTTGGCAGAGGAAGCAGTTGAACAGGATGTGTAGTCTTAATAGGGCCAGTTTGTATGCTTAAAGCCTGAGACTGGCAGTTGAAACAGGTGGCCCGAACACCTGCCATAGGATTCTAATTGCTTAACGGCCGTATTGTGATGTCATAATCATAATGTTAAGTCAATGGGGAAATTTTGATTAGTTTTTAATTAATAGTTTAAAAAGTATAAAAGTTACAAAGTTGAAAAATACAAAGCTCACATGTCCTAAGTAAGACCTACGTAACATAGTTTGAATGAAGTTTCTACGTTAAACGGTTGAAGCTGCATTAAGTGCGTTAGAAGAAGAATAATAATAATAATAACTAGAAAAGCATTTCCTGAAGGAAATACAGTGCATGAAAATGCAAAAAATATGATGTAAAATATCATACAGAGTAAAAACAAACTATATTGGTTGCTAGGTAGATGAGGTTTAATATAGTTGGAGTGACTGAACAGTTAAATAGGTGGATAGTTTATATGGTTAAATGATTTGCTTGGAAGATAAGGTTTAATAAAGTTGGAATGATTGAACGGTTAAATAGGTGGACAATACTTAACTTAGTTAACTTAGCTAATGCATTTTTAGTAGTTAGCAATGCTAACATGCTAACTATGTTAACCATGTGACTTAGCTAATCTAGCTAATCATTTTTAGCAGTTTTGCTAACTATGCTAACTAGCATGCTAACATGTTAGCATGCTAACTATGCTAGCATGCTAACTATGCTAACCATGTGACTTAGCTAACTTAGCTAATCATTTTTAGCAGTTTTGCAAAAAATGCTAACTAGCATGCTAACATGCTAGCATGCTAACTATGCTAACCATGTGACTTAGCTAACTTAGCTAATCATTTTTAGCAGTTTTGTAAAAAATGCTAACTAGCATGCTAACATGCTAGCATGCTAACTATGCTAACCATGTGACTTAGCTAACTTAGCTAATCATTTTTAGCAGTTTTGCAAAAAATGCTAACTAGCATGCTAACATGCTAGCATGCTAACTATGCTAACCATGTGACTTAGCTAACTTAGCTAATCATTTTTAGCAGTTTTGCAAAAAATGCTAACTAGCATGCTAACATGCTAGCATGCTAACTATGCTAACCATGTGACTTAGCTAACTTAGCTAATCATTTTTAGCAGTTTTGTAAAAAATGCTAACTAGCATGCTAGCATGCTAACTATGCTAACCATGCTAACTAGCTACAGTGGGTAGGAGTCATAGTTGATGACAAGTAACAGTTACAATGGCTGAACAGTTAAAAAGTTCAGTAGTTTAAAGGGTTAAATTGTTTAACAGTGAAATATTGTAGTGAGGACTTTTATTTTGAAACAGTTTCTGGCAGAGGAAGCAGTTGAACAGGATGTGTAGTCTTAATAGGGCCAGTTTGTATGCTTAAAGCCTGAGACTGGCAGTTGAAACAGGTGGCCCGAACACCTGCCATAGGATTCTAATTGCTTAACGGCCGTATTGTGATGTCATAATCATAATGTTAAGTCAATGGGGAAATTTTGATTAGTTTTTAATTAATAGTTTAAAAAGTATAAAAGTTACAAAGTTGAAAAATACAAAGCTCACATGTCCTAAGTAAGACCTACGTAACATAGTTTGAATGAAGTTTCTACGTTAAACGGTTGAAGCTGCATTAAGTGCGTTAGAAGAAGAATAATAATAATAATAATAAAATGCCTTGGAATAACAGTACAGTGCATTTTCATGCACTGTAATAATAATAAAATGCCTTGGAATAACAGTACAGTGCATTTTCATGCACTGTAATAACTAGAAAAGCATTTCCTGAAGGAAATACAGTGCATGAAAATGCAAAAAATATGATGTAAAATATCATACAGCGTAAAAACAAACTATATTGGTTGCTAGGTAGATGAGGTTTAATATAGTTGGAGTGACTGAACAGTTAAATAGGTGGATAGTTTATATGGTTAAATGATTTGCTTGGTAGATAAGGTTTAATATAGTTGGAATGATTGAACGGTTAAATAGGTGGATAATACTTAACTTAGTTAACTTAGCTAATGTTTTCATTTTTAGTAGTTATGCTAACTAGCATGTTAGCAATGCTAACATGCTAACTATGTTAACCATGTGACTTAGCTAACCTAGCTAATCATGTTTAGCAGTTTTGCTAACTAGCATACTAACATGCTAGCATGCTAACCATTTTACTTAGCTAACTTAGCTAATCATTTTTAATAGTTTTGCTAAAAATGCTAATTAGCATGCTAACATGCTAGCATGCTAACTATGCTAACCATGTGACTTAGCTAACTTAGCTAATCGTTTTTAGCAGTTTTATAAAAAATGCTAACTAGCATGTTAACTATGCTAACCATGTGACTTAGCTAACTTAGCTTATCATTTTTAGCAGTTTTGTAAAAAATGCTAACTAACATGCTAACATGCTAGCATGCTAACTATGCTAACCATGTGACTTAGCTAACTTAGCTAATCATTTTTAGCAGTTTTGCAAAAAATGCTAACTAGCATGCTAACATGCTAGCATGCTAACTATGCTAACCATGTGACTTAGCTAACTTAGCTAATCATTTTTAGCAGTTTTGCTAAAAATGCTAACTAGCATGCTAACATGCTAGCATGCTAACATGCTAACTATGCTAACCATGCTAACTAGCTACAGTGGGTAGGAGTCATAGTTGATGACAAGTAACAGTTACAATGGCTGAACAGTTAAAAAGTTCAGTAGTTTAAAGGGTTAAATTGTTTAACAGTGAAATATTGTAGTGAGGACTTTTATTTTGAAACAGTTTTTGGCAGAGGAAGCAGTTGAACAGGATGTGTAGTCTTAATAGGGCCAGTTTGTATGCTTAAAGCCTGAGACTGGCAGTTGAAACAGGTGGCCCGAACACCTGCCATAGGATTCTAATTGCTTAACGGCCGTATTATGATGTCATAATCATAATGTTAAGTCAATGGGGAAATTTTGATTAGTTTTTAATTAATAGTTTAAAAAGTATAAAAGTTACAAAGTTGAAAAATACAAAGCTCACATGTCCTAAGTAAGACCTACGTAACATAGTTTGAATGAAGTTTCTACGTTAAACGGTTGAAGCTGCATTAAGTGCGTTAGAAGAAGAATAATAATAACTAGAAAAGCATTTCCTGAAGGAAATACAGTGCATGAAAATGCAAAAAATATATACTATATAAACTATATTGGTTGCTAGGTAGATGAGGTTTAATATAGTTGGAATGACTGAACAGTTAAATAGGTGGATAGTTTATACAGTTAAATGATTTGCTTGGTAGATAAGGTTTAATATAGTTGGAATGATTGAACGGTTAAATAGGTGGATAATACTTAACTTAGTTAACTTAGCTAATGTTTTCATTTTTAGTAGTTATGCTAACTAGCATGTTAGCAATGCTAACATGCTAACTATGTTAACCATGTTACTTAGCTAACTTAGCTAATCATTTTTAGCAGTTTTGCTAAAAATGCTAACTAGCATGTTAACATGCTAGCATGCTAACTATGCTAACCATGTGACTTAGCTAACTTAGCTAATCATTTTTAGCAGTTTTGAAAAAAATGCTAACTAGCATGCTAACATGCTAGCATGCTAACTATGCTAACCATGTGACTTAGCTAACTGAGCTAATCATTTTTAGCAGTTTTGTAAAAAATGCTAACTAGCATGCTAACATGCTAGCATGCTAACTATGCTAACCATATTACTTAGCTAACATAGCTAATCATTTTTAGCAGTTTTGCTAAAAATGCTAACTAGCATGCTAACATGTTAGCATGCTAACTATGCTAACCATGTGACTTAGCTAACTTAGCTAATCATTTTTAGCAGTTTTGTTAAAAATGCTAACTAGCATGCTAACATGCTAGCATGCTAACTATGCTAACCATGTGACTTAGCTAACTTAGCTAATCGTTTTTAGCAGTTTTGCTAAAAATGCTAACTAGCATGCTAACATGCTAGCATGCTAACTATGCTAACCAAGTTACTTAGCTAACTTAGCTAACTAGCTACAGTGGGTAGGAGTCATAGTTGATGACAAGTAACATTTACAATGGCTGAACAGTTAAAAAGTTCAGTAGTTTAAAGGGTTAAATTGTTTAACAGTGAAATATTGTAGTGAGGACTTTTATTTTGAAACAGTTTTTGGCAGAGGAAGCAGTTGAACAGGATGTGTAGTCTTAATAGGGCCAGTTTGTATGCTTAAAGCCTGAGAATGGCAGTTGGGCCAGCTGGCCTGAACACCTGCCATAAGATTCTAATTGCTGTGATGTCATAAAGGGCAATGTTAAGTCAATGGGAACATTTTGATAGTTTTTAATTAATAGTTTAAAAAGTATAAAAGTTACAAAGTTGAAAAATACAAAGCCCACATGTCCTAATTAAGACCTACGCGTCAATGTTTGAATGAAGTTTCTACGTTAAACGGTTGAAGCTGCATTAACTGCGTTAGAAGAAGAGGAATAATAAGAACTAGAAAAGCATTTCCTGAAGGAAATACAGTGCATGAAAATGCAAAAAATATGATGTAAAATATCATACAGAGTAAAAACAAACTATATTGGTTGCTAGGTAGATGAGGTTTAATATAGTTGGAGTGACTGAACAGTTAAATAGGTGGATAGTTTATATGGTTAAATGATTTGCTTGGTAGATAAGGTTTAATATAGTTGGAATGATTGAACGGTTAAATAGGTGGATAATACTTAACTTAGTTAACTTAGCTAATGTTTTCATATTTAGTAGTTATGCTAACTAGCATGTTAGCAATGCTAACATGCTAACTATGTTAACCATGTTACTTAGCTAACTTAGCTAATAATTTTTAGCAGTTTTGCTAAAAATGCTAACTAGCATGTTAACATGCTAGCATGCTAACTATGCTAACCATGTGACTTAGCTAACTTAGCTAATCATTTTTAGCAGTTTTGAAAAAAATGCTAACTAGCATGCTAACATGCTAGCATGCTAACTATGCTAACCATGTGACTTAGCTAACTGAGCTAATCATTTTTAGCAGTTTTGTAAAAAATGCTAACTAGCATGCTAACATGCTAGCATGCTAACTATGCTAACCATATTACTTAGCTAACATAGCTAATCATTTTTAGCAGTTTTGCTAAAAATGCTAACTAGCATGCTAACATGCTAGCATGCTAACTATGCTAACCATGTGACTTAGCTAACTTAGCTAATCATTTTTAGCAGTTTTGCAAAAAATGCTAACTAACATGCTAGCATGCTAACATGCTAACTATGCTAACCATGCTAACTAGCTACAGTGGGTAGGAGTCATAGTTGATGACAAGTAACAGTTACAATGGCTGAACAGTTAAAAAGTTCAGTAGTTTAAAGGGTTAAATTGTTTAACAGTGAAATATTGTAGTGAGGACTTTTATTTTGAAACAGTTTTTGGCAGAGGAAGCAGTTGAACAGGATGTGTAGTCTTAATAGGGCCAGTTTGTATGCTTAAAGCCTGAGAATGGCAGTTGGGCCAGCTGGCCTGAACACCTGCCATAAGATTCTAATTGCTGTGATGTCATAAAGGGCAATGTTAAGTCAATGGGAACATTTTGATAGTTTTTAATTAATAGTTTAAAAAGTATAAAAGTTACAAAGTTGAAAAATACAAAGCCCACATGTCCTAATTAAGACCTACGCGTCAATGTTTGAATGAAGTTTCTACGTTAAACGGTTGAAGCTGCATTAACTGCGTTAGAAGAAGAGGAATAATAAGAACTAGAAAAGCATTTCCTGAAGGAAATACAGTGCATGAAAATGCAAAAAATATGATGTAAAATATCATACAGAGTAAAAACAAACTATATTGGTTGCTAGGTATATGAGGTTTAATATAGTTGGAGGGACTGAACAGTTAAATAGGTGGATAGTTTATATGGTTAAATGATTTGCTTGGAAGATAAGGTTTAATAAAGTTGGAATGATTGAACGGTTAAATAGGTGGACAATACTTAACTTAGTTAACTTAGCTAATGCATTTTTAGTAGTTAGCAATGCTAACATGCTAACTATGTTAACCATGTGACTTAGCTAATCTAGCTAATCATTTTTAGCAGTTTTGCTAACTATGCTAACTAGCATGCTAACATGTTAGCATGCTAACTATGCTAGCATGCTAACTATGCTAACCATGTGACTTAGCTAACTTAGCTAATCATTTTTAGCAGTTTTGTAAAAAATGCTAACTAGCATGCTAACATGTTAGCATGCTAACTATGCTAACCATGTGACTTAGCTAATCTAGCTAATCATTTTTAGCAGTTTTGCTAACTATGCTAACTAGCATGCTATCATGCTAGCATGTTAGCATGCTAACTATGCTAGCATGCTAACTATGCTAACCATGTGACTTAGCTAACTTAGCTAATCATTTTTAGCAGTTTTGTAAAAAATGCTAACTAGCATGCTAACATGTTAGCATGCTAACTATGCTAACCATGTGACTTAGCTAACTTAGCTAATCATTTTTAGCAGTTTTGTAAAAAATGCTAACTAGCATGCTAACATGCTAGCATGCTAACTATGCTAACCATGTGACTTAGCTGACTTAGCTAATCATTTTTAGCAGTTTTGCAAAAAATGCTAACTAGCATGCTAACATGCTAGCATGCTAACTATGCTAACCATGTGACTTAGCTAACTTAGCTAATCATTTTTAGCAGTTTTACAAAAAATGCTAACTAGCATGCTAACATGTTAGCATGCTAACATGCTAACTATGTTAACCATGCTAACTAGCTACAGTGGGTAGGAGTCATAGTTGATGACAAGTAACAGTTACAATGGCTGAACAGTTAAAAAGTTCAGTAGTTTAAAGGGTTAAATTGTTTAACAGTGAAATATTGTAGTGAGGACTTTTATTTTGAAACAGTTTTTGGCAGAGGAAGCAGTTGAACAGGATGTGTAGTCTTAATAGGGCCAGTTTGTATGCTTAAAGCCTGAGACTGGCAGTTGAAACAGGTGGCCCGAACACCTGCCGTAGGATTCTAATTGCTTAACGGCCGTATTGTGATGTCATAATCATAATGTTAAGTCAATGGGGAAATTTTGATTCGTTTTTAATTAATAGTTTAAAAAGTATAAAAGTTACAAAGTTGAAAAATACAAAGCTCACATGTCCTAAGTAAGACCTACGTAACATAGTTTGAATGAAGTTTCTACGTTAAACGGTTGAAGCTGCATTAAGTGCGTTAGAAGAAGAATAATAATAATAATAACTAGAAAAGCATTTCCTGAAGGAAATACAGTGCATGAAAATGCAAAAATATGATGAGTTCATACGGTTAAATTATTTGCTTGATAGATAAGGTTTACTATAGTTGGAATGACTGAACAGTTAAATAGGTTGATAATTGAAATGGTTAAATTATTTAGGCAGATAGTTGACGATAACTAACAGTTGGAATGGCTCCAATGTTTGCTAGTAGTTATGCTAACTATGTTAACAAAGATAATAATGCTAACCAAGTAACCATGCTAACTAGCATGCTAACAATGTTAAAATGTTAACTTTGCTAACCATATGACTTAACTAATAACAATGATTAGCTAGGTTAGCTATGCTAACTATGCTAACTAGCATGCTAACATACTAGCATGCTAACTATGCTAACCATGTGACTTAGCTAATCATTTTTAGCAGTTTTGTTAAAAATGCTAATTAGCATGCTAACATGTTAGCATGCTAACTATGCTAACCACGTGACTTGGCTAACTTAGCTAATCATTTTTAACAGTTCTGCTAACTATGCTAACTAACATGTTAGCATGCTAACTATGCTAACCATGTGACTTAGCTAACTTAGCTAATCATTTTAGCAGTTTTGCTAAAAATGCTAACTAGCATGCTAGCATGCTAACTATGCTAACCAAGTTACTTAGCTAACTTAGCTAACTAGCTACAGTGGGTAGGAGTCATAGTTGATGACAAGTAACAGTTACAATGGCTGAACAGTTAAAAAGTTCAGTAGTTTAAAGGCTTAAATTGTTTAACAGTGAAATATTGTAGTGAGGACTTTTATTTTGAAACAGTTTTTGGCAGAGGAAGCAGTTGAACAGGATGTGTAGTCTTAATAGGGCCAGTTTGTATGCTTAAAGCCTGAAAGTGGCAGTTGATCGATCCAGGTGGCCCGAACACCTGCCACAGGATTCTAATTGCTGTGATGTCATAAAGGGCAATGTTAAGTCAATGGGGAAATTTTGATAGTTTTTAATTAATAGTTTAAAAAGTATAAAAGTTACAAAGATGAAAAATACATAGCACTCTTATCCCAAGTAAGACCTACGTAACAAAGTTTGAATGAAGTTTCTACGTTAAACGGTTGAAGCTGCATTAAATGCGTTAGAAGAAGAAGAAGAATAAGAAGAAGCCTAGGAAGAACAGTACAGTGCATTTTCATGCACTGTAATAATAAAATGCCTTGGAATAACAGTACAGTGCATTTTCATGCACTGTAATAAGAAGCCTAGGAAGAACAGTACAGTGCATTTTCATGCACTGTAATAAGAAGAAGAAGAAGCCTAGGAAGAACAGTAGAGTGCATTTTCATGCACTCTAATAAGAAGAAGCCTAGGAAGAACAGTACAGTGCATTTTCATGCACTGTAATAAGAAGAAGCCTTGGAAGAACAGTATAGTGCATTTTCATGCACTATAATAAGAAAACTTAAGAAGAACAATAGTGGGCTTGCTCCGCAAGCCCACAGCATGGCTTCGCCATGCTGTGGTCTTGCTGGATCAAACCCACTAACTAGAATTGCGGTTCCGAGGAACTGCAAGAGTGGGTTTGATCTGGGGCACGGAACTCGGCCTCATCCAAGGATTCCAACGGTACCTCATTTATGAAAATTGGGCACACGGATCAAAAGTTGTCTGCATTAACGCAACATCCAATAAGCTAAAACGCATAAATAACATGGTTGCTATGCTGGTTGCTATGGTGGTCGCTAGGTTGACATTACAGGGGTGGTTTCTAGGTTGTTGCTAGGGTAATTAGTTAGTTGCTAGTAAGCCATCTTAAGCTGACTGCATAAAGTGATTATTTTAAGAGATACATTTTCAAACCAGAACTGTGTATAGGTCATGGTTAAAAACGTATCAGAATCTCAGAAATAATCACGTAATGCAGCCAGTTTAAGATTTTTTAAGAAGTCAGATTTTTTAAAGGCAATCAAATTTCTGCTGACTCTCTTCTGGCTGCGGTTAAAGGCCAGCGCCTCCTGAGAGGCCTGAAGGGTCAGTTCTGAGGTTGTTGGCTGCTGGAACCGAAAAAAGGACTGCATTTTCTTAAAAGACAATGTGACTGAAGTGCGGGCAAAGTTTGCACAGAAATGTACGATTTTTCCCACCCTCATCGACCTCGTCATAAAACTTGTTTAAATGATCGATCACACGACGCCTCCTTGCTGCTTTGTTGTCTACATCAGCATTTCTCAAACTTCTTTGACCTGAGGCCCAGTCAAGGCATACTTTGGGGTCATAGGGCCCACCTACATGAACCCACCCCCTCCTCCCAACCCCTATCAAATTGTAATATCACAATTATTATTTTTATACTATATTGCCTACATGCACTTCAAAACAGTCAATGTTTAAAGTGCTAAGATTGTTTACAAAAGTTTGTGAAAGCATGCACATCAGAGTACTGCTTTACTAATGTAAAATATAATTAGGCCTACACTAGTTTCATTGTTTTTGCATTGTTGCATGATTGATATGCTATTTAATTACATTTCATTTGAATGCCTGAATGTAAGAATTCAGGAAACACAATACCAGCTTTTAACATTTCTGTTGTTAGTTTATGTAAATCACATAACACATGAACTGTTTACATACTACTGATAGCCCATTACTGTACACAATAATACTGTGCCCATTCATTAACATATATTAAACATCAGGCGTCTTGTTTACACAATTAAACCATATTTGCACTTCGAATTTCGCTTCCAAACTGTAATAACTACATCTACAAAGTCTAAAGAAGATAACCATGTAGTCTGTTCATAGATAAGATCAATTTTGACAGAACTACAGACTTCGTGAAAGTAGCCTAGTAGTCCTACATAAAAGGCTCCATATTCACTTCATTGCAAAATCGCGGTTGGTCTGTTTACACACTAAAACCATATTTACACTTCGAAATTCGCTTCCAAATTGTAGTAACTACATCTACGAAGTCTAAGGAAGATAATCATGTAGTCTGTTCATAGATAAGATACATTTTGACATAACTACAGACTTCGTGAAAGTAGCCTAGAAGCCCTACATAAAAGGCTCCATTAACTTCATTGCAAAATCGCGGTTGGTCTGTTTACACACTAAAACCATATTTACACTTCGAAATTCGCTTCCAAATTGTAGTAACTACATCTACGAAGTCTAAGGAAGATAATCATTTAGTCTGTTCTTAGATAAGACACATTTTGACAGAACTACAGACTTCGTGAAAGTAGCCTAGAAGCCCTACATAAAAGGCTCCATTAACTTCATTGCAAAATCGCGGTTGGTCTGTTTACACACTAAAACCATATTTACACTTCGAAATTCGCTTCCAAATTGTAGTAACTACATCTACGAAGTCTAAGGAAGATAACCTTGTAGTCTGTTCAACGATAAGATACATTTTGACAGAACTACAGACCTCGTAAAAGTAGTACCTAAAATTAGTGTGATAAATGGCCATCACGTAGCCTAAAGCATATAGCACTAGCATATGACAACAGCAAATAGCTAACGTTTACGTTAGCCTAACTTACTTATCGTTGACGTTGACCCGACACGTTTATAAGTTAGACCATAGACTGATAAGGACGTCCATCAAAATTCCGTGTGTATCCTGTGTATCTTTCGTGCTGCTATCCTGTTGCCTTTTCCCTGTTGTTCCGGCAACAAGGTTTTTACGCGATATTTGCCACATCCCAGAGAGTTGTTGTTTGGTGGGTCAGGTGACGAGCCGTCGAATCACAGCACAGCACCCAGAATGCATTGCAATACACCGTCTAGAAGGGACTCAGCGTTAGGTCGGCTTTAAATAGCATACAGAACCTATAGTAATATAACGTTGTCTGTAAGCTCCACAGATCGTGGCAAGACAATTGAATTGATTGTGGACTTCTTGCTGGGCAACGATGAGTAACTTGATTAGTAATGCTGCGTGGATATGCATGATATCTGTATGAAAGTGTGTTTCTCAATGTAATAATCTATACAACTGTACACATGACTAATTTCAAATGGAGCTAGCTGGGTATAGGACTGGGCTGAATGGATTGGTGAAATACTTTATTTATTTATTTTTTTAATGACCTATATGAACATGGTTTGGCTTTAAAAAAAAGAGGAGACAGCGCGAACCTTTACACTTAGTGCTGGCAAGGCATTGAACTGGGCTGAATGGATTTGGAAAATATATATATATATTTTAATGACCTGTATCAACATTGTTTGGCTTTAAAAAAAAGATGAGACAGCGCTTCGCGCTGTCTCATCTTTTTTTACATTACCTTTACACTTAGTGCTGGCAAGGCATTGAACTGGGCTTCATTCAAGGATTCCAACGGTACTTCATTCATGAAAATCGGACATACTGGTCAAAAGTTACATGCACACACCTTCATATACACAGACAGCCCAGCCCAGCCCATTAGACATTGCCAGATGGCTTAGAACTCTGCCAGGTGCAAGTAATCAACTCTAGCAGCAGAGCTCTACCAGGTGCAAGTAATGAGGTGCTGTGATGTCATAAAGCCCCAGCATTCCGCCATTGATTTCAATGGGGCCCAAAAACGCCGAAAAACGGGAATACCGCGAAAACGACAAGGGCCAGCGACACGAAAGCAACAAGCAAGTTACACCGGTTCGGGCCTGAATTTTTGGAGTTCGAACCGCGTCGATAGCTCAAACGGTCTAGGAGCAGTAGTTCGGCCAAAAAGTGGGTGAACAGGAATAATAAATAACTAGAATTGCGGTTCCGAGGAACTGCAAGAGTGGGTTTGATCAGGAGCATGGAACTCGGCCTCATCCAAGGATTCCAACGGTACCTCATTTATGAAAATCGGACATACGGGTCAAAAGTTACATGAACACACCTTCATATACACAGACAGCCCAGCCCAGCCCATTATAGCTCTGCCAGGTGGCTTAGAACTCTTCCAGGTGCAAGCTTAAGCAATTAGAGCTGTGATGTCACAATCGAAATTTGAATTCTGAACATTCCGCCATTCATTTCAATGAGCCCAAAAAACGCAGAAAAACGGGAATACCGCGAAAACGACAAGGGCCAGCGACACGAAATTAACAAGCAAGTTACACCGGTTCGGGCCTGAATTTTTGGAGTTCGAACCGCTTTGATAGCTCAAACGGTCTAGGAGCAGTAGTTCGGCCAAAAAGTGGGTGAAAAGGAATAATAAATAAATCAATAAAGTAAACTTAAGAAGAACAATAGTGGGCTTGCTCCGCAAGCCCACAGCATGGCTTCGCCATGCTGTGGTCTTGCTGGATCAAACCCACTAATAAGAAAACTTAAGAAGAACAATAGTGGGCTTGCTCCGCAAGCCCACCGCATGGCTTTCAGCCATGCTGTGGTCTTGCTGGATCAAACCCACTAATAATAATAATAAGAAAACTTAAGAAGAACAATAGTGGGCTTGCTGGATCAAACCCACTAATAAGAAAACTTAAGAAGAACAATAGTGGGCTTGCTCCGCAAGCCCACAGCATGGCAAAGCCATGCTGTGGTCTTGCTGGATCAAACCCACTAATAAGTAAACTTAAGAAGAACAATAGTGGGCTTGCTGGATCAAACCCACTAATAATAATAAGTAAACTTAAGAAGAACAATAGTGGGCTTGCTCCGCTTTCAGCCATGCTGTGGGCTTGCTGGATCAAACCCACTAATTAACAAAGGGTTAGGTAATTACTAGTTTGCTATTTATTATGGCACCTTATTATGGAGTGTTACCAATAATTGAAATAATAAACAAATTGGTCAAAAATAAAATAAAGAATAAAGAGTGTGTGTGTGTGTGGGAGGGGGGGGTATTAAGGTAGATTAAAAGCTTGGGAGAAAATGAAAGTCTTTAAGTTAGACTTAAAGCAGTCAATGGTTGGAGAGGACTTAATATGTACAGGTAGACTAGAGTTATATGCTCACGTTTCTTAGAGCCACTTAATAATCTAGCTGCTGCATTTTGAACTAGCTGAAGTCTGTTGAGAGTGGAGTGGGTCAGGCCTGCATATAATGAATTACAATAATCTAGTCTAGATGTTATGAAAGCATGTATAAGAGTTTCAAGATCGGAGAAGGACAAAAAGGGCTTCAGTTTTGCAATGGTTCTTAACTGGAAAAAGCTGCCTTTGACCACACTATTTATTTGCTTATTAAAATTTAAAGAGGAGTCAAAGAAAACCCCAAGATTTTTTACTTCACTGTGGCAGTTTGCAGAGAGAGGTCCTAGTGCATTTTTCAAGATAGAAACATCACTTGGAGGGCCAAAAATAATTATATCAGTTTTACTTTCGTTCAGTTGAAGAAAATTTCTTGCCATCCAGCATTTGATGTCACTGCATCCCACTCCACAGCTGGGTCTGATACTGTGCCTTCATTGGTCCACCAGTAATACATTATCTCCCCTTTAATAGATTGCACTAAGTTTTCATCTTTGAGCATAGATGTATTAAATCTAGAGATGTCCGATAATATCGGCCAACCGATATTATCGGCCCGATATTAGCATAAAAATGTAATATCTGTTAATATCGTTATCGGATTTTTTTTTGCCTTAAAACCGATAACATAATGCTTGCGTTACACCCAAATAGTGCCTATGCGCTCCTGAAGCGTTTACCGGCGCACAGATGATGACCTCATCAATCTGCGTCTTGAAGCATACAAACAAGCGTGGATGGCTGCAGTAACAAACTTGCTCGTGGCCGTAGTAGCCCCTTGCGTTGGCCGTGTAGCCCCTTTGAAAATCAGAGGTTTACAGGCCACGGTGGCATTGGTGCCCCCTTCTTTAAATATTCTGCTTTGCGTCCTACTAATAGCGATATATATTTAGCCTATGGCCTATGGCCAAATTACGCAGTGGAGAAAGTGACAGCGCAAGAAAGAAAGTGCGTCCAAATTAACCCATCCTACTCATCACACAGACATCACAAGTATCACATGAAAGAGCTTTTTCTCAGCTTTTAATCGATGTTAGCCGCTAATTGCTGTGGTGAACGGTTCGCAAGAAAAGTAAATAATATCATTCAATTTAATCATAAATTCTACCGAAGGTTTTGCGTCCATCTCCCTACCCATTCATCTCGGTGGAATACTTCAGAACCCTTCGTTTAACACATGACAAACCATATATCAGAATAAACAGCAGACCTTACCGAACAGAAAGGTGTAAAGCAGTCCCCTGTACAGTTAGCCGTTCCAGACTAATCCCGTTTTGAATTTGCAGTAAATTTCAACATACATGGATGTCTCCAAATTTGGGATTTAAGTTTTACACGGTGTTTAAATTGTTCCACATTATTTCATAACGGGCCAAATACAAAACAAATATTACAAATGTCGCCTAGATATCGGTAAATCAGAGGACAGCGGACTATAAGAGTTTGTGAAAGTAGCCTTCATGATCACAAAATGCTAAGCATGCATCTAGGCTATTTGAGTTTCTTAAAGCTGAGCTGTGCTTAAATTGTTCAGTACATGATTTCATAACAGGCCAAATATAAAATAAATGTTAAATATAGCCTAGATATCTGTATATGAGGAAGGACGGGTTTAGAGTGAGGGTCTGTCTTGTCTGTAAAAACAGACACCCGTGACTCATATTTGTGCATTCATTCAATTAAGGTGATTGAGTTTTAGTTAAAGAAACAGTTCATGAAGCATCCTACAAATGCAGGCTCATTTAACACAGAAAAAGGGTAGCCTGTCATACACTATGCCTGTTATTTTAGTTGGCTTTACATTCTGCTATGTTGCACATAGTTGTTCAGGTACAATGTTTTATCATTTGTGAAGAAGTCAAATTTGCCCTATTTGTTGTGGGCATTGTCAAGATTATCTCAGGGAGAGTGTAATCCAAACTGTTGTTTGAGACAATTTAAAAAATAAAAATAAACATGGCACTTTTTCCCTAAATTAAGTTGAAGTATTTTTCTTATTTTGCACAGACAATGTTAACATTTGGAAAGCCTTGTTGGATTCAAGAATGCATCCAGTGGGGCATCACAATAACATTAAGCATGTTGTGTTAATTCCATAACAGGAGATATGTGATGTTACCTAAATTAGTTTTGAGGAAAAATAACCCACATATCGACATCGGTATCGGCTGATATCGGAATCGAAATTTGAGAGTTGGACAATATCGGCATATCGGATATCGGCAAAAAAGCCAATATCGGACATCCCTAATTAAATCTCCACCTACTGGGACGTTTTTTATTTGATTGGCCTACGCGTAGTGCCATCCCCACTGGAGCATGGTCTGATATTAAAATTGTGCCTATTGTTGTTTGTGCTGTAACAGAGATCAATGATTTTGAAATTAGAAAGTAATCTATTCTGGAATAAGAATTATGTGGGTGGGAATAAAAAGTAAACTGTTTTTCTGAAGGATGAAAAAATCCACACATCCACCAAATCCAGCTCTTCCACCAATGTGTTAATTTCTTTCCGTGCCTGTGAAGGTCGTGTTATACCCCCTATATACGTTTTATCCATCGTGGGCTCCCTCACGTTGTTAAAATCCCCACCCAAGATTATATATGGATTTCCAAACCCTGTTATTACATTGCTCACCCCTACAAAAAAACCTGGCTTTTCCATTGTTGGTGCACATTCATAAGCGTATACTTAATGCCAAACAGTTCAACCTCTATTGCTATCCACCTGCCTTCTTCATCTGCTTGTTGTCTGAGTATTTTAATGTTGAAGTTTTACCGAATCAAGATGGCTACTCCCCTCTGACTGGAGGAACCTGCACTATAAAGGACTTTCCCAACCCAGTCCCTTTGCAATAATAATGAATCTTTTTCTTCCAGGTGGGTCTCTTGCAAGAAAGCTATATCTGGATTTTTCTGTTTGAGATACCATAGAATCTTCCTCCTTTTTATAGCTGAGTTTGCACCCTTAACATTCAATGATATTAGTTTAAACAATTCACTCATAAAATATAACTAGGTGTAATCAGATAAGTGTTAGCCACAATTGTTTTAAAAAACATAATAACTTTTTGTCCTGTTAGTCTACTCCCTTGTGGAAAAAGGAAACTTGAACAAAGCAACAAACAGTTAAAACGAAAAAACATTGTACACAAATACAAAACTGTCAAGAGCCCACACATAGCATTAGGCTCTCCTGCTCTACTAAACATGCTATAGTGCATCCGCATGAAAGTGTCACCTGGCCTGTCCCGACTCCACCCACTCCCAGCCCACTCCCCATTAGATGTTTTTATCCCAACCAATAACTTGACAACCTGAAGTACCTTTCAAAAAGGCAAGTCAACCAAACAATGCAATGAAAATTATGATATCAATAATCACCCTCTTGGCTACCATTCCAAGAGTACCATACTTGTAAATTATGCATATCTGGAGGAATGTTACTAAAATAAAATATGTAAATAGTCCCAGACATTGAAAGAGAAATTATGACTGACCATAATGAGCCTACTCATCACCCTGCGTAAAGCCCTGCGATGTAAGGAAGGTAGCGCATTTGGTGAAGGAATGCCACTTGTTGTTTACAGAAAACTTCAGCGTTGCTGGGTACTGCATGGAGTAGAGGATCCCATGTCCTCTGAGTTGCTTCTTCACACCATCAAATTTTCTACGCTGTTGTAGTACCTCTTGGGAAAGATCCTGGAAGAAGGAGAGCTTCTTGCCCTCCCATACGACTGCTTCTTTTCCGCGAGCAGCCGCGAGGACCGCTCTCGCGCTGAATCTCAGAAAGCGGATCAGAGCGTGACGACTGCGACCCTTGTCTGCACTCTGCCCAACGCGGTGCACTCGCTCAATTTCAAATCCAACATTCACATCCAGCTCCAACTGTTCCGTTAGTATATCAAGCACAAAACCTCTCAGGTCGTTACCCTCTGCTTTTTCAGGAATGCCCATCACACGCACGTTGTTCCGTCTACTGTAGTCTTCTAAATATGTGACTTTATCCTGAAGTGCTTTTAGGTTAGACAAAGCAGAGTCTATGCTAGCCCCTCGGCTGTTGTTAGCATCTTCCAGGTCTGAAATTCTGGTTTCCGCCTCCGACATCCTTGAGCCCAGCGACTCAACAGTAGTTTGCAGCTTTTCCATGCCTGTTTTCATACTGTTCACATCTGCCGCTATACCTTTCAAGAGATTTTTGATGCTGGCAAACTACGGTACCGATCCACTTGCACGACCCGACATACGCATGGTGTCGCGCTGCCTCCCCTCCTTCAGTCGTGTGTGGGCGTTTGGTTTAAAATGTCAGTTACCAGCTCATACTCAGTTCGTTTTAACGTATCTTAAGTGTTTTTCCACAAATGGACCACAATTTTAGGCATGTACTTAACAGTATACAACACATTAATAGCCTAAACAAACTATGCAAGCCATTTCGAAATCTTGTTTTATTTAAACTACTCAAAGCAATCTCAAATCCTCACCAGAAACACCAACAGTCTAGCCTAGAAATCTAGACGCACCCTAGCGGCGGCAAATTAATTTGCTCAGCTTGTACGTCTAGTATCGAACCATAGGAATTTCTATTGGCTTAACACCGTGGATGACGGCCAATCACAGCGCTCTATTTCGTTAGAGAGTCTTAAGGCGGGCTTAACAGGATAACGACATCCTGCGACGGTGAACAACAAGGAAGGTGGCTATGGCAAACGAAGAGCGGTTGTTTGAATCGGCGTTGGCGTCAACTTTGGAGGAGTTGGACTTGTGCTTTTCTTTGAAAGTAGATCAACACAATGCACTTAAGTCATTCCTTTCGAAGAAGGATGTATTTGCCGTTTTGCCGACCGGATACGGATATGGTCGTAGCGCTGGCCTATTGCATGCCTAGGCAGTTTGAAAGACAATTCTCTGCCCGCCCCTTGGATTAAGCGAGGTGAATGATTCGATGCCAGACTATACATGTCAATGATATAGGATGGCCCGCCAGGCTACCAACAGTCAATATATTCATCCAAATCCTAGTTTCGTTTGTTTTATGGACTACTAGGTGGTCGTGGAAGAGATCGTTAAAACATTATTTGTCTTGTAAGCGGAACCAAAGTTTCACAGGCACCGTTGTGGTAGAACAAAGGACCTACAAACTCGTCCTTTCATTGGAGAGTCGCCTCACGTTCAACGGATTCATTTGCATAAAGCTGGGCATCTTTTGACGCGCAACATTATTTCAAATGCAGCGCTGCCTTCCCGGAATGCTTTGCAGGCGCGTTAAAGTCGCTTGAGATCACCCATAGGAGAATGCGACACGACAAAAAGAAGTGTCGTGCAAGTGGATCGGTACCGTTAGTGTCGTCAGATGTAGCTGTCTCTTCCTCCATCTTGCTTTCAGGCGTCGTGAGCTTTTTCTGTTGCTTTGCTGTGCGAGTAGGGTTATTTTTTTGTTCATTGGCATGATTTATATCACGTTGTTGTTTAAGAGATTGAAAGATTACTTTTTAAGGGATTTCAAAGCATATCTTGCAGTAATACATGGGGGAGGAAGGTCAAGCCGAGCGGAGCCAAAAACTATGCAGCCATGCTGGTGTCACGCCTTCCCGGAAGTCCCTTGACCAACATGTTTAAAAACTGGGATATTCAGTAGTCCTGATGTAGGCTTACATTCCACAGTGTTTCCATAATGTTCCTCCGAAAGTGGATGCTCTGTTGTTTACTCAAACTCAAATCTCTACCTGTGCCTCTTGCAATGACAAGCTTGAAGTTGCTGTACACAAGCTTACCAGTGACAGACAGAATACAGCCACTGTTTTTGCCACTGGAGTGCTAGTCATGTTGTGAAAAACTGAAAATAATGTTGAAATAAACATAAATGTGTTAAATTAATACATAACACTTTGTTTTACCTCTTAGGTCCTGGATCTCTAACAACCATGTTCCATCATGTTCATCATCATCATCATCACTTGGGTCCTCTGGAAAATCATAATCTCGAACCAAGTCTGGGAAATATAATGCTCATTTCAGTTACTTCAAGTAGCCTACCTGCACTGGCATAACAATATTGCCAAAAGTATTAGGTCACCTGCCTTGACTCGCATATCGTAAAAGCACCAATTACCGTCCCTTTCGTTAGAAAATTCTAAAACAACGATGTTTTTTAATACTTCAACATAACATTTGATAAATGAACCTTACATTTTTCAGTAGCCATAGGTGTGTAGATTGGAACAAAATCTGGTTTGGTTCTTACCGGGGCTTTTACTGCCTGAAAAATCTGATTTTGTTTACCACGCTCGGAGGTTAGTGCTGGCCTGGTAGGTCGCCTATTTCCAACCTTTCTCACGGCACATCAACCGTTAGACCGAGAATTCTCGTCGCAAATCAAAATTCCATTGGAGCTCCAAGCGGAATCCACCTTCTTGGTTTGTATAGAAATCAGAGATGGCAAAAGTACTCACTTCCCGTAAGTAGAAGTACAAATACTTGTGTTAAAAAATACTCTGGTAAAAATAGAAGTACTGATTTAACTTATTTACTCAAGTAAAAGTAACAAAGTACAGGCTTGGGAATTTACTTAAAGTATAAAAGTAAAAGTAGTCTTGTGAATGACAACCATTTTTTATGCAACAGTACCTGGACCATACAAATGTTACTAGAGTGCAAGAGTGCCAGTCTCTCTTTTTAAATCTTCCCATAACCTGTTGGGCCATTTCTAGGCTTTCCCCCCCAACATTGCACTGACTACTTCAGAGGGCAGTGTGTTCTTTTGGCCTACCATCAAATGCTGGACATTTTTAGACGGCTAAGATCCTGTAGTTTCTTAGAAAGCACTGGCACAGAGTTACAGAGCCTAGAATATTGTTTTTTTCTTTCTCCCGGATAACAAGCTTCTCTGAACTGACCACATTTCAGCCCTGTAGGTCACTTGATATGATTTTAGAAACACAACTGAGCCCTAGCACCAGGTCTTGCGAAGCTGTGTGCAAAAGTAGATCAATATAGAATGAAAAATGAGTACTTTAGACCATTTTTTGCCAAGGTATGCTTATGCGTTTTGTAATGCCCTGGAAACTCCCCAAAATGCATACTGACAATAAAAGTATGCATTTCTGAGGTTTCTTGTAGACTATTTGGATTGTATGTCAGGTTCTGATATAGAATGACTAAACAAAATGGAATAATTACACAAAAGTCTCAATTTTTGCATTTTCTTTGTTGGCTTCATGGGTGTGTATAAGATGGACTATATATCTGCACAACTAATATTGGATAAAACAACACAAATATTTAATTCCTATGGATTCCTGTGAATATAGTGGTATGTAGTGGTAAAATAAGAGGTGGGTAAAATATGAATTCTGTGATCATGGTAAGGTGGACTGCGCCATGTGGTATCAGATTTTTAGAAAAGGCATTTAGAACATGTGTGATGATGGTGGAGGTTATTGTCCAATGTTTATAACAATACAAGTGGCATTAAGTGGTTCATAGAGTATTGATGAGTGTAAATATTGTTATTGTGGATAATACAGTGTGATTTTTAAATGTTAACAGTTGTAATTGGTGAATAAACTCTTTTGAGAGGTGGATAAACTCTAATAAGAGTTGGATAAACTGTGTTTACTTGCGTTTAGCCTCCACTACATCCCTGTTCAAGACCCAATGCTGCATACTTATTGCTAAGGATATAGGCTACACTGCAGCTAGAAGTTAGGGAAGCACCAAAGGCGAGGAGAGGAGGAGGGCATTTTTGACTAAATTTAATTGAGACATACTACTACGTGCTAACGTTAATGTTACTACCATCAAGCTGCAATGATTTGCTGCGAATGAATGCTGCCCAAATCTGTCGAGTCATCTTGAAGTGGTGCGTCAAGTGCAAAATAGGCTATATTCCCATCCGCTATTGATGACGCGAAATTATTTGAAACTAAAGTAACGAGCCAGTTTTGTAAAATTTAAGGAGTAGAAAGTACCGATATTCGTGTTAAAATGTAATGAGTAAAAGTAAAAAGTCACCTCAAAAATAAATAGTAAAGTAAAGTAAAAATATCTGAAAAATCTAGTTAAGTACAGTAACGAAGTATTTGTACTTCGTTACTTCCCATCTCTGATAGGAATTAATATTAAGCAGAGGTGGAAAGTAACGAAATACATTTACTCAAGTTACTGTATTGAGTAGTTTTTCTTGTATTTTTTAAGTAGTTTATAAAATCTGTATTTTAAATTTTACTTGATTACATTTTGAGTGAAGCATTGTACTTCGTTACATCAAAAATCCCATACGTTACTTGAGTAAAAAAATAAAGTTAAGACTAACGAAAACAGAAAGGGAGAGAAAAAAAATCCCGTCCTAAACCACTAGCCTAGTGATAATGATCAGCATGTAGCCTACAACAGGATATGAATCAAGCTGGCGCCATGCAGTCTTTCTGAAAGTGATGGAGATGGAGCTGGATCACGAGATGCATCAGATTACATGTGTAGCCTAACCTATGAAAGTGTATTTTCCGCTATTTCAATGGGTTGTCTCAGTTCGTTTTAACACTAATGATTGTGGAGATATTCAAGCAAACACCATGGGATTTCATGTTTTGACGTTTGTGCTCACCTTTCTCTGGAAAGAAGTTTATTAGCAGTTGTTTCCCCTCATTTTGATGTCTCTCTTTTTCCTGTTTTGGCCTTTGTTTTGCGTAACCTGACTTTCTTGGAGAAAGATATTGCACCAGCAGCACAACAATTAGCGGTCTACTAGCCTACTAGCGATGCTCAACTAATAAACTAAAGATAGACTATCTTATGAATCGTGCAGGCGGACTAAACCATTTAGCTCTTTAGCAAGGGAGAGTGAGAGTGACCTTAGACAGTTTTCACTACAGTATGTTTTGCATACAAAATCCAGTCAGTCAAACTTTAAATTTCATCTGACATTCATTTTGTACGGAGCCCCTAAGGGGACTTGAGCAAAAAAAAAAATCTAAAGTTTAGTTTCATGTGCTCACGTGAAACTTTCATGTGCTCACCTGAAACTTTCATGTGCTCACGTGAAAGTTTCATGTGCTCACGTGAAAGTTTCATGTGCGCACATGAAAGTTTCATGAGAAAAGGTTTTGCGTGCGCACACAAAACTTTCATGTGCTTTCATGTGTCCCCTTAGGGGCTCCGTAATTTTGACATTTAATTTGGAAGTTAAAATATTCAGGTAAATAAATACTGTTTATGGTGGAAATAAGTATTGAATGCTTACATTTTTTTTTTCAGTAATTAGCCTAAACTTCCAGGGAGTATATTCGAAATTTTCACCACACATTATATTAACACACATACAAAAAATCCAAACATAAGAGTTATGTGTAATACAGTGGAATGACACAGGAAAAAAGTATTGAACGTGCCTACGCCTTTGTTTGTAATGACAGCTTCAAGACATTTCCTGTATGACAAAACGTATTAGTCGCAGTATCAGGTATGATTTTGGCCCATTGTTCTAAACAGATTCCAGGGGTCCCTCTTGTTAATCCTGATCTTAAGTTACTTCCAAAACTGTTTACTTGAATTGAATTGACTTGGCTGCCTTCAAGTCTTTCTGGAGCTTTCTCCGAGTGGTCCTTGGCTCTTGGAATTGACTATCCTTCTGACTCCCTGGTCAGAAATATTGCGAGGAGATCCTCTGCATGGCCGGTTGATGATGCAGTGATGTTCCTTCCACTTGCAGATAATGGCTCCCATGCTGCTTACTGGAAGATTCTGAAGTTTTGAAATGTATCTGTAACCAGTTTCATTGATATGTTTTGCAACAATAAGGTTGCAAAGGGCGAGCTTTTTGCTTATATCCATCATGAAATGTTTCTTGTGTGACACCTTGGTAATGAAAAACCTTTTTATAGCCCATCAATATGTAGGCTACTAACCAAGCTTATATTAATTTGCACAGATAGAAAGGATAACTACTCTCTAACTTATTACAGATTCCAGCTCGTTCCTTTCCTTGCCTTAGTGCTTTTTCTTAGCGTGTTCAATAATTTTTCCCTGTGTTATTCCACTTCATTACACATGACTCTACTTATTGTTTGGATTTGTTATGTGTGGATTACCTGAGTTATTACTAATGCCTGGTGAAAATGTTGTGCATTCCACTTTTCAAGGGCCCTCTCCTCCATTGGGGCCCTATACTTCCCACTTTCCCGCCCAGTTCGACGCCCTTTAATTTGCTGAATCTGCTCGTTTCCAAATATAAAAAAACTCTCTGCAACTCAACATTGGCCTGCCTGCCTCAGCTGCCTGTGTGCTGGATTACTGTTTACTGCAAAGCGACCAAGGATGAGTGCAACTAACTTTGAAAATCAACTACTGCTCAAACTTAAAGGAGAACTCCGGTGATTTTTCACATAGATCTCCATTTCTCAACGTCACCGAGTACTGTCGGTCTGAACAAAACTGAAACAATCGGTTTTACCTAGCTCGAGTTGCTGCAGCTACAGCGCTACACACTGGGAGCATGAACATGACTGCCTTAGCTGGTGGCTGCAGCAACTCGAGCTAGGACCAAAGTCCTTTTAGGCAAGTACCTCCACTCGGCGGCCATATTGCAACGCTTTTTGGGCACTTATCGTTTATCTATTTCGGCAGAAATGCGTGTGCGTAAGGCTTCACGACACCAATCTTGCTCCAGCGGCGAGATCACAACAGTTGATTGGCACAATGTCTTCACAGCACACCACATGATTGGCTCAATGTATTCACAACACACCACATGATTGGCTCAATGTATTCACATGTCGACGTTTTGCCGCGGAAGGGTTGTGATATGTGTAGACAACTGTCATATTGCCATTACAAACTAACCCCATGCATTACTATGGGATTTTTTGAGTGCTGTATCTCCTCATTAGATCTCCTCATTTAGTTTCTGGTAAAACTGGTTGTTCTGGTACCCCCCCCCCCCCCCAAAAAAAAAAAAAAAAAGTAACTAAGTAACTTTTACTTTAAGTACATTTTAAATGAACTACTTTTTACTTTTACTTGAGTACATTTTCAGATTGGTATTTTAACTTGTACTTGAGTAATATTTCATCAAAGTATTGGTACTATTACTTATTTTACAATATTTTCGTACTTTTTTCCACCTCTGATATTAAGTGACACATACATGTAAGAGGTCGGAAATACAGGACAGTCGGTAGGTGACGTTCCGATTTGAATTTAGGTGACATCCCATTCTTAATCCACAGGGTTTAATATGACATTGGTCCACCCTTTGCAGCTTTAGCAGCTTCAACTCTTCTGGGAAGGCTTTCCACAAGGTTTAGGAGTGTGTTAATGGGAATATTTGACCATTCTTCCAGAAGCGCATTTGTGAGGTCACACACTGATGTTGGACAACAAGACCTGACTCTCAGTCTCCACTCTAATTCATCCCAAAGGTGTTCTACAGGGTTGAGGTCAGGACTCTGTGCAGGCCAGTCAAGTTCAACCACTTTTGCTTTTACTGGTCATACTTAATGTTCAGTATGAATCGTTTTGAGTTTTTTTTGTAACATGGTAATATGAACTACAGTTGCATATGACGTCACTGGTTTGGGCGCCTCATCTCTAACTGATTAAAATGGTAATTTTTGAATGGGTTAAAATATGGGTAAGGCTATTTGCACCCCTGGTACAATTAGCAGTGCATGCTATTCATACCCTGGTGCAATTAGAAGTGAATTCTATTCGCACCCTTGTCTGGTACAAATATCAATGTATGCTATTCGTACCCCGATGCACACAGCATTGTGTTCTATTAATACCCCGTCTGGTACAAATATCAGTGAATGCTATTTGCACCCCTGTGCATTTACTCTGGCATATTGATCACACAATGTAATAAAAAAACGAGCAACATGTTTTTGTTGTTACGTCACAGTGTGTAATAAACACTCTGAATAAGGTATGCTGTTTGCATCAATGTATAGTTAGAAGTGAATGCTATTTGTACCCTGGTGTATATTGTAATGTATGCTATTTACACCCTGGTGCATGAACTAGCTCTGATTATTTTTCGATTCATGACACGTTTCTTCTTCTTTTTTTAAAAGGTTCTGCGGAGAAGGGAGTTTGGCGTTGGTCACGGTTTGGAATGAAAGAGAGAAAACAGGACAGAGTACATGTTTTTTTTTTTTGACGACGTAGTTAAGGCGGCAGGCTTGTTTTGCCAAGGCCTTGACTGCAAAGTGCTGCGGGAAACCCTGCATACCAACGTCTCTGGAGAAAAGGCGCGCAATTTGAACAAGAAATTGGTTCTCAAACGGAGGTTTTGATTGGAACAATTAGATTTTATAATCTTTACATATGTGATATGCCTCTGAATCAGAGCTAGTGAGCGGAGCTAAGCGGTGCAAATATCTCGCTCCTCGTTCTCAAGAATCAGTCAAATCGCGAATAGCCACAGCTCCGTTTAATTGTCAGGTGTGATGAAATGCGTTCATATTCCACTTTTTATGTCATAAACGTTGCAGGCCTATGGAAAGGTTTAGTGGTAGGGTTGTCCAATGATCAAGTTGTTGCTTCAATTTGTGTTTTAATTTATGCGACGCACAGATGCTGGGTTCATCCGTTTGGCGCAAGTTTAAAATGTTTAGCCGACTGCGTGATTTGTCATTTTCGTTCTATAAATTCCACTTTTCATGTCATGAATGTAACATGCCTATGATAAGGCTTTGCGCTTTGCGCAGAAGCTACATTCATGCATTGCTCCAGTTGAAAATTTTTCTGCGTAATTTGTCAGCTGTGATCAAATGCGTTCAATAAATTTCTGTTTTATGTCATAAATATAACATGCCTATGATTAATGCTTGTATGGTGTATCTAATTTAGGCCTCTCTTATGTTCAATCAAATTCGCTTTGCCCACCCGTTTTTTCTGTGCCCACCCATTTGGACATTTCTGGCTACACTACTGTTAGAAAGAAAACTGATAACTATTCCTACAAAACAACTAGATACTAACGATGTAGAGCAAGAATAACCATGTGGTGGTGACACTGTTCCAGTGAGTAAAGATTCATTTTGTAATCTAAGAGGACACATTTCGCGGAAACATGAGGGTGTGCTGCGGAGAGCAAAAAAAAGCGTGAGCAATTTGAATATGCTTCATATCAAGTAGAAGGCTAAAGTAAAACTTGGATGCTAAGCCTGTATTCTTTTGGCAATTAATCCCGACTGATCCCTTTAGTTAACGTTGCCAAGCTTGTTTGTTGTTGCACTATCAGTGTTGCAGTCTTTTAAAATAAATGTTCTGAGTGAAATATATTGCCGTTGCTCTTAGTTCTTTGGGACTGGGGAGCTAAATTGACCTGACGCGAATTTGACCGGAGAAGCGGCCGAGTAAACAGCCACCTGCTCTCAGCACAGTGTTGACTTGCGTGTCTAATCGGACGCGCAAGACTGACAATAGACCCGTCCAGGCCCATCCGTGCCTACGTGTATGCTTTCTAAATTATTTAGCTAACTCCATCCCCATCAACGAACGTAGGCTATATGGCCAATATCTTTGAAATTTAACGGTCTTGGTTTTATCAGGAAGACAGGATGCCTCAGACTCGTGGTGTGAGCGGTATCGGAGCAGAACAGAGCGGCCACTCTGGCCTCTAAATTAAAAAGCGCTCCACGCTCAAATTCCATCCATATTACACAAGAGATAGTAAGACATACATATCTTCAATTATCAATTAATTAAAAAGTGACAGGTGGGCGGGACTTCCGGTTAATGAAGGTCAAAGGTTTTTGATTTCCGGTGAGGGCGGGACATCCGGTCTTTGAACTTGTCATCAATTGAGTCTGACAGGTTGTTTGAATGTGGCGTGTTGCTTTTGGTAGGAGTCATGTGTCTGGGGGAGGGGTTGTGCGTGTGTGTGTGTGTGTGTGTTTGTGTGTGTGTGTACCTTTGACCCATCCCCCTACCCTCTCACACTTCTCTGCTGTCTGATACATTTTATTCTTTTCAATGACTTGATGAAAATCTTGATGAATTTGAATGTAAAACTCTGTTGATACCAACCTTTTTTATACAGACATATTTTTTGGATCATTTTTGATAATTGTCTAGGCATGACACCCCCATGATTGTCTAGGCATGACACACACCATGCATCCCCTGCACATGAGACACCCCACACCCATGCACACACACCCACACACACACACACACACACACACACACACACACACAGACAGCCCCCTCCCCCAGACACATGACAAAAAGCACCCCCGCCAAATTCAAAGGCATCCATACTCAACAGATGCCTATACTGATGCCTATAGCTTTCTCTTGTGTCTTTTCTTAATGATTTCTCTTAATGTTTTCTCTTAGGGGCCCCACTTAGCCGCTCGCTACTAGGACCCGCATTTTCAGGAGTTGATAAACTAGCCATTTTTACTTTGCTATCTTTACCCATACTTTTACACCGCTTTTATTCTCCCTAACAGCACCGCTCATAATTGCTCGCGCATGACACTCCCATGACATCCCCCTACAGGACACCCCTCACCCATGACCAACACATCCGTGTACCGACCCTACCCCTGGACACACACACACATACACACACACACAGACACACACACACACACCCCTGTACACCCCCACCCTGGACACACGCTCACCCATTACCAACACATCCGTGTACCGCCCCCACCCCTGGACACACACACACCCATGCACACACACACACACACAGACACACACACACACACCCCGGTACACCCCCACCCTGGACACACGCTCACCCATTACCAACACATCCGTGTACCACCCCCACCCCTGGACACACACACACACACACACACACACACAGACACACACACACACACACACTCACCCCTGTACACCCCCGCCCCTGTACACACGCTCCCCCATTAACAGCACATCCGTGTACCGTCCCCACCCCTGGGCACACACACACACACACACACACGCACAACCCCTCCCCCAGACACATGACTCCTACCAAAAGCAACCCGCCACATTCAAACAACCTGTCAGACTCAATTGATGACAAGTTCAAAGACCTGATGTCCCGCCCTCACCGGAAATCAAAAACCGTTGACCTTCATTAACCGGAAGTCCCGCCCACCTGTCACTTTTTAATTAATTGATAATTGAAGATATGTATGTCTTACTATCTCTTACACAAAACTATAAAATAATCTAAACTTCATTCACTCTCGGTGTATAGATCAGGACAGACTTGCGGAACAGGCTGCACGTCAACAGTCTGACAGCCTGCATGAAGATAAGCATTAATGGTCCAATAGTAAAACAGTGCAATTACCAAAGGGCCCTTAAAATTATCTTTTTAAAGCCAAGGAGGATGGCTTGTAACAATGCTAGTTGTCAGCTCTGCCATAAGTAGTGACTGATCACATTTGCACATTTTGTTGTTTTTCACTTTCTTTTGCACTTGTTCTATAGTTTGTAATAGTCTTTGTTAAAATTGCACAAATTACACAAATATTTTGAAATATTTGTATACTGTTGTATAGTTTGTTTGGTGTTATGACTTTGTTCTTTGTTAACTGTTATTTTGAGAAGCTGGTTATTTATTTAATATGTAGTGTTAAATAAATAATTGTTAAATGTACAGAGTCTGTAGTGTATTGCACAAACAAGACGCCAACACCCACACACCCCCACCGACACCGGTCGGACGGCAACCAATACAAATAGCTCAGCTGTGTGCCAAGGCTATACGTACCAGGGGTGTAAATAGACACTCCGTTAAGATATTTTTGTAATGACAAAGGGCGATGTAAACCGTGTGGTGATTACCTTTATGTGTGGTTAACTTGTGTTGTGCTCCTTCTCACATTAAAGCGATGGTTCGGAGTAATTTCACCCTAGGGTCCTTTGCACCATGACCCCGAGCCAAACACCCTCCCAGAACCTTTTTTCCCTTGGTCGAACCCTGGTCGAGTAGCGCTGTCAGAAACTAATGACGTTCTGCAGTCATGATGGAACCAACTTTTATCTCGTAAATTACCCCACTAATAATGCCCTGAATGGTACGAAACTTCTGCAGTAGTACAACTATGCCCTTTAGTCCAATAACGAGGCATTAGAAAGTTTGTAAGTGCACCAGGAGTTTATTTAAATAAGACTTGCCTGATTATCTGCTACTATACCGCTGCTTCGACGTTTCTTCCGTGATTTGGGAAAAGCCTGTAAAAGACCTTGCAGGAAGCATGCATAAGGATGTAGATCCAGGAATAGACCTCTGAAGTTCGCCTACAAAAAAGCTGCCATCTTTGACATCCGGTATCTGGCGATTTTTCCTATGGGAAAATAACATGGGGATTTTGAATAATCGCACCTGTTAAAGTCTCGTGGGGATGAAAAAGTCTGAAATGCAGACGTTTTCCTGAACACACTTTTGTCCTCTGCCTTCGAGTGGATACTGTGATCTCCGGTAAGTGAAGGCGGCACACTTAGATTTTTGCTACTCCAGAGCTAACTTGCAATGCAATTTGCCATAGGTAGTTAGCTTCAATTAACAACCGGATCTCCTTATATGGGCAAAGATGGCCGTTTTGGATCTTTTTTGTAGGCGAACTTCAGAGGTCTATGCACTAATATTTTGTTCGTAGTCCAGTTTACAACAATTATTAGTTAACACTAAGTTGTAAACACTTCGGAAAAAAAATATTAAAAACTGGATATACCAAAAAACGTTGATGTAATCACTTCCTGCAAGGACTTTTACGGGCTTTTCCCAAATCACGGAAGAAACGTCGACGAGCTGGTGTCGCGAATCGTCCAGGACCTTCCAGATCCTGAGCCAGGTTTTCCTGTACCTACCTGGCTGGCAGCACTTTTAGGTGCTCCATTCCCAGGTGGTCAACTCCATGCCATGTTTTGCTGCTGACCTACTGCATCTCCTGTCTCCCTGCTCTGCTGCTCAGCACACCTGTGTCTGATTACTTAATCAGGCACAGTATTTAGGCTGGGCTCTTGGAATCCTTCAGTGCGGAGTTATCTTGCTATGTCATCTGGATGTTACTGCTGCTCTGCTACTCGTTCCCTGTGGAAATACGTTTTGACCTTTTTGGACTGAACTTTGTTACTGAACTTTGGACTGATCTGTGACCACGATTTTGGATTACTGTTTCTGGATTGTTTGCCCTGGACCTTGTGTGTTGTGCTCACTCATTGACTTTCAATTGTGCTCTGCCATTGCCTGCTGTTGCTTGAAGCGGTTCTTGTTTTTTCACTGAACATTAAATTACAGTTTAACCCTTTGCAGACCGCACGCTCTAATTTCGGTACCCCAGTACCGATGATTTTAATTTTATTTAATTTCATTTAATTTTTAATTTAATTTATTGTGCTTATAGAGCGCCAAAACATAACACATGTATCATGGCGCTTTACAGAATGTAGGCAATCAGAGAAAGAAGGAAAGAAAGGAAGAAAAGGAAAGCAAGAGAGAGGCCCATGGGTAACAGGGGCGAGGAAAAACTCCCTAGAATTGGAGATATATATAGGAAGAAACCTCGAGCAGATCCACGACTCAAGGGCCTGACCCATCTGCCTAGGGTCAGTACATGACAGTAAGGTCTGTATACATGACATGCATATGATAGTCGGGTGTAGAGAATAAGACATGGTGTTAAGCACTTGAGCTGAAAGTTACAAGAGGTGGGATGATTACGTATCCGTTATGGTAATTCGTTATTCCTGATTTAGTGACAGAAAGTTCAATAGTCCAGCGTTGGGATTGTCCAGGGGACATGATGTTCAGTCTAATAACTCAGCCATACCCCAACCAATTTTATCAATGAAAACTTCCTCAAAAACGTCACATCATAGGCTTTCTGGCGATATGATATGATTGGTTAAGGGATTTGTGGCGCGAATTTATTTTACTACGTGAAGGAAAAATCAAGAGTTGACGTCTCCCTCCCCTAGAGGAAAAACACCAGGAAGCACTATGCATCGTTGATCTTGACGTCGTCTAAAGGAGAAACTACTGGATCATCTGCGGTAAAAACAAGTCTTTTTATGTTATTACTACTTGTTATCCATGTTATTACTTCAAAATCATTTTTTAAAAGTAATTTTTGCTGGTAATTACACCTTGTATGCATGGCCATAACATAATGCTTGTGTGTGTTCACTTCAGCTGATATGACAGCTGATATTTTAGCACACCGTAATCTTTAGTAAACTCATTATTTTCAGTCATTTCTGGGGGGTTACTATATGTCAACCAAGATTACAGACCTACTAGGACTGACATTTTAACGATTTGTTCTATTTTGAACGATGTTCCTTGCTTGTCAGCTGATGCAGAAAACTAGCTAAGTTAGGTAACGTTAGCATCAGAAGAGGCTGCAACATGTCCCTGACGCGTAGTCGCGATAAAGTTCACTCCCGTGCTTCATGACTGCCAACTTTATGTCAAGTACACCTAAACGGTATTTTATTGTCAAATAAACCTTTCATTCCTTTGTAATATGTATAGCACAATTTACAGTTGTTTGTAGCCAAGTTGCTTAGCTTATTTAGATAGAAACATCTGACATGAATGACAACGTTAATGTTACGTTAACTGTTACCGACGTGAAGACTGTGTTGATCACCGATGGTGTAACGTAAGGATTTTATTAATTGACTGCTGTTTTCATGAATACATGACTGAAGATTTGTTATAAATGTGTCTTAGTATTGTTTAGCTTTTAGGGTGTAAGGTTGGCTGTTACGATTATGAGGTTTTTGGGTGGCTAACTATGATGGGAGCTCATACACCCAAGCCTACTCGTCGACACATTATTTTCTAAGGGGGTGTTTTGTCTTTACGCAGCTGCAGTAGTCTATGCACGGTGTGTGTATGCATACGCTGTTTAGATGTTTTCTGTCATATCTCCTGACTCATGCTCATGAATCAATGTTTGCTTGTAAGCTGGTATGCTATGTATGGTTTAGCCAAGGCAATAACACCTAGTGAGCTCTGAGACTAATGTTACCTCTCCAAACAATATTGGAGTCCTCCAGTGACAATAATACTTTTAGTGAAAAGAGTCATGGTTGGTGGTGATTAAGATTATGTGGAAGTAATGTAAAATAAAACTAAACAACCTATTTACTATCAGACCTGTGATTTTTTGTTATTTTAGATTGAGGGAGAGAAGTATGTGCAACTGAGGTGAAAGCAGCCGACTGCTGATGGCAAACATGACCCCAAGGCATAGCCGTGGGAAGTAGGGGTGCTGGGGGTGCGGCAGCACCCCCTGCAGGAAAGCACGCATATTTATATGTCATACCACTCACGATCAGAAAAAAAGAAGCTCTCCGTCCCCTTGTCTATTATTCTATTATGCACTAAAAATGTTAGGCCTACATTAGACCTGGGAGATCTAAACAAAAACTAAACAAATTAACAAAACAAACCTGAGGGAGATATCCTATGACGCTAGCTTAATGGTACGACAATATGCCATATTAGGTAGGCTAGCTGAATATTACCGTGAGTTTCCCAAGGAGCTGAACACGGGCCGCCTCAATCTTCAGTTTAAAATGATGCATAGTGTTATCGGGGAGTCTCGGTGCACCACGGTGAAAGGTGGCATGGATATTAAGTAAGCTCCATCCACAAACAAGAGCTTTCTTCAGCGAGGTAGATGAACTTATTCATCTGTGTCTTTGCGTGCCTGTTTCAGTGGCCTCCTCAGAGCGTTCTTTCTCTTCTTTTTGAAAGTTAAAGGCTACACTGTGCGTTTATGATGTCAGCATTTGTTGTAGGCTATATTTGTGATATGTGGATCAATTTAATGTAGGCTAGCCTATGAATATTGCGTTGTGTAGGCCTATGTTATGCATATGTTTTGAGTCAATGTGTTCTGTCTAATATGCTGTGCGATAGAGTCTTTAGCCTTTTTTGACACCCATGTCAGAAGCGTCAATAATTATTACGTTTTATTAATGTTGGTGTTCAACATTTTTATATTTCTCGTGTTCACCGTCGATTTCGGTGCAAGGCTACAGCAACTTTGTTACCTAGCGTCAGATAGCAGACGGTTACTTTGTTTGCGTTAGTATCAATCTGTGGTTTGCGACATTTTGTCGCATTTTTTCTGTAGTGTAGCCATAATGTTCTTGACAGTGATGTATGCCTGTGCTGTGTGTCATGCAATGCCAGTATGCTGTTGTCCATTAACAGAGAAAGGCGTTTAAATAAAATACAATCTCCCATCATCCTCAGCTGGGTAAGCATGTTTGTTTGTGTGTTTGTGTTGTGTGTGTGTGTGTTCCTCCAACTGGGCGTATGCACATTTCTGGTTGTGATAAGAGTGTTGCTTATAACAATAATGACCGGGATTATAGTGATAATAGTTTGGTTAGATTTGTAATTCAATTTCTAATTTTCTTATCTGACAATTTCTTTATTTTGAGCTTGGTCAAGTCCCATGTTAGGTAGAAAGCATACACTTTGCCTATCCTTCTAACACAGACAGGGACACCAACTCCAGTAGCATTTACACCTCATCGTCTGCTAGGCTTAGATGGACACACACACACACACACACACACAAACACCGCATTCACACCAGATTTGTATGTGTGTTGTCACAGCTGTGGCGTGTGTGTGTGTGTGTATCACCTTATGTGTAGGGCAAATGATATCGATAATTATATATTGTATCAAATTATATGCTGTATGGTTGTTAAATGTATTGAATTTCTTCTAATGTTTTAATTGTTTATATGTGTGAATGTTAATATGAATTGATGCTTTGTTCATCATGTTAAAGTATTTTGTTGATCTTTGTTATACTGTTGTCTTGTCATTCTTGTAGTTCTAATAGTTACTGCTTGTTTGTAAACATGTTTTGTTATTTACCTGAAGTTGTCGTTCCTGATTATTTAATGAAATTGTTAAAGACTTTATTTCTTCTTTCGTAAACCTAACACATGTGCCAGTGTCTCTTATTCTTGTTTTTATAGTAGAATGAAGCACACGGAGAAGCAGTTACCATCTGGCTAGTCTTTATTTCAGCCTTTATCTTTCCTCCCCACAATTGATTTAGCCTCTTCCGAGTACAGTAAGACATCCTATATTTAGCTATGCATCTTGTTTTGATGGTAAAACATCTTATATTTGTTACATGACCATTATATCTGTGTATTTTTGGTCAGATGTCAAACCAGGAAAGGAAAACATCCTACTCTAAAAATTCTACATGTTACTGCGACTTGCAGTTATGAGTAAATTAATCATAACTTCTGAACCAAAGGTGATAAATTGATTCTGTTTTTTTCACAACACTGTCTATCTTTCACACTATATCTACAATAGACATTAGGTGAAAAGCAAGATTCATCTTTACAAATTGATATTTTCGTGTTTTTTGATGTTGAATTTTGAAGGTACAGTATTGTTTAAAAACAATGTGTGTTACACTCAAACTTATTAACTATGATATGTACCATTTTAAAGGGCTAGTTCTCCTGATTAGGCATAAAAAAAAATGTTCTTGGGTTCCGGTTTCCGACCGACCCAGTCAATTTATGTGCGACCCAAATTTATTTTATGAGCTTGGGGAAGAAATAACACTAAATATATTAAATAAATCCACAAATAAAAGGCGAACTATAATTACATTAATTACCCCTTGCGTTATGTATAGGGATGAGCGTATTCTCTCTTTTACAAAGTAGCCTGTGCACAGCTGTTCACGAAGACGATTGTTTTCGTCACTTATCAAGGCACTCGCAATTTTGTCCAAACACCGCAACTTTTTCGCAAATTTGACCAATCATCGTAGTTTCACCGTGAAATTTCACCTACCACAACAGTCCCTCGCGCAGAATATTGAGCCAGATGGCACACTTACTTATGCACCTTTTGCATATGACACCAAAGACTGCCCTAACGTGTTCGTTCCTCTACAGTTTTGATGACAATAAATAGAAGGCTAACGTTAATGATCTGCTTACTTGCATCTCTCAACCTGGTGTTGCTAACCTACCTAGGCTATGAAAGTAAGTTAATTAAGGCCTACTTGGTTTACTGATTTTTGAGTAGGCTATGCAACCCATTGGTAAACGTTTACCTGGATATGTCCTTTTAGCTTATGTCATGTTTGCTAGCTTGTGGGCTTAGTTTGAGTAGTGCTACCAAAATCATAGAAATTAATAAAATTGCAAGACATTTACCTCTTCTATGATCCAATAATAATTTCATTCGAGTTGTTTTTTTTAACATTTATTTTAACTAATGACATAGAAGACATTCCCAATTGCATCCACATATCGTAATGCACTATGCAAAAAGTGATTTACACTCGTAGCCGAACACAGTGAGATGCAAGCCTTCCAATCCACTCAGAAATGTACTTAGGCTACTCTCACGTCCTTAAAGGGGCAGGCAGTCAATTAGACGTACACCACCAATGTAATGACATTAAACAGAAGTGTAGTCAAATAGTTTAAATCAATATGAAATTACTAGATACTTACTTGGCTATTAGTAATTATGCAGGCCACAGACTATGAATTATTAAAAAGATATGAACTTAATATGAATTACAAAATATATGAATGTATTGAAACATATGACATGATGCCATCTCTTTAGGTGACTGTCTTTTTTGGACAGTTCTACTATAATGCTTTGTGAATGACCTCAGTCAAAGCATTTTCACAAATAAAGTAGGCCTACTTTGATTTTCTGTAATCCTTACTGTTTACCTTTGATTATCCTTTTTAATAAGCATCAAGATTATCAGTGTGATTTTGGTCTTACTAACCTTAATTGCCCTAAATTTAAACTATTTTTGCAATTTTCACTTCCTCCCGCAATTTCTCCACAAGAAACAGCTAAAATCACCGCAACTTCCATCCAGGCATTTTAGGTCGCAACAGTCTCAAAAAACCTCGCGAAATCCTGGTGGGATTGATTTTCTACCTATCCCTTACTGCCACTGGGAAAAAAAAAAAAAAAAAAAATTCCCTACCGACCCATGGCCTCAACTGACAACCAACAGGAACCAAACCTTTTTTTTTTTTATGCCTTACAATGGTGGGTATATCTTATCTCTGCCATGTAGCATGGCCACACAATAAGCCTTTTTGTCTCACAAGGGCATCAAGTATGAAAAATCTGAATGTTTCGTGCCGTCTGCAAAGGTCTAATACATTTATCATAACTTTTGAACAAAAGGTGATGCATTGATTCTGTTTTCATCACTGAGTAGAGGACAAAATTTTTTCTCTATCTACAACAGAAATTGGGGGGAAAATGAGATTAATCTTGACAAACTGATAGTTTTGTGTTTTTTGGGGTTGAATTTTAAATATATATATTTTTTTAAATATGTGTGTTCTCCTCAAAATTATTAATTATATTTTATACCATTTGAAAGGGCTATTTCTCCTGATTATAATGGTGGGTAAATTATATCTCTGTCATGTAGCATAATCACACAATAAGCCTTTTTGTGCCATAAGGCCATCGAGTATGAAAAAATGGAATGTTCGGCGCGGTCTGCAAAGGGTTAACCCGTTACCATTTTTGCTTGTGTCCTACTTCGGGGTCCAACCAGTACCTCTGGCCTACTGGCCATAACAGCTGGAGCTGCTCTTCGATTTTCCCTCCCTATTATAGTGGTGGTTGCTAGAGTAATTAAGATGGTTGCTAGGGTACATATGGTGGTTGCTTTGCTAAATAATGTGGTTGCTATGTTAGTTGCTAGGATAATCATGTTGGTTGATATGGTGGTTGCTAGGATGACATTATAGTTTTGGTTGCTAGGTTGTTGCTAGGGAAATTAAGATGGTTGCTAGGATGTTGCTAGGCTACATATGGTGGTTACTATTCTAAATAACACAGTTGCTATGGTGGTTGCTAGGGTTAAAGCCAAATCATGTGTAGGTCATGTCACATTTTTTTAAAAGCTAATCCAAGCCAATCCATGTGTATACAGGTCATGTACATGGTCTATTGTGGATCTACAAAGATTTGTTTGACATGGATTGACTTCAAACAAAGCCCAGCTCAGCTTCATAGTTATGCAGCTGTCAGATGGCTTAGAACTCTGCCAGGTATTCGCAATCTAGAGTGACAGAGAGCTGCGATGTCATAGAGGGCCAATATTCCGCCATTCATTTAAAGAAGCGATTTGTAGGATTGTTACCGAACGTTCTGTAGGCCAAAATCAAAACACTGGTGAACGTTCTCAAGACTACCAGACGCGAGCCTCTTCTGGGTTGCCAGATGTAATGAAGACTTAGCTAACGTTAGTTGACCTGCAGCTGCTTTAACGTTTCTCTAACCATGACCCAGCTACACTGCCCTACAAAGCCAAAAGGCAGTAACTGCATTTTTGGTCAAAAATGAGTTAATGTCATTTTTGGGATATTAAAGACTTCCTTTATCATGTGGATAAATATCTATACTCAATTTGACTGTTTTTTAAAAAAAATAGAGGGTTGTGTTCACTGTAACTCCCAAAACCATACAAGCAACCATGGCAGAGAGCCACAACTGCAGTTACTGTTCTTTGGCTTTGTTCTTCGACGTGCAAGTACAGTTACCATACTCTGCCTTTGGTAGCAAATATTGATTATGTGTCAGTTACTGCCTCTTGCCTTTGCACGATTCCTTATTTTTAGTACATAATACAAAGGCAGAGTACAGTGTCTGACAAATAAGGGTCAAAGGTCAACTTTGAGCACAAGTTTTTTTTATATACACACATTTCTTCATCAGGGCAACAATTCACCAGATTTTCATTGCTCTACCTATAATACATTTGTGTAGACAAAACAAAAAACTTTAAAGTCATTTTTCTCAGTTTGACACTCTGGTCAGTTACTGCCTTTTGCCTTTGTAGGGCAGTACACATTACGGAAACAGTGAAAGCAAAAAATACCTCTCTAACCAACGTAACATATTTAGCTGAAGTTAGCGATGCAGATGAAGTTTAGCCTAGGCCGTTGTGGAGAAATATGGCCAGCTCTGCGTCAGACTTGATATTCTTCGTTTGACGAAGACGTCACCATCTCAGGAAGCTCCTCCGATGTCCACTTCATTTGTTTCTTGTTTTAATTTTGGAAATTTGCCTGCCTCTCGTAGGCGTAGACATAACTACAACTGACACCTGTTGACAGTTGGCCTTTGCTAATTTGGCAACCCAAATAGGAGGACGCGCTAGCCCATTATTAATACGCTATTCTAGAATTAATCGTTCAAAACATAAAAGAAAATTCCAAGAGATTCCGCCCCGTAAGTCATTTTTTTCATGGGTTTTACGGGGTTTTACAGGTTAGAGTAATGTTGTCAAATAAGCCATTACTTCAATTCATCGTGTTTCCTTACTCTCTGACAACATATGGTGATCATTTTTGGAATGGTTACAGTTTATTTTCCATTATTTCCTACATACTGGACCTTTAAATGGCAAAACAAACAGACCAAAAGCAAAAATATAATAACGCAAAAACGACGAGGGGCAGTCACACGAAAAATATAAGCAACATACATGGGCCTGAATTTTTAGAGTTGGAGCCGTGTCGAAAGCTCAAACGCTCTAGGAGCAGTAGCGGCTCCAAAAATGGGTGGATGGAATAATAATATGAAAACTTAAGAAGAACAATAGTGGGCTTGCTTGATCAATATATATTTGTTGATGCATATATGCATTCTTTATTGAAAGACCTGTTTATAGGGGGATATATTAAAGGACCAGTA
This sequence comes from Alosa pseudoharengus, assembly GCF_046254945.1. Classification (NCBI taxonomy): domain Eukaryota; kingdom Metazoa; phylum Chordata; class Actinopteri; order Clupeiformes; family Clupeidae; genus Alosa; species Alosa pseudoharengus. The sequence continues at coordinate 2,211,079 of NW_027468620.1, read as the reverse complement.
TGTAGGAAATAATGGAAAATAAATTGCAACCATTCCAAACATTATGTAAGGGATAATGGACAAGACTCCATTAGATTATCCGGAAATAAACGCACGTTCGAGGTTGTTATGCGGTCACGACGTGCAGCAGAGTGGCCGTTCAACCTCGTAGTACGTTTATTTTTCAGATAATCTAATGGAGTGAAGTCCATTATCCCGCTTATTTTACTGTTAACAACATGTTAAATATTAAGTTAATTTTACTTTTTTTTGTTATCTCATTTGGATAGTTGAAGCTGTTAAGTATTTATTTCAAACTCTTACTAATAGTCCCGCATGAATGGTTGCTAAGCTGGAACACTAACCAGTGGGTCTACCAGCTAGGCTACATATAAAACAGTCTAAACATCGATGGAATCAAAATAAGGCATGGAGACATGGAGAACGGTTGCCTAGAAATCTAGACGCACCCTAGTGGCAGCAAATTACATTTGCTTCCAGAGCTAGTCTAGCAACTCTCCGTTGGCTTGTGAGCTCGAAAAATCAAACTTCTATCAGGCCAATCAAGTCGTGTATAGAGTCGTTAGGCGGGCTTAACATAATGATTGATGACAGAGTTGCAACGGTTTGGCTTGAATTCCCTGCTACTTGAAAACAAAGAAGATGGATGTTGCTGTTGGCGAACAGTGTGACACAAGTTAAGTTTTTTTTAAGTTGGCAAAAGTTTGAACTAGCCAACTAGCTCCGGTGGTGGGAAAACACATGGGACTCACAGCGCTGTCCTATTGCGTGCAGAGGGAATTTGAAAGACAACCGATTATCCCGCCCCTCGGACTGAGTACTGCAAACGGTGAGTGCCCAGACCCTACATTTTAATGTGGGTCTGGCTCGTCAAGCTAGGAGAACGGCATATCAAAAGATGTTGAGCTAAGCGCACTCCTTTGGTCATTTGGAGTGTCCAGCCTCGGACAGCAGCTGAATGGCAGTAGCGTGCAAAGAGTGGTTGGTGAAGCGCTGTGGTGTTTCTTTGATGTTTTTCCTTGATACAATGTTTCAAATTAATGGTAATATTCACTGAACGTTCTAAAGAACTCGGGCGAATTGATACAAAATATGTAAGAAGGTCAAAAAAATGGAACTACTTCATAGCCGTGCAAATAACCGATTTTTAATTGCACGTTCTAAAGCACCTTCACAATGGGAAAGTGAATCAAGCAGTAGAATAACACCATATGTCGTCAGGAAACACGATGAATTGAAGTAATGGCTTATTACTATAACCCGTAAAACCCGTACAAAAATGAGCTACGGGGCGGAATCTCTTGGAATTTTCATTTATGTTTTGAATGATTTAATTCTAGAATAGCGTATTAATAATTAATGGACTGGCGCGTTCTCCTATTTGGGTTGCCAGATTAGCAAAGGCCAACTGTCAACAGTTGTAGGCCTAGTCATGAATGAGTAGCCTACGAGAGGCAGGCAAATTTCCAAAATTAAAACAAGAAACCAATTAAGTGGACATCGGAGGAGCCTTCGTGAGATGGCGATCTTCGTCAAACGAAGAATATCAAGTCTGATGCAGAGCTGGCCATATTTCTCTACGACAGGTAGGCTAGGCTAAACTTTATCTGCATCCAGACCCGGCGGCAGACACAAATTCACGGACGGGCAGTACCTTTCCAGGGGGGGCACAGGAACTTAAATTGATCACGGTAGTTTAAGCTTACACTTGACAAAACATTCTAATATGAAAATGTAGATGCAATTGTTGTAAAATGGTTCAGCTCCTGAGAGCCCCGTGCGCAGAGATGGAGAGAGAAAGCGAGAGGGGATATGTGTGTTAGAAATGTGATGCGTTTGAAAGTAGACATGCTGTTGAGACTGGAGCGAGACATATTCAAAGTAATGCAAAAATAAATCCGCAGATAAAACCAAAATCCTTGTTCATTTGCTAACCACTTTCAGATAGGGTGTTACTTCTACTAACTACGATGAGACATAGCCTGAGACATAGATAACTGGGCTTACCTAATAATATAATAATAATAATAAGCTTTATTTGTATAGCACCTTTCATACACAGAATGCAGCTCAAAGTGCTTTACATTTGGAGCATGTAACACAATAATAGAGTCAGTCAGTCATTATCATAATGTTCCTGATTGATTAGCTACGGAATAATACAGATTTTACAAGTTTTATTTGCTACTTGCTATATTGACAAACTTATAATATAGGCCTACATTTAATTAGTGTTCAAAATCAATCAATGGGATTGGGGAAGTGGGGTTGGTTGGTGCAGCCAAGCTCGTCCAGGGCGGGCACAGATGACTTCCAGGACGGGCCCGGCCCCCCAAAGCCCCCCCATGACGCCGGGACTGTCTGCATCGCTAACTTCAGCTAAATATGTTATTAATATGTTGGTTAGAGAGGTATTTTTTGTTTTCACTCTTTCAATAATGTGTAGCTGGGTCATGGTTGGAGAAACGTTAAAGCAGCTGCAGGTCAACTAACGTTAGTTAAGTCTTCATTACATCTCTGGCAACCCAGAAGAGGCTCATGTCTGGTAGTCTTGAGAATGTTCACTAGTGTTTTGATTTTGGCCTACAGAACGTTCGGTAACAATCCTACAAACCGCTCCTTTAAAATCTGAATTTTTATTTGGATTATTATTTAATTAATTTTGGTTTTCCACAAACATACACTATTACATGTTGCCACCAATGTCATAAATTTGACGTCATAAACGTGAATTTCCGAATTTGCGCCATCTTGGGAGTATATTAGCCTTTGAAACAAGCATAACCTACTTATTGTGTTCATTTGAGCCAGTTGGTTTATGTTACGATTAGATTCACAAGTTTGGCACTGTAGTTGTTCTGCACATCATGGATATGATCGAGCACAACCAGACACTGTTCTGTGATGCTGAGTTTCAAAGTAGGCCTACACGTTCATGAATAATTTAAAGATGATTGTGTTTGTGTTGGAGATTCAAAATAACATGATCCTTTAATTAAGACAGGGTAAGTAGCCTATTGTGAAGTTAACGTAGCTAGGATAGGCTACCAGCTGCATGAGAACACAGGAGCTCAACACTAACAAACTGCTAATAGTTCATAAAATAATATTCCCCCAACTGACACAAAATTAGCTGAACTAATCGACACGATTCTGCCCGTCATAATTTTGCCTCAATCATTGTAGGCTAGTAACAAACAAAGATTCTAGAGCTCTGTTCTAGAATCTTTGGTAACAAAGCCATGAATGTTTTGGATAGGCACACTTGTTTTTAATTATACAACAATTGGGTTCTATGGAACTATTTATTTGTTTCTGATTGGCCTAGAGACGTTCCATGAGTTGGAATATCCCTGGACATTTCAACTCAGACTTTGCACAGCTAATAATAAATCACTCCGCGATACAATGCGAAGATTTGACACAATGTTCTTATCCCAGCTCTCCACTATTCCAAGCAATGGGTTACTCCTTAGCAAACCATAATGAAACAGTGCTTCACCACATCTGTCAAGTCAAGTCAAGTCATATTTATTTATATAGCACACTTAAACGCAATGTTATTGACCCAAGGTGCTCAGAAATAAAATACACAGTAATAAAAACAAAAAATAAAGACAAATGACAAAAATAAAAATAAATAAATGAAAATACAAAATAATAATAATAATAATAATAATAAACAGATTATGATTGTAGATAAAAATAAATATATGGTTACTGGAACTACTACTACTATAGGCCTAGAGAAAGATGTACAGTAAAGTTAGATGCCAGTTAATATAATGCAGAAAAGAAATAGAAATAAGATTAAATAAATAAAAAATAAAATAAAAATAAACAACCAAACAAGGGGAGAAATTAATGGACATTATAGGCCAAAGAAAATAGATGGGTCTTTAAATTTGATTTAAAACTACTGATGGTGGGAGAGGACTTAATTTCTATAGGGAGATTGTTCCAGAGTCTAGGGGCAGCAACAGAAAAAGCTCTATCACCTTTAGTTTTAAGAGTTGCCTTTGGGACTGATAGAAGAAGTTGTGAGGAAGACCTCAGTGGCCTAAAAGGACAGTAGGGACTTAAAAGGTCACAGATATACTGTGGTGCCATTCCATTTAGGGCTTTGAACACAAAAAGTAAAACTTTAAAATGAATTCTGTAATTGACAGGTAACCAATGGAGTTGGGCCAGCACAGGACTTATGTGCATATGTTTCTTTGTTCCAGTAAGAAGCCTAGCTGCTGCATTTTGGACTAATTGAAGTCTAGCAAGGGCAGATTGGTAAAGACCTAAATACAGAGAGTTACAATAGTCCAGCCTAGATGTAACAAAAAAGCATGCATTACAATTTCTAAGTCAGTATATGAGAGCCAGGGCTTTAATTTAGCTATTTGTCTTAGTTGAAAAAAGCTTCCCTTAACCACACTACTGACTTGCTTTTTGAAATTCAAAGAGGAATCTAGGAAAACACATAGATTTCTGACCTCACTGTGGCAATTTACAGCCAGTGGCCCAAGTGCATTTCTTATCTTAGGAACAGAGCTGAGTGGACCAAAAATAATTGGGGGCCAAGCAGCGAAGCTGCGAGGCAACCATTGTGTTTGTTAGTTTTCTTCTTATTATTATTATTCCGCCATGGAAGTCTATGGCAGCCCATAGAACCGTCTGGTGAAAAGTTGTGAATTTTGGCACACTGATTGGGGACAGTCCAATAATTAACCCTTAGAACCCTAAGCTGTTTTTAGGGCATTTTCACTACCTTTATTCATAAGGATTTATTCTGGTCATTGTAAGTGCCACACACATATATTATATATTGTTTTTTTCAGGAGAGTTTAAGCTATTCAGATCTGCCATCATTTCATGTATTAATACTAGCATTGATTTTATTTTGATTTTTAAAGAATTAAAATATAAAAAGTGTATTATAAAAATTCTTATATTTCGACATGTATCTCACCACAGCAAGCTCACAGCTCTACATGCATTTCATGTGTGTGTAGGGCAGACTGTCCTGAATCGGGCGATATAATTGCCATGTTGGAGGGATACTCTGGGGCTGAGCAATTTACAGAAATATTTGCTGTGTGATTTACGGAAATAAATGCTATTTTTTATTTAGTGATGAAAAATGACCTTTCTGCGCTCCATATCTGTGACACGAACTGATCTGACCCGACTTGACCCGAGGTTGCGTGTTAGCCTGCGTGCCTGTGTGTATGCAGTCATAATAATTCTCAACTCTTTACTGCATTGCCATGAACAAAGTAAAGGCAAAAAAGGTGTTTATTTGTTGAACAAATTGGGATGCAATGTGAGCCTTGAATTGGATGCCATGCAGGAATTTGCTAGGATCACAAAACCGGAATATGAACATGCTTTGCCATAGAGAAACACATGATAGCATTGGATTATAAACATGCTTTGCCACAAGAACAGACAAAAACGTGGGGTAAGTCCAGCTATATGAAGTTATTATTTTGCTGTCACTTCGTCTGTTTTATAACCCAGAAGGATGTACTTGGTATCAAATGATAGCTCTGAGTCTCCTCTTTCATCTGACATGCGTGGCATATCTATGCGATCACGGGTCCGCGAGTAATTCAAACGAGAGTAATGAGTATGCAGTGTTGGTTTGTGTACATGACGTTATTATTTTGCAGTCACTTCGTCTGGTTTTATAAGCCAGAAGGATCGATAAACATGGTACCAATGGATAGCCCTGTGCCCCCTCTTTCATCTGATATGCTTGCCATATCGATGCGATCACGGGTTCGCGAGTAATTCAAACTAGAGTAATGTGTGTGCAGGTGAACGCAGAGAAGTATAGACTGTAAATATGATGCAATTTGATTTAATTTCATGATTTTTTTTAATTTTCATACTTGATCGTACAGACAAGTGTGTAGTCTCGTTGGAAAGCCCCACTTCTGCTCTGTCGTGCAATAAAGGTTTCATCTTGCTGCGATGAACCATTCCGGAGCAATGTAACAGAGAAGAAAGGGTGTGTTTTTTGACGCACTTTGCGTCAATCGGGTTCTAAGGGTTAATCTCACCAAGTTTCATGCCGGCACCTCCAGCGCTCTAGCGCCACCAACAGGCCAAAGTTGGACTTGCGTTCACGCACGTAACTTCTGACCCGTATGGCCGATTTTCAAAAATGAGGTTTTGTCTCCGGAACTAAAACCGTTCATCCATAATATCCAATCGAAATTTGCGGCGAAGCCGCCAAACAGGAAGTGAGCTCATATCTCAGCAACCCATTCATCTATCATAACCAAACTTAGTCCATGGACTCAGGACCCCATCAGGAGTACACTCAAGAAATCTGGTGACCTTTGACCTCTAGGGGGCGCTGTAATTAAGAAACATGCCTTTTGGCCTGTAGCTGCAGTTGTGCTTAGAATTAAAACGCACTAGTGGTGTCTGGTAATACTGTTGGAGGTCCTTAGGCCGACCCAAGCCAATTTGTGATGTCATCGTAATTGATTCGGCCGCCATATTGGATTTAATCAAAAACACGTACACGTACTTCTTTATGGTTTATGGTTCAGTCCACATCAACGGGACGGACCGACCTAGCCAACTTAGACCATGCCTGGGCTGGTTAAGAGTATTTTGAGTATTGGATATTTCAATGTGGTAATATGGTGGTAGCATGGAGGGGAGTGTCTCCAGGACGCTGGTTTCACTGTTAAGCCTTCATGAGGTGTCGTGGGCCTAACTTAACGAAACATCGGTGAATGAGGGTGCCCACTTGATAACCCCAATGACATGCCGCATACTATATAGGCTACTGCTGTTGGATAGGCCATTTGCATTGTGCTTGTGACCATTTGTTGGCGGATTTGTGGGTAGTGTGCTTTTTAAAGTTAAACTTGAGCAGGGGCTTCTGAATGTGTTTTTACCTTGGATTTTGGCACAAGGGATTTTAACATCTAATCCTGTGTATTAATGTAACATTTACAGTATTCACCATAAATTAATAAAGTTGAGTGGTTCTGCAATGTAGACTATGTTTCCGTTTTTTTGCAGTACCATATCCCTTACATGACATGGCCCAGTGTCCTTGTAACATGCATTCAGCAAACCTAGATATGAATGTGATTTCAGCCCGACTTTCAACATTTCTTTCAAGAAGACATGTAAACCACAAAGACCCGTAACGAGGGATCTAGAATGTTGGTTACCTAGCAACCAAGACGCTGTCTATTGAAAAGGGAACTATTTTTTGATGCGTAAGAACGATGTCGAAATTAACATTTTTAAACAATAATGGGGTGTTTTCAGATTATTTAGTTTGTGGTAGAATTGTTGTATAAAAGCAATATAGCACTCGTGATCGTGGGATTGGTCATGGATATTCCCACGGCTGTTGTTGCCTGCGCCACTCGGCCTCCGGCCTCGTGGCTACGGCCGAACAACACCCGTGGGAATATCCATGACCAACCCCACTCTCACTCGTGCTATATTGCTTAAATATACCTAATAAACATTCTACTGGGTATAACAGATCTTTGTAATCAGCATAACATTAAACACTATAGTTCACTCATAAAGGCATCCATGTCCCATAGTTATAAGTGTCCATATCAGAAATGAAGGACAGGAAAAAAGGAGAACATTTTAACATCTTAAAGATAATCTACATGAGACTTTTGCTTTATAATGCTAGCTAAAAAGTCAACAATAGGGCTGGGATAAACGATTATTTTTTAATCGATTAATCTAACGATTCATTTTTTCAGTCCGATTCGATTTCGATTCGATTATTGATTATCTCCCCATTAATTGACTAATAGCAATTTATACATGTTGATTTATATATCTGAATGAAAAAAACATGAATTCCTTAACATTGCAATATATGTTTATTGCTCTTAAAATTCCAAAATGAAATACTACTTAGTCAGAGGTAGCATTCAATAAAGTTCAGTTATGTATAGGTCTAATTGAGTGCCTGTCACTTTAAGACGTTCGTTCCCTTGCAATTGTAACACTAACGCAGTTAAAACGCAGCTGATGTATGGATGCAATTCATAACGTAGATAGATAGATAGATAGGCCTACTTTATTGATCCCCAGGGGAAATTCAAGAACTAACGTAGTTAGTTCAAATAACAGTTTGTACTTCTCCGTGGGACAAGCACTTTTGAGTCTTGGAAAACACTTTTCCATTTACATCGGGATTTTGCAATCATTCAGTGTCAGAGTCAATAAAATGAGCCCTGAGAAACGAAATTGACAAGCAGCTGTAAGTAAGCATGCTAAACTCAACATCCAAACAGTATTCTAACGTTAGCTTTTGAGCAGGCGCGCCTGCAGGTGTACGTATGTGCGTACCATCAAGCTACTCAACAACAGAAAATTTCCCTTGTGCGTGTGTGTATTCACACCAAATTGGCCTACCATACCTTCCCAACTATGCACAGTATCCCTTTAGCTGCATGCCATTAGGCTATTTACCATTTTCTATTACGTAAAGTTAGTGAACACGTTATCAAAATTAACGTGCACGCATTTTGTTTCAGCAGGAGAGAGAATACGCACGCAGACACGCAATAGGCTACTTGTTGTTTTCTTTTACTCGGCTATCTATATCTGGTTATCAGCACACAATGTTGAGCTAATTCACTAACTCAATACTCATCATGGATATTACAAGTTTAAACAACGAAAACAGAAAGGATGGAGGCAGCAAAGCTAGGAGTTATTCCAGGGCAAGAACAAGGTAAGCAATTGGTTTGCTTGTCAGAACGTTAGACTGCACCAAAGCCAGACGTCACGTTACGCTAGAACAAAACTAAAGGTAACTTTAGCCTGTATAGGGCTGTATCAAATTGTCCAAATGAATAGGTCATTGTAGACATTGTCGTTGTATTATTGCATGTGGATGTTGTTATGCTATGTAGGCTACTTTTTTTGCTGACCAATGCACGGACCTAAAACGGACAAATATTGTTCACGAGTGAAAACATTTTTTGCGGGGGGGGGGTTGCGGTGATGGGTGTGCGTACCATAGCATTAAAGCAACACCAAAGAACTTTTCATCTGTCGCACGCACTATTTGTTTATCGAGCACCGGCTTTGCAAATAACAATGTCCACAGACAAGGTAGAATAAGTTGCATGATTTTATGAAAGTACGATGTATTGCGACATCAGATGCAAGTCAAATTTGTAGTTTCTCATGTCTCATTCCATCGAACTACAGATCCGCTACCTGATGCAGCAAACTTACATAGTGCGGTAATAGCCGATAGAGGGCCGCGAAGCGAATGCAGAAAGTGCCGTTCACCCTGTTACGAGTTGATGAACCACTGAAACGATTTTGGAAACATTATTTTAAGGTACAAAAAACTCTTTGGTGTTGCTTTAATTCCTACAGGCGCCCCTGGCTTTGAGATACTGCTTGATTGCATAACTTAACTAAGTTTAGTCTCCTCAATGTACTATGTTGTGAAGACCTTAGCAGAGTTAACTTGACTGCAGCAGTTTTGAACAAATTTGCACAGCATGGTCATGATGCTAAGCGGATTTAATAGCAATTAAGCCAGCCGTGTTCTATGCAATGCTTCTATGTGGCAACAACTATCCTTCAACAGTCGTGAATATTTTGTGTTAAATGCACATGCAGAGGGGCAGCGGGCTCGTTATGAGAGAGAGCGGACGGGGCAGGGAAAGGCTGCGTGCGTAAAAAGTGCAGCTCAAAAGGATTTTATCTTATCTTTAATTTAAATAGTACAACACAGAACATCAATGTGTGACGGCCGGTTTTGTGGCGCCCCACCACAGAGTAGTCAACGTATGGGAAACACTGAAGGTGTAAAATTCAAAATATTTGGCAGCACGCGTTTTGGTCCTGACAAATCGATGCGCATATTTTGCGTCGACGTAATCGATTACGTCGACGCGTTGTCCCAGCCCTAGTCAACAAACTATTGTTTATGTTTGGAAGACAAGAGTGATTCAGCCTAGTGAATCAGACAAACGTCCAAGACTCACAGAACCAGAACATTAGGTGAGCTCCACGGCGGTCGATGATTGACAGACCGATATTGTAGCCACATCAGGACGTCTCCGGGCCTCCTTCTACAATCTCCGACGGCTCGGATATCCCTGCGGTGGAGGCCTGTCGGTTTGCGATATTTTCTTTGAATTTCTGCTCTGCTCAGTTGAATGTGAAACGCAGTGTCGCGGGATGAACCAGGGAGTATTTCAGATGTGTGGAGAAGTTTGGTGTGATATTGACCTAAAGTGTGTTGAAATATGATACCGAGTGTGAACTTTTGTCTCATAGCTCATCTCAGCTTGTCCCCTGCACTCCGAAATCTAGCGCTAATTAGCCGATGCTACCAACAGGTTTTCAATGGGGGTGCCTCGGCATCGGGCTAGCCATGCAAATATACTCATTGTAGCTCCACACTTCATTTGTAGACTTCTGTGGGCCCTGACATTTAAAACGAGACATTGAGAACTTGGAAAAAGCACTGGTAGTTTATTTACAAGACGATTTATACAGTACCTTCAGGAAGTTTACCATTCGCCGCCATCTTAAATTTAGTCACGATAAGTCGAGCGACGAGTACGAATGAACAGGTATGATAAGGGATCAGATTCCAAAAATAATTCTGTGGAAATGCATGGATTCCAATTGCTGCTACTGGAAGCAACTGGAATCTATGCATTTCTACTGAATTATTTTTGGAATCTGATTCCTTATCAGACAAACAAATTAGGTTGGTAATGTACATAGGTTCGACATAAGTCAGTTACATATACATATTTCTTCATAACCATTGTGTTAGTAAAAGGATTGAATGTCCTGTCAATTAAGTAATGTGTGACTACTAGCTGTCTTTCCCATTGGAACCAATGATATAATGCTAACTTGTCTTCCCCTAAAAAGGGGCGTGAATCTGTTCAAATGCATTCTATGACGTTGCGCCGGTTGTGACAATAGACTGTAAAGTGTTAAGTGACATAGCTGGCAGCAAGATGTAACCGACCGTCAACTAGCATCCCAGATAGCAAGGTGACATTGATATGATGTTGATTTTCCATCCAAATCATCATTTTGGTTGAGATTGAAATCTCAATGGTAAATAGACATTGAATCAGCATTACAATCCTGACAAAAACCTGACAGTGCATGAATATCGATAAGAGAGATATCGAAACAACATCGGTTTATAGCTTATGTTGCCATAATCGATAGAGCATCGATGCATAGTTCACTAAAAGATATTGAAAAGTCATGGATTTATGGTTGGCTGGGAAATCTTAACGTGGTGATTGAAAAGTAGTGGATTTATAGTTGACCGCGTGACGACGTTTGAACTGTCTGGCGGGAGATCACTTTCAGGCAACAGTTCAGTCAGACCAACTGGGGTGTTCAGCTTGTCAAGTTCACCATTCCTCCTTAATGGTAAGCAAGCATTTATTTATCAAACGATAATGTTTTATTGTAAAAGTGTACTACATTAAATTCGGTCATGTTTACAGTCTATGTACATCGTACTGTCTAACTTAATAAATCATTCAAATGCTTGGGTCAACTAACGTTAGGCTAGCTAACTTTAAGTGCTGATGTCAAATTAATGTTTTAGGTTAACTTATGTTAGCACTATGGCAGTTCATCATAATGTTAGGTTAACGTTACTCGGAAGTCTGATTTATAAGTAGGGCCTACCTTAGTTGTCAGTATGTTACAGTTTATTATTCTAATGAATCATGATAAATAAAATATGAAGTACCGGTAACGTTAGCTTCTAGGCTACTGTCAAATTATAGGCTGAAGATGTGCTGCTAGTTAACGTGGAGATTTAGCTACATTTATGTAACTCTGCGTGATCATATTTTTGTGAGTTTAATAGGCTAACTTTAGCAATACTGATATAAGTTAACTTTAAGTCATATCTGACTATCTGCTATCATTAACCGTTCATTGGGCAGCAAAATTGTTCGGACGAACAGAGCTTCCCGAATGGCTGGTGCTGCAAGCAAACACGGCATGTTCAATGACCTCACCCTGCTTGCGAAACTGAATTATTCTAACACTATCTTCAGCCTGGCATTTTGACTTATAAGTAGCCTTCAGTTTCAGTTGAACATATTTATCTAACACTGTCTATCTCTTTTTCTTCTGTTTCTGTTAGGTGCTGCTTCACTGTGCTACTGGATGGTGGAGGAGGGCTGACTGAACCGGGTGGTCTATGGATGCTATACTGAATGGATGGCAGGGAAGCACAACACACGTGAATTTCTAAATGAAGAAGAGTGAATAAATTGACTTAATTTTCAAACTGATAACAAGTTGTCAATGGTTATTTATGCACGATTGTGTAGCCTAAACCAGAAATACCTAGGCCTAGTCAAATTTATCCTGGTTGTAGATAAAGCAGGATATGAATTTCCCAATATTTTTCCAGATTAATAGTGGTTTACTGAGGTTTAATATAAATTGAAATACCATTGAAATCGCATTGATCTTTAGTTTGGTTGTAATTTCAACGTTGTTTCAATATTCATTTAAATTGAAATACCATTGGAATTCTGTTGATCTGTCGTTGGAATTTCAACATTGCTTCAATATTAATAGAGGGTGCAAAATGTTATAGAATCAATGTTAAAGTGCGATGTTGATTCAATGATTTAACGTTGACAAAATAATGTTGATTTAACATAGATTCAATGAGTAATTGTTATCTGGGATAACAGCTAGTCATGTCGTTTCATTATGTTGGTGACGTACATTAATCGAGATGAGAGATGTAGTCGACTGAGCGGATCTGCACAAAACTATCATAACTTTTAAAGTCTATTGAACAACAGTACTTTCTAGACGTAAAGAATTATCTTTTAAATTCACACACATCATATGTGAAATTCATGGCACAATTCGAACGGGACCAAAAAATAATTGTTATCTCTCCATTGACTCCTGTTCATATTTTTTCAAAAGATAGGTCCCATGGACCGGAAGTAGAAGGGCTCTCTATAGCCTAGGCCATATTCAATGATCTCAGAACATAATACAAATGGCGGAATAATATTTAAATAATAAATTGACATACGCCTTACTCTGCTACAATCTTTATGTTCTTTTTGTTTTATCAATGCATTTAAAATATATTCACATAAACTCTCTATGTAAGATATTAAATGTCCTGGGGCCTCATGTACAAAGCTTGCGTATGCACAAAAATGCTGCATACGTCACTTCTCACGCTCACGTCCGGATGTACGAAGACTGACTTGAACGTGAGTGTGCGGTCCTCCACGCAAACTTCATGTCTGGCGTACGCACATTTCCAATGTGTATCGTCAGTTGGCGACACTTAGAGGCAATGCAGTGCAACAACATTAGTTGATCGCGAGTCTAGGCCTTTATTTGCACAGTATATTGTGAAACGTGGGTTATTAAAAATGAATGATAACACTTCGAAAGTAGGCCTTTGTGTCTATATTTAAATGGACATACAACATGCGCAAATTCTACTAAGTTATGCAACAACCTATCTAATGACAACTGTAGACTTATTAGAGGATCAGAATTTGAAGGGAATGTGAAACCTACCCTACACAGCGCTGGTTACACGATTGTTGATGACTGGCTTATCAAACATTTCAGATTTTGAAGAGCTTTCCACAAAACAAATGGGGTCGGCTTCACGCATTTGCCCATGCCTTAAAATGTGCCGAGTGTTTTCCCTTCATATATCCGATAGTTTTCATTTGAAAGAAATACATATGGGACAGGATCATGCATGTGAATAGATAGGCTGACTATAATAAGCGCAAATATAAGCTATTTCCCTTAGTGTGATTGACTGCATATAATACTTTGACTTTCCTCGAGTAAGCATTCGCATTATTGTTGTCACACTTGTGTGCAAATATAGGGATATGATCCAGAAATCGTAATGTTGTGGCGATGTGGCCTGGATCAACTTCGTTTATTCCACCTCGAGTGCGCGATGCGTGGTAGCCTACTTGGACACGATTGATTTAATGTTTTTTTAATTAATGCAGTTGTGTTGTAATGGTTCAAATGCATCAAACCCAGTTATGCGAACCCTGTCACCTACTTGCAGACTGACCAATAATTCTGCCACAGTCTCTGACCCTATAGCTGCCACTGCTAGTGCTACGCTCTGCCACTACTGTTTTTTGTTTGTTATTAATTACAGATGATAAAGACGTAATATTCTTGCCATTTCGTCGGATAAACACTTCTACCTCGCATTCGCACTTTTTTAAATTAATTTGATGATTTTAATTATTAAACTTTGGAGCAGGTTCGAGTATGGATCCACAAATTCGTTTTCATTGTTATTAATATTGCGGGATAGGCCATTTTGTCTTCGCGGAGGTCTGCGCTCTCGAGTGGCCTTCTAGTTAGCATATTAAAATGAGTGTGATTGAGGGAGGAGAGAGGGTGGAGTGTAATGCTCGTGCATGTACGCTTAATTTCACGTTAATTGGGATGTACAAAGAAAAGCTGCGTGGAATGCTGCGTACGCACAGTTTCATACATCAGGATTTTTTTTGTGCGTACGCTACTTTTCAGGTTTGCACGTACGCAATGTTTTAGTATGAAATCCACGCAAGTCTTTGTACATGAGGCCCCAGATATTTAACTTTTGCTAATATTTTAGTATGTTTAGCTTATTACACATTTTATATCAGTTTGGCTAACAGAGCAACTTTTATAACTCTTCAGGTTTGCAAAGTTTAGGTTCTCTTTTCTCTACAACATAAAAAACATCAGTCACATCAGATGCAATTAAAGAACTTAAGGTAAAACTTACCTTCAACTCGCCCTCTATGTTTTCCGTGTTTTTTTCCATGCTTGCCTTTCTTTTCATGTTTCTTTTTTAACTGATCAGACAAGCAAAACATTTTATACATATTTTAAATGTTATATCAGTATAACCCTTAAACAGGTTTTTGTTTGAATATTACAAAAAGCAGATATACTAGGCACAGCAATAATACCTCAGTCTGTTTGATGAATAAGAAGAAAAACAACAGAAGAAATAACAGCCTGGTGTTCATGATGATTCTCAACCTAAGCAATGACAGTTGAAGTTATGTTAAGAACACTACAACCCATGTTTGCAGTTCTATCTGGGTCATTGCCCCTTTATGGGAGGTTGAGTATTGATTTCATGCACTTATTTGTAACTATGGTATGCAGCAAGGATTTATAACATTACCGTTTATCCCACTGGAGCCCTTTCCTTCATTTTCCAACTAAAATAATCTATAATATCTTATTTAGTAAAATGCAGTGCTTTGTAGATTTAAAAAGAAAAATACAAATTTTTCCACTCACTGTGTTTTAGAATAGAATATACTTTATTGTCATGCCTGCATGAAAATGATCTTTGGTCTCACTGGTAAGAGTAGTAAAAAACACAAAGGAAACATAGAGTAGACACATTCATTCCATTACACACAGACATATATCCAAAGGATTGACACAGCACATCACATGTACCCCTCCCTCTAGCCCACACAAGCATACACATCAGATACAAGGCAGAAAGCACCAGTTCCAGCCCATTTGTGGTGTTCTTAGATACACCTCCCTTCTGTCTAGCTTTTGCATTGTTTGTTGACCATGGAAATTGCATTTGGAATAAAAAGGTTTTTGTATATATTTTTCCTTGCCATGTGCGCCCTAGGGGAAGCAGCTCAAATTCAGAATGGAGGGGGTGGGTGTCATCATCTAGTATGTTCATGGTTTTTCTGTGTACTGCAGTGCTGTATGGATTATCTGGTGTTTTTTGAGATCGCCCTATGATTTTCCCTGCCATTTTAAATCGCTGAGATGCAGTGTCGCGCGTTCGTAGACTGTGCGCTCCTCTTCAGTCTACTGACAGCCAGGGCGTATTCATTTCTTCTACGGCTGCAAACGGGATTCACTCGCAGTTAACCAAATATTTCTTTATTAGGGCAGGGCAGGCATATTTCTGGCTATTAAATTATTTCTAAACCAGTCTGCTAAAGTCTGTAGTGAAGTCTGTGTAGGGTTTTCCAGGCTCCATTTCTTTTTACGAGACACCATGCTCACAAGAGCCACCTGGTGGTTGTTTGGGTTGTTGCAGCGTCACTGGAGAAATACAAATTAAAGTCGCGTGATCGCGCATGAGGCCAATTTGAAGTAATGCCCACTATACGTAAATATAGGCCTAATGCCAAAGCTCAAGTATGACCGCTGCTACTCTAGCTTAGACACCAAGCAAACTACCAGTGTGGATGGGCTATCAATATGGCTGCAAGCTACCAGTATGGATGGACTATCAATATGTTTGGATCAAATAAGCTACCAGTATGGATGGACTATTAATATGGCTAGGATACCTATACAAACAAGCAACCAGTGTGGATCGTCAGTCTCGGTAAGGCATCACTAGAGTAACGATAGGCTACACCAGTGGTTTTCAAAGTGGGGGCCGCGAGGGGGTGCCAGGGGGGCCTCAGCAAGTTGGAGGGAAAAATAAAAGCAAGAAATAAATACATTTGAAACATTTAAAATATACTATGAGGGTTGTTATAAAATGCCATTATAATAATGTGACGCATATCTGAACATATTTCCCATGATAATGACTGGGAATAATAGTAGAGTGATGGCTCTCATATAGCAGAAAGCCCCAAATAAAATTTTTACACACTGTATGCTCCATCGCGATGTGGTTGTGGCTAAAATAATTATTAGATTAGTATTTTTACATTTGCCGTAGTATTGTCGATGGGTTTAATTAATAAAACATCAAGGGGGTCCTTGGCCAGAACCTAGTGGTATTTGGGGGGCCTTGTCGTGGAAAAGTTTGGGAACCCCTGGGCTACACAATATATGGTGGTGGGAAAAACAGTGGCTACAGGTCGTTCCTGAAAGTCACAAACAACACCATCAGTTTCCTGTCCACTACATGGTTTATAAGTTACACATTCAATACACAAGTTACACATTCCCCTTATAAAAATGTACCACAGCTTTAATAAGTTTACCTCTTTAAAATCCCCCTTAACTGCACGCATTTAGATGGCTGACCTCTTGCTCGGAACCAATGAATCCGAGTGAACTACGATTTAACCCTTTAGCCGCCAGGGTTTAAAAAAAATAAATTGGATTTTTACATCAAAATTTCAAAAGGCCATGGCTTGCAAGTGGTCAGAGATAAAGTCCTACTGTAAATGTGAAAATCATTGAGTATGAACTAAAGTTTATGAAGGGGGTAAATTTACTCATCTAATTTGCATATTATGACGTCACTGGATGGTAACCACCGTGAATTATGCACATTTCGGTAAATACTAGATGTTGAACATATTTGAGCAGTTTTACTTTCTTTTTTTGTCATTTTACCCACATAACAAATGAACAGTAAAACAGTCACATGTAAACCAACAATAGTAAACTATTACTATAATCACAAACCCTATGCTACTATACAATAAAGTAGCCTGGTCAAATCAGTTCCTATCGCGGGTGACTTTGTAGTACTTCAGAGCCCTATTTTTACAACCCCTGCTGTCTATACCACGTCCATTACCAGTGTTGGGCAAGTTACTGAAAATTAGTAATTAGTTACAGTTTCTAGTTACTTCTTTCAAAAGTAATTCAATTACGTTACCAATTACTGTATATCAAAAGTAATTAGTTACTAGAGAAAGTAACTTTTGAGTTACTTTTAAGTCTGCTTTTAAAATGTTAATATGAACAGTACTGAACAGTCACACACACAATAAACCTAATTTTTGGACCTATTTATTGTAGTTTCAACGGGCCTTCAAATCAATAGCCTTGTGCATGAGTTCTCAAACTTTTTCTGACCACAAAACATTCTACAATGCATGAAGGCCTCCCTGACCTTGTTTTGCGCCACCCTCACCATCTAGGTGGTTTGATAGATATGTACAGTACACTGCCTACTGCTTGCCTTCTACTAGTATGCATGATGGTGCACTGACACTGAATTCTGCAATATAGTAATAAATTATTATTATCATTATTATTGCAATCCTTCTGTAGGCTACATGGAATTCGTTCAATGGGATGTAATGTGAAACAATGTTAAATGGCCTATTTTCAAAGCAGTTATTGTCTGCTCACACACACATAACCTTAGGTTATCCTCGTCCTGCTTTGAACACAGTTGTATTATATAGCATTTTAAGCACCACCAGTTTGGGAAAAGCCTGCGCTGCACAAGTGCTGACCTACCGAAATAAGTTCTAATGCATCCGAGAGTTTGGGATTGTCGCGCACTATGCAGAAGGTTACTCTTCAGCTGATAAGGTGTTCCAAAGAGAAGTTGCATGTTCCGTCGCAGACAAATGAATCCATAACACCATGGACGTCAATTCCGATGTAAACATAGCCTACTGTGCAAATAACTCAAGTCGCTGTTACGTAGGCTACGGTAGGCTATTTGGAGGTTTCTTTATCTGGTAAGTGAAATCTGCATTTTCCTCTCGAGTTAAACGTGTGCTTGCTTGTGCCAAGGCTATATATAGGCTACCGTAGCCTATTGGTGTTGTGGCGTGGCTATGTTGTAAGAATGAGAAATTAATATAACGAGGCTTTTGCGCAATAGGCCTAGGCGAAAAAGAGCGGAGATAAACAACAATGCGCTTTTACTGTAGTGGAGCTTACGAGATGGAAACGAAAGGGAAAAGGCGTTTAAAATGTCCATTTAAATTGTAGCGTAATGCACTCTAGTGTGTTTTAGCATAAATCCGAAATAAGGAGGAATGTGAGGAGGCTCCTATTAACTGTAAAGAATGCATCTGCAATCTAAACATGAAACACAATCGCTGGAAACACAGCTAAGGTCGGTAGACAAAGCAGCAAATGTGCATCTTGTCTGCAGTCGTTCATTCAAGATCAACAGAGTAACGCAAGTAACAAACTCTTTAAAATTTCAGTAATTGTAATTGCGTTACTGGATTGACAAAAATACTTCGTTACATGCTCGTTACCACTAAAAGTAGTGGAATTACAGTAACGCGTTACTTTGTAACGCATTACTCCCAACACTGTCCATTACAGACACTATCATCACTATTGCCACTGGCACCTCCAGCTATGCTGGGCAGAGGGTCGAAATAAGCAAGACGCACCTCCATTCACAGACGCTCCATGACTGCAGTCAATAGACGATCGATCATATTCTCCAAAAGGCAGATATTCTCCTTCAGAATCAGAATAGGTGAATAACAGATCCAAGACTTCATCACACGTGAATTTTTTTTTCAACATTTGGTGTATTTCTGCTTCAATTTGTGCAAAACTATGGCCCGCATCACTTCCGCGTTATGGAGGAAATGCACGTCTTCTTCGTGTGTTTCTCGCGTGCTTCCTGAAAACTTTGAAAAAAAAAAGGTTGAGCTTGAATCGAAGCTCTGCGTGTCTGCCAACTAGTGGTCAAGAGTACAAATGAGATTTTACACTGTACTTGCGTCTATCGTCTGTTTTATTCAGTAATGACGCTTGTCGCAATATTGCGACATGGGCAGTTAGAGGGTTAAAATACACACAAAATCATTCGTTGGTAAAATACTGTTTGTTACAAACAAGGCAATGAAAATCTACTACCTGCAGGTAATGTTGCACAAGAGCCCAGGGAAGCAGATGGGCAGGATGACTGCAGTGTACTGTGAGTAGAAATCAGACGGATACGAAATGCTGGTGAACATATTAAACGACTATATGCGCCATCTAATTTAAACAAAGAGCTTGCGACCCGGTAGCTATCTACCTGTTACAACAGGTCAAGGGAATGACACATGAGGTGAATAAATCAGGTCTTAGCCTTATCCCACTCCTACCCGTCACATATTCCCCCTACTTTGAAAGGTGACCGTCCTGGTGCCTGTGATCCTATCCTTTCTAGTCCCAAGGCCTGAAATAGCAATTTAGGGTGGCATTCTGCTGGCCCTCCAGGTTTTGAGTTGCTGACTGTGGCAATCGGAAGGTCTCGGTCTTCTGCTAGACTAATCATAACTGAGGGCGTACCTGGCTCATCTTCAAGAGGGGGTTGGCTTGTGTCATAAATCACTACCACTGGGGTTTGTCTGTCCTCTTGGGAACCATCCGCTTGGGGGCTGGGGAAGGATGCTGGACCACAGTTTCCTCCTGATCAGTCACCAGAGGGACTGATTTCAGACTGGTTAGGGAGAAGCTGGAACCAAACATCATGTTCATCCTCTTCCTTACCTCCAGGCCTTCCCTTTTTAGCCGTCGAAGTCTGTGATGGAACATCCACTGGAGTGTTTATTGGCTGCTTATCCTGACTAGGTAGAACCTTTAACTCGGAGCGACATTCATATCTGGGCCTAGCCCGTCTTCGGGTGTGATGTGGTACACTAAGCCCTTACCGTCACGGCACTTTACCACTTTGTACACTCTTGGGTCCCAGCGATCTTGAATTTTATGGCGACCAAGTGGATGGCTCTTACGGTACACCCTAGTGTCCACTGGGAGGTGAGGTGTAGGCACATCTCGGGTAGCGGCTGCGGCCTCAAGACATTTTTTGGCGTCAGCATACACTTCTGCCAAGTATTCCTTGTGGGTAGTGACCCAGTCCGCTGAAGCAAAAGTGCTTGAATCTTCAGTTGTTAGCCCCAGTAAGAAGTCCACTGGGAGTTGAGGTTTCTGGCCAAACATGAGCTCATATGGAGAGTGGCCTGTTGACTGATGAACTGCTGTGTTGTATGCAAACAACAAGTGTGGGAGTGCATGGGTCCATCTTTTTTTCTTTTCAGGAGGCAGGGTATGCAGGAGATCATGGAGTGTACGATTGAAATGTTCACATTGTCCGTTTCCTTCCGGGTGATATGGGGTTGTCCTGCTCTTATCTATCCCATACAGCTTGCACAGACGCTTCAGCAGGTCTCCCTCAAAAGCACGGCCTTGGTCAGAGTTAATCCTTTTTGGTACACCAAAGGAATAGAACCACTTCTCAGTCAGGATATTGGCCACTGTGTCAGCCCGTTGATTAGCTGTTGGGTAGGCTTGGGTGAATTTGGAGAAGACGTCGGTGACAACAAGGACGTTCTTATGTCCATCACTGGCCTTTTCCATAACTGTGAAGTCCATGGCAATGACTTCCAGTGGTCTAGCAGCCAACAAGTGGACAGAGTATGTGCGGACTGTGGGGACAACTCCCTTGGCTAGGGTACACCGTTCACAATCTCTGCACCACTTTTCAGTGTCATGGCGCATTTTGGGCCAATAACACCTTTGCCGGATCAGCTCGTTCATTCTTTCTATGCCCTGGTGCCCATGGTTGTCGTGCAGATCTTGATCTCTGATCCGACGCCACTGCCAAGTGAGCTCCAAGACCATCTCCGACTCCTGAGTTCTTTCTTGTCTATTTGGTGGTCAGGCCCTCCTCCAGTAAGCCAAAAAGGCCCCGATGACTGGGTCTTTTGCCTGAAGTGTACGTAGGTCTGCTAGATCTATGCAATCGTTGTGTTCACACTAACTGTCAACCTAATGGTATAGCCTACTGTAGGCTACGAAATCCATCCAAAAGCTAGAGAAAAAGGAAAACTTTTGGATTGTGTTGTCGCCCAAATCGACCCTGTCATTTATGGTTGTGCAGTGTTGACAGTTGTATTGGCCAATTGTTTGGGCCTAAAAAAGCTGTAGGTGAAGTCAAATTTCGCTTCATTTGCAGTTTCCTAGCTGTGCAGTGTCTAGTGTCCGTTTCACCGCTAGTGCAACAATGGCAAATATTGGAATAATAGACGAGGCCTACCAATTACAATCAGACAACTGAAACATAATAAACATAATAATTAGAATAACATTTATTTATTTAACATCTTTCATACACAGAATGCAGCTCAAAGTGCTTTGGAACATTAACACAATAAAGAATCAAAATGTCATACAAATAGGCCCACAATAAATGGATCACAGCATAGGATTAAGTACAAATGACAATTCACACGATGATAAGGAAATACATACAACACATAGGCCTATAATACAAGTAATGCAGGGAAAATACGATGAACCTGTGAATAGCAGTAGAATGTAAAATAATGTGAAGAAATAGGTTACAAGACAAAAGTGATGTAACTAAAAGCTGTCATAGCCTACAGGCATGTGTTCAGGTCTTTTTTTGGAGATGTTTACAGAATTTGCCTGTTTCATGTATATAGGCAGTGTGTTCCAGCTTCTATGAATAATGGATAAAAGCACCTTCTCCTCTTTGTTTGTGGAGCACTTTGGGCACAATGAAATTATTAACATTGGAAGATCTAAGATTCCTTTGTGGTTGATAACATATTAAAGCTCTGACATATGAAGGTGCTACTGTATGGCAAGTAATCAACAGAACCGTAACAATTATATTGGCCAGTGCAGTAAAACAGGGGTGATGTGCTCTCTGTTCTTGGCCCCATTAAAAGTGTAGCAGCAGAGTGCTGTAGGACTTTTTTTGGGGTCACCAGTTAAAAGGGCATTGCCTTAGTCCAGTGTTTCCCAAACTTTTTTTCTGGCGACCCACTTTTTAAAAAATGACAGACCATTGCGACCCATTTCACTTCAAATCTACCCTGCAACCACCAATATTGTTTTAGGCCACAGGTTCTCCAACTTTTCTATGCCTCCCCAACCATACATTGCTATAGGAGCCCTGCTTTGAACACGGTTGTGTTGCATTTTGAGCACCATCAGCGTGAAAAGTTGGAAATGACTACTGAAAAGATACGTTTTAATGCGCATCCGAGAGTAGGGGAAATTCTCGCATGTTGCGCAGTCGTCATTCGTCAGCATAGTAAGCTGTTGCTATATTTAAAAAACAAAATGTTGTAGGCTACGTTGCGTTGCAGACAAATGGGTCCATAACACTGTGGCCGTCAATTCCAATGTAAACAGCAAATAACTCAAGTCGTTATATTGTATTGTTGTATTATATTATATTGTATAGTCGTTATATCAGAACAAAAGGCGTTTGCTGAATAGCCGGAAGAATGCGCCTTTACTTTGGAGTTAGCGAGGTAGAAAACGAGAGGAATAGTGTTTAAAATGCCCATTTAAATTGTAGACTATAATGCACTGTTGTGCATTTTAAATCAGAAATAAGAATGCATCTGCAATCGAAACTGTATGCAAATTGAATGGCCTTATGTCCGGTCTATGGATGTCTGCTTTAGTTGACAGCACGGTCACTAGATTTTAATCGGTAAAGTTGAGGAGCTGGTATCTATTAATGTTCGTGCAAATAGGCGGATTCATGTCCCTTGCAGTTTGCAACTGCGAGGTACATGGCAGGCGCCCCACAGAACGGTTTCATTTTGAGGTAGATATCCATGCTGGCACCCCCTCTGCGATGCGTTCGTCCCCCAGTTTCATGCGCCAGTTTCATGAGCTTTTATGACAAAACCGTGACTGTGGTAGTTAACAATCTACATCCTAATAGAAAACTGTTAGCTTTCCTGGTATCAAATGACAAATGGTATCAGTTAGGCCTATAACACAACATAAATTGTGCTGGCGACCCAAATAAAATCTCCTGCGACCCACCCGTGGGTCGCGACCAGGGGCGTCACTAGACCTTATTCACTGGGGCACGTGCCTTAGTAAAAGTCTCCAGTGTCCCAGTAAAATTCTAGCGCTCTCGCTGGAAACGGCATTCATGAGCGCATCTCCGTGCCTGCTTTAGTCATGACTCGAGCCTGTCACTTACCAGCCAATAAAAAACAAACAAGGAAAAAAAGAAAGGGGCCATAATAGCCAATCAGGAAATAGCACCTCTGTAGCTGGGTAAGATTGAACGCAACAACCAATGAAAATCGTTCAGATTCTTCCGAGTGTTTCGTTGTACAGTGGAAACCGCTGGAGCTCATCACATCACTTTGAGCGCAGAGTAAGTCGTCCCCTGTTTTAAAGTTACAACAAATTCACAACTTGTTTGACAGAAAATATGACAAGTTGATCGATGTTAGAGAATGTTGCCCACATAATTAGCATCTGTTTTTCAATGCTTAGCGTCAAATTTGTAGCCTAAATTTAGCAACAGTTTACCAGCTTGTGCTCTCTCCCAGACACACACACCCACACCATGCGTAGGCTGCATGCACACATGCGGACAATTAATAATGATTTACGTATAGTGTAGAAAGAGTCCTGTAAAAGTAGCCTATACTGTTTGCAGTGGCGCAAAAAGTGGGTATGCGCTATATGCGGCGCATAGGGGCACAGCACCATGGGGGCGCCAAAGCGATGGTAAAAAAAATAAAATAATATAGTTGGTATTTTCTATATGTAGCTACTGCTCTCATCATTTCAAAATGTTCTCAATGTTCTATAACATTTTAGAGGACTAACCAGGCACCCATATCTGTATATAGCTGTTGGCGGCTAAAAATAGAAAAAGAAAGAGGGAAAAGGAGATGACATGTCAAGGGATGCAACAGCAGTTAAATAAGTGGACGGTGAAAGGCAACAGGTAGGATTTAAAGTGATGACGTCTGTGCTTGGAGGCTTGCAAATATGAATGTTAACAGACTAACTAGCGTTTAATGCCGATTGAAACATAGCCTATTCCATTCAGATAGCTAGGTGGCTACCATGCTCATACTGCACTTTTAATGGCCAACTGCAAACAGAAATGTCACGCTAGCAGCAACTCATTACATGTTTCCATATCCTAACAATGAAGGCTCCTTGTAATAACTTAATATTGTGTTGTCAATGTGGTGCAAACAAACAAGGCTAGAGTAGGCCTATCAGCCTGTGAACAATAGATAGATAGATAGATAGATAGATACTTTATTGATCCCCAGGGGAAATTCAAGAAATTCAATAGCTGGCAAAAGGACGTTATGAGGACCGTTTAGACTCTCTTAAAGTGACAATGCATCATTTATCAATACTTATGAAGTATAACATCAAGTTAAACATCAAATTGGAAGCATTTCTTTAAAAACATATCCAATACACACTAATGCACAGTAATAGTGTAAATTATTGGCCTTTTGTTTGCTTTAGTTGTTTTTGTTTTTTGTTTGTTTGTTTTTTTTTTTTTTGGGGGGGGGGGGGGGGGTGAATGCCAATATTGTTGTTGCATACCTCTCAAAAAATGGGTAGCTGCGCCCCTGACTGTTTCTGTTTGGGAAGCTGTCCTACTGTAAAACTAAACATAGCCTTCTGATAAACTATTCAGAGATGAACATCAGAAAATTCTTCCTGAACAGAGGCAGAAGGAGAGGAACAGTGAGGAGAGATGAGGAGGACGAGGGAGGTATGATAATTGCCCACATTAAGGGTAACATTAACATTTATGTTAAAGTGCCAGTGCTGTGATTTGATCAATGGTTTAATGGCAAACTTAAATAAGTTTGCTGCATTTGCAAATGTAGCCTATAATAATCTACACAGACTCTGTGTAGATTATAGGCTACATTTGGAAATTATCACCAAAAGTCAATATGAAGGCTTTAGTAGGCTATTTAAGCTACAAAGAACTGCAGTATTGCCAGGATGACTATAGGACCATTGCTTGGGAGGGAAGTATATCTCAATTTTGACTAAAAAATAAGCTTTCCCTTGTGTTAGTAGGAAAGCCTATTAAATTCATGCAGTGAGTATAGGCCTACTTATGCCTATGTGTTTGGATGCTGCTGGATAGTGGTTCTTACAACAATTGAGGGAGAGAGTGCTGGTCCTACAGTATGACAGTGACAATAATGATTTTGAAGCTTGTAACCTACCCGTAGGCTAGCCATTTATTTCATATTGCGCGCACATTTATTTTTATTTTATTTTTTTTATGTATTGGGGGTTGGGGGCCTGTGCCCCAGCAAAGCTCTAGGTCTAGAATCGCCCCTGGTTGCGACCCAGACTTTGGGAAACACTGCCTTAGTCTAACCTACTAGTATAAAGGCATGTATTAGTATCTCTACATCTTGTTGAATTAAAAAAGGCTGCACTCTGCCAATGTTTCTCAGATGGAAATACGCTGTCTGGGTTACTTCAGTAATATGGAGCTTGAAGCTTAAGTCTGCATGTCACCTAGCTTCTTACTTTTGAAGCGACCTGGTGTGAAGTAATCAACTCTTGTACTCAGTGTTGGGAAAGTTCACTTTCTACGTGAACTAGTTGAAAGTTCAGTTCACAAATTTAAAAATGAACTAGTTCAGTTCATAGTTCATAATTCAAAATTTTGAACTAAGTTCACACTTTCCAAAAATGAGCTGCTGTGAGCTATTATTTTTCAAAATTATTGCCACAGCCCATATAGAATGCAGTTACAGTAATTTGGGTTGAGGATCTGTCTTGACAGTCTTTTGATTTTTTATTGGCTTGCACATACCTTGAAAGGCTAGCCAGGTGCTTCAGTTCAATGTGCCGTTTCAGGTTTGCTGTGGATGTGACTGAAGTGCGGGCAATTCGATTGTTTCGAATGTACGATTTTTCCCATCCTCACCGACCTTGTCATAAAACTTCTTTGACCTGAGGCCCAGTCAAGGCATACTTTGGGGTCATAGGGTCCACCTACATGAACCCACCCCCTCCTCCCACCCCCCATCAAATTATCAATGATATCATTAATGGGGTTCTGAACCTATGTAGTAAGTTTGGTTATGATACATGGCAGGGTTGCTGAGCTATGAGCTCACTTCCTGTTTGGCGGCTTCACCGCAAATTTCGATTGGCTGTTACAGCCGAATGCTACTGTCAATCGTTCTAAAAAGCGATGCACTGATGAGGCATGGTCTGAAGATGGTCTCTGCCAATTTTGGTGAGGATCCGCTGAAATTTGTGACCTGCGAAAACTTGTACGTGTTTTTGATTAAATCCAATATGGCGGCCGAATCAATTACGATGACATCACAAGTTGGCCTGGGTCGGCCTAAGGACCTCCAACAGTATTACCAGACACCACTAGTACATTTTAATTCCAAACACAACAGCAGATACAGGCCAAAAGGCATGTTTCTTAATTACAGCGCCCCCTAGAGGTCAAAGGTCACCAGATTTATTGAGTGTCCCCCTGATTTGGTCCTAAGTCCATGTACCCAGTTTGGCTTTGATACATGCAAGGGTTGCTGAGATATGACCTCACTTCCTGTTTGGCGGCTTCGCCGCAAATTTCGATTGGCTGTTACAGCCGAATGCTTCTGTCAATTGTTCCAGAAAGCAATGCACTGATAAGGCATGGTCTGAAGATGGTCTCTGCCAATTTTGGTGAGGATCCGCTGAAATTTGTGACCTGCGAAAACTTGTATGTGTTTTTGATTAAATCCAATATGACGGCCGAATCAATTACAATGACATCACAAGTTGGCTTGGGTCACCTTAAGGACCTCCAACAGTATTACCAGACACCAATAGTGCGTTTTAATTTTAAGCACAACTGCAGCAACAGCCCAAAAGGCATGTTTCTTAATTACAGCGCCCCCTAGAGGTCAAAGGTCACCAGATTTCTTGAGCGTCCCCCTGATTGGGTCCTGAGTCCATGTCCTAAGTTTGGTTATGATAGATGAATGGGTTGCTGAGATATGAGCTCACTTCCTGTTTGCCAGCTTCGCCGCAAATTTCGATTGGATATTTCGGATGAACGGTTATAGTTCCGAAGACAAAACACCACAACTTTTGTGAGACTTGGTCTGAAGATCATGTGTGTCAAGTTTGGTGACGATCGGACAAAATTTGTGACCTGTGAAGTTTTAGTTTCACTTTCACTAAAATCCAATATGGCGGAAAATCCATCATGGCGGATTGAATTGACTGGATTAGATTGGGATTGCTGAGATATGAGCCTACTTCATGTGATTGTTGATTGGATTGGATTGAATTGGACTGGATTGGATTGGGATTGGGTCTTGAGTCCATGTACAAAGTTTGGTTTCAATCCATGAAAGCGTTAGTAAGATATGAGCCTAATTCATGTCATAGTTTTCCCTAGTGGTCAAAAGACACCAAATGTATTGTAGCTATTCAGGATGTGTTCATGAGTCCACGTACCAAGTTTGGTGTTGATACGAGAAAGTCTTGCTAATTATAGCACCCCTAGTGGTCAAAAGTCACCAAATGTATTGTGCGTCCTCAGGTTGTGACCACGAGTCCACGTACCAAGTTTGAGGTTGATACGAGAAAGTATTGCTAATTATAGCGCCCCTAGTGGTCAAAGTACACCAAATGTTTTGTGTGTCCTCAGGATGGGGTCCCAAGTCTATGAACCAAGTTTGGTTTTGATATGTGAAAGCGTTGCTGAGATAGGAGCTAACTTCCTGTAACTCTAGCGCCCCCCTAGTGGTCGAAGGTCACCAAATTGATTGTGTGTCCTCAGGGAGGAGTTCCAAGTCCATATACCAAGTTTGGTTTTGATATGTGAAAGTGTTGCTGAGATATGAGCCTACTTCCTGTGATTATAGCGCCCCCATAGTGGTCAAAAGTCGCCAAATTTATTGAGCCTTCTCCTAATTGGGTCCTGAGCCCATGTATCGAGTTTGGTTTTGATACATGAAATCTTGGCTGAGATAACAGTTCACTTCCTGATTGGCGGCTTTTCAATTTTGATTGGTCGTCACGGCCGACCTGTTTTGAATAAAGGTCAAAAAAGCAATGCGTTTGTGAGACATGGTCTGAAGATCATCTGTGCCAAGTTTCATGAAAAATGGATGAAATTTGTGACCTGTGAAAACTTTTAAGTGTTTTTGATTTAATCCAATATGGCGGTCCAATCAATTATGTTAATGTCAAAAGTTGATATGTGTCAACCTAAGGCCCTCCCAAAGTATTAACAGAGATAACTAATATGTTTTAATTTCAAACACATCACCCCATAGAGGCCAAAACATACTTTTGTTAATTATAGCGCCACCTGTAGGTCAAAAGTCATCAAATTTATTGAGCCTCCTCCTAATTGGGTCCTGAGCCCATGTACTGAGTTTGGTTTTGATATGTGAAAGCCTTGCCGAGATCTGAGTTCACTTCCTGTTCGGCGGCTTCGCCGCCAATTTTGATTGGTCGTGACTGGCGACCAGTTTTGAGTATGGGTGTCAAAGTCAATGCAATTATGAGACAGGGTCTGAAGATCATCTGTGTGAAGTTTCGTGAAAATTGGATGAAGTTTGTGACCTGTGAAAACTTTTAAGTGTTTTTGATGAAATTCAATATGGCGGTCCAATCAATTATGTTAATGTCAAAAGTTGATATGTGTCAGCCTAAGGACCTCCCAAAGTATTAACAGAGATCACTAATATGTTTTAATTTCAAACACATCACCCCATAGAGGCCAAAACGTAGTTTTGTTAATTATAGCGCCACCTGTAGGTCAAAAGTCATGAAATTTATTGAGCCTCCTCCTAATTGGGTCCTGAGCCCATGTACTGAGTTTGGTTTTGATATGTGAAAGCCTTGCCGAGATCTGAGTTCACTTCCTGTTCGGCGGCTTCGCCGCCAATTTTGATTGGTCGTGACTGGCGACCAGTTTTGAGTATGGGTGTCAAAGGCAATGCAATTATGAGACAGGGTCTGAAGATCATCTGTGTGAAGTTTCGTGAAAATTGGATGAAGTTTGTGACCTGTGAAAACTTTTAAGTGTTTTTGATGAAATTCAATATGGCGGTCCAATCAATTATGTTAATGTCAAAAGTTGATATGTGTCAGCCTAAGGACCTCCCAAAGTATTAACAGAGATCACTAATATGTTTTAATTTCAAACACATCACCCCATAGAGGCCAAAACGTAGTTTTGTTAATTATAGCGCCACCTGTAGGTCAAAAGTCATGAAATTTATTGAGCCTCCTCCTAATTGGGTCCTGAGTTCATGTACTGAGTTTGGTTTTGATATGTGAAAGCCTTGCTGAGATCTGAGTTCACTTCCTGTTTGGCGGCTTCGCCGCCAATTTTGATTGGTCTTGACAGGCGACCAGTTGTGAGTATGGGTGTCAAAGGCAATGCAATTATGAGGCATGGTCTGAAGATCATCTGTGTGAAGTTTCGTGAAAATTGGATGAAGTTTGTGACCTGTGAAAACTTTTAAGTGTTTTTGATGAAATACAATATGGCGGAGGTCCAATATGGCGGAAAGTAACGTAATAGGAGTTAGTGAACTCAGGTCAGTCCAGGGGTTCCAACTGTATATGGATGTTCAAAATTGGACATACGGTTCAAAAGTTAAGTGCATGGATGCAATGGCAACTTTGACCCATTGGTGGCGCTAGACTGCCTGGGGTTCAGACTTGAAAATTTGTGAAATGGAATATGGGAATGTATGGAATGTATGTGCCAAATTTCAGAACTTTTTACTGTACGGTTCTATGGGCTGCCATAGACTTCAATGGCAGCGGAAAGATGTGTAATAATAATAATAAATATAACCGCAAGCGGTGATTTACGGGGTCCGAGCAAAACGAACATGATGGCATAGCTTTTTAGTTTTACATATGCTTTGATTGTTTGGGCACAATTGTTCAAAAGAAACGTGATCGGATTTCGGTTATCGGATTTCAGTTACCGGATTTCAGCTATCGGATTGGATCAAATCTTGAAAATGGGTTGTTCAAAGGGAAACAAGGATCATGAAATTGGATTAGATCACATAATCTATTCTTGGTTTTGATCTGGATAAAACCTTCACTTTGTGTCGTTCAACACTTTTTTAGTTGGATTGGAATAAATTTGATGCATAAAATTAGGATTACCCTGTGCTGTAACATTATAGTGTGCTAACCTCCACAACCCAACAGTATTCTAACAATACTTGATTCTACAGGACTATTTATTTGTTGTGGATAAGATGAAGGGTTTGATAATGGAAGGCAGTGTTTCCCACAGAATTGAATTGTATTTGTGGTGGTGGGTTCTGTGTCGGAGTCAATAAGATAAACAGCGTATAATTATACAGTTATACTTGCCTTGCACTACAAGTCCATATTGACAAGTAGCTGTAATGCTGTAATGTTATAGTGTGCTAACCTCCACAACCCAACAGCATTCTATTCTAGTATGCTAACCTCCACAACCCAACAGTATTTTAACACTAATGCTTCAGGTGGGATTTGAACACTCAACATAAGGATGACCAGTACAAGGCATTATCCCACTAAGCCACTGTCAATCCTACATCTTTGCCAGTCACATTCACATGCTGAAAATGTGTATTGGTAAACACACAAGAAAAACTCCAAGTATACATTTGACAATAAAATGAAGGGCTTTCCTGAAAGAGAACACCTGAAAACGTTTGGAAATTCTGGGACAATTAGACATTTGTAGAGAAGAACAGTAATGGATGAAATATAAATATGATAGACTTAATGATGAAGGAAAAATAGTAAACAAAGAAGTTCCCCTATATGTCATAGAGTGTTTCGGCATTCTGATTCTTGGCAACTAATGAGTGTGAATGTTAATTGCCTGATGTCATTCAGGTGCTGTTCAATGGTGTCAATCTTCAATAACCAATAGCATGTGCATCTTGAGCTTCAAGCTCTAGCAGGATTCGAACTCTCAACCTAACAAACAATGGTGTGACTCAGAAGGCTCAATGGTATGGAGTGATGACACGAAGATGGCAGGTTTCGGTGCAACACAAGTTAACTTTATTTGAGTTTCAATTCATCTGTTCTTTTGTTCTTTATTTGTATGTGTGCTGCATCAAAGAGGAAACAAACAGAAAATGGAGTAATCAGTGAAATGGGGTAAATCAGTACAGATCCCAACTCACAAACAAACCAATTGACATTTGAACAATAAACTGAAATCATAAGGCTATATAAGGTACAACTAAACAATACTTGACATCCCAAGTCAACCAACATCACCTAATCATCTCTCACATGGGACTCCAACACACCAAACCAACAAACAAAGACCTTAACTTTACACATGATGGCAGAGCTACTCTACAAACTGATAAACATCACAAAAGTCATAGTGAGGGTGATTAAAATGATGACTTACGTTAACTCAAAGACGCACACAGAGCAGGACACACTGGAGTGCTGGGTTGAGATGAACAAAAGAGCGAACTGAGGGCGAGCAAACAATTTATCCTGGTCTGAGCCCCTGCTCCGGAGCTACAGGGTTTCCCAGCGGGTAAACTTTGGAAAGATTTGCAAAGATTTGGAAAAGATTTTTGAAAGACTACAGTCTCAGACCCTCTCACATCTAAAGACAAGTAGTAGAGTTTTAAGTCACAGACTATGATTTTGCAATGACTAGGGATCTTGCAGGGTCACTATTTACAAGACTGCAAACATGATTCCTTTAAATTATTACCCATTGTGCAATAGATAAACAGGAACTGAAAATTATAGCCTACTAAACTCAAAGTCGTATTTTCATGTTTCTGCAGCATTGTTTCATGCGTGACATCCTTAACCGATATAGAGTTGTTCTGTCAAGTGGAAGAGCCGACTAAATATGTATAAGAAATGACAAATATTATAAGAATAACAAATAATTATAGGCTACAGCTTATAATTATACAGTAATACTTGCCTTGCACTACAAGCCCATATTGACAAGTAGCTGTAATGTTATAGTGTGTTATCCTCCAAAACCCAACAGCATTCTATTGTAGTATGCTAACATCCACAACCCACTAATGCTTCAAGTGGGATTTGAACTCTCAACCTAAGGATCACCAGTACAAGGCATTATCCCACTGAGCCACTGTCAATCCTACATGTTGGCCAGTCACATTCACATGGTGAAAATGTGTATTGGTAAACACACAAGAAAAACTCCAAGCATGGAGGGGCGATTAGACATTTGTAGAGATGAACACTAATAGATTAAATATAAATATGATAGACTTAATGATGAAGGAAAAATAGTAAACAAAGAAGTTCCCCTGAATGTCATAGAGTGTCTCGGCATTCTGATTCTTGGCAACTGATGAGTGTGAATGTTGATTGCCTGATGTCATTCAGGTGCTGTTCAATGGTGTGAATCTTCAATAACCAATAGCCTAAAGCACTACCGGGGATTCGAACCCTCAACCTAACAAACACCAGCACTAGGCATTATCCCACTGAGCCACTGACAATCCTACATATTGGGTAGTCACATTCACATGGTGAAAATGTGTGTTGGTAAACACACAAGAAAAACTCCAAGTATATATTTGACAATAAAATGAAGGGCTTTCCTGAAAAAATACACCTGAAAACTTTTGGATATTCTGGGGCAAATAGACATTTATAGAGAAGAACAGTAATGGATGAAATATAAATGATAGACTTAATGATGAAGGAAAAATAGTAAACAAAGAAGTTCCCCTATATGTCATAGAGTGTGTCGGCATTCTGATTCTTGGCAACTAATGAGTGTGAATGTTAATTGTCTGATGTCATTCAGGTGCTGTTCAATAGTGTGAATCTTCAATAACCAATAGCATGTGCATCTTGAGCCTAAAGCTCTAGCAGGATTCGAACTCTCAACCTAACAAACACCAGCACTAGGCATTATCCCACTCTGCCACTGACAATCATACACATTCAGCAGTCACATTCAAATGGTGAAAATGTGTGTTGGTAAACACACAAGAAAAACTCCAAGTACACATTTGACAATAAAATGAAGGGCTTTCCTGAAAGAGTACACCTGAAAACTTTTGGATATTCTGGGGCAATTAGACATTTATAGAGAAGAACAGTAATGGATGAAATATAAATATGATAGACTTAATGATGAAGGAAAAATAGTAAACAAAGAAGTTCCCCTATATGTCATAGAGTGTGTCGGCATTCTGATTCTTGGCAACTAATAGACCTCTGAAGTTCGCCTACAAAAAAGCTGCCATCTTTGACATCCGGTATCTGGCGATTTTTTCCTATGGGAAAATAACATGGGGATTTTGAATAATCGCACCTGTTAAGTCTCGTGGGGATGAAAAAGTCTGAAATGCATACGTTTTCCTGAACATACTTTTGTCCTCTGCCTTCGAGTGGATACTGTTATCTCCGGTAAGTAAAGGCGGCTCACTTAGATTTTTGCTACTCCAGAGCTAACTTGCAATGCAATTTGCCATAGATAGTTAGCTTCAATTAACAACCGGATCTCCTTATATGGGCAAAGATGGCCGTTTTGGATCTTTTTTGTAGGCGAACTTCAGAGGTCTATTAGTGTGAATGTTAATTGTCTGATGTCATTCAGGTGCTGTTCAATAGTGTGAATCTTCAATAACCAATAGCATGTGCATCTTGAGCCTAAAGCTCTAGCAGGATTCGAACTCTCAACCTAACAAACACCAGCACTAGGCATTATCCCACTCAGCCACTGACAATCATACACATTGAGCAGTCACATTCAAATGGTGAAAATGTGTGTTGGCAAACACACAACATCAAGAAAATTCCTAGCATACATTTGACAATAGAATTAAGGGCTTTATAAAAAAGAGTACATATCTGAAAATGTGCACTGTTAATGGTATCCACCTAATGATGGTTGTATGGTTGTTATCCAAGAAAAAAAAAATACTCATATAGGAATATAGGTGATATAGGAGAAATGGGCTGAGTGGTCGAACTTTATTGGCCTATATCTCTGAAATGGAACAACGTATCCAAATTCTTTTGATAACTTTTGTGAGGCTTTGTCTAAACATTGTCTGTGAGAATTTTGGTGAAGATTTGATAATTTTTGAAGCCTGTGAAACTTTTTATGATGTTTGGCTTTTCTCTGAAATTGTGGCAAAAGTAAACATTTTTAGAGCATAAGACCAGGGTGAAAAAGATGCATCTGAATGTAGAGATTAATATGATGAAAGAATTTTGAGTCTAGGTGAATCTGGTAAGGAGAAATAAGCGTTTTTGACAAGAGCGCCACCTTTGGGTGCAGTACCCCAAATTTGGGTTATGGGTAGTGGGGGGTACTGGTAACAATACTTGAAAATGTCAAGTTTCTAGGACTTACGGTTTATAGGAATATAGGTGATCTAGGAAAAAAGGCCTAAGTGGTCTAACTTTATTGGCCTATATCTCTGAAATGGAACAAAATATCAAAATTCTGAGCGATAACTTTTGTGAGGCTTGGTCTAAACATTGTCTGTGAGAATTTTGGTGAACATTCGATTATTTTTGAAGAGTGTGAAACTTTTTATAATGTTTGGCTTTTCCATGAAATTGTGGAAAAAGTAAACATTTGTAGACCATAAGACCAGGGCCAAAAAGATGCATCTGAGTTTAGAGATTAATATTCTGAAAGAATTTTGAATCTAGGTGAATCTGGTAAGGAGAAATAAGCATAATTAACTTTTTTTTTCAATAGCGCCACCTTTGGGTGCAGTACCCCAAATTTTGGGTTATGGGTAGAGGGGGGTACTGGTAACCATACCTGAAAATTTCAAGAGTTTTGGAGTTACGGTTTAGGCTGCAGTATGACTTTTACAGAATTTTGGCCAAAAAATGAACGGTACAGAAACAATAGGGTTCCTGCAGCTACGCTGCTCGGACCCCTAAATATAGCTGCAAGCAGCAATGAGGGGGCCAAGCAGATTAGGCTGGAGTAGCCATGGCGACAAGATAGAACTCAGCAGACATCCGCGATCAACACTTTCAACTAGTGTCACATCAAAACATAACTGATTTTGTAGGGCTGAAACAGGGCTGAGTATTGCCACCGCCTCCGCCAGTCAGCCCCCCACCTAATCACCCCTTCCCGTCCCACCCCGTCCTGCCCCTCCCCGCCCTTGCACGCACGCATTACAATGAACTGGATGGAACATGTTGTCATCAGTTTCACATCAAAAAATAAAGGATCGATGAAACACATCAGCAACTACAGATCAAAATGCAATATTGCAAATTGCAGCAACCTCTACAGATCAAAGGTCACCAAATGTTTTGTGCGTCCTCCCAATGGGGTCATGAATCTATGTAGTAAGTTTGGTTATGATACATGGCAGGGTTGCTGAGATATGAGCTCACTTCCTGTTTGGCGGCTTCGCCACCAATTTCGATTGGCTGTTACGGCGAATGCTTTTGTCAATTGTTCCAGAGAGCAATATATTGAAAGGTTATGGTCTGAAGATGGTCTCTGCCAATTTTGGTGAGGATCCGCTGAAATTTGTGACCTGCGAACACTTGTATGTATTTTTGATTAAATCCAATATGGCGGCCGAATCAATTACGGAGACATCACAAGTTGGCTTGGGTCAGCCTAAGGACCTCCAACAGTATTACCAGACACCACTAGTGCGTTTTAATTCTAAGCACAACTTCAGCTACAGGCCAAAAGGCATGTTTCTTAATTACAGCGCCCCCTAGAGGTCAAAGGTCACCAGATTTCTTGAGTGTCTCCCTGATTGGGTCCTGAGGCCATGCACCAAGTTTGGCTTTGATACATGCAAGGGTTGCTGAGATATAAGCTCACTTCCTGTTTGGCGGCTTCGCCGCAAGATTCGATTGGCTGTTACAGCCGAATGCTTCTGTCAATTGTTCCAGAAAGCAAAGCACTGATAATGCATGGTCTGAAGATGATGTCTGCCAATTTTGGTGAGGATCCACTGAAATTTGTGACCTGCGAAAATTTTTACGTGTTTGTGATTAAATCCAATATGGCGGCCGAATCAATTACGATGACATCACAAATTGGCTTGGGTCGGCCTAAGGACCTCCAACAGTATTACCAGACACCACTAGTGCATTTTAATTCTAAGCACAACTGCAGCTACAGGCCAAAAGGCATGTTTCTTAATTACAGCGCCCCCTAGAGGTCAAAGGTCACCAGATTTCTTGAGCGTCCCCCTGATTGGGTCCTGAGTCCATGTACCAAGTTTGGCTTGTATACATGCAAGGGTTGTTGAGGTATGAGCTCACTTCCTGTTTGGCGGCTTCGCCGCAAACTTTGATTGGCTGTTACGGGAGAACGGGTTTAGTTCCGAAGACAAAAATGAATAACTTTTGTGAGGCTTGGTCTGAAGATTATGTGTGTCAGGTTTGGTTTTGATCGGACAAAATTTGTGACCTGTGAAGACTTTTAAGTGTTTTTGATGAAATCCAAAATGGCGGAAAATCCATCATGGCGGAAAATGACGTCACAGGGTGCGTTGAACTCGGCTTGGTCCAAGGATTCTAACAATACCTAATTTTTGACAATCGGATCAACGGGTCAAAAGTTACGTGCGTGAACGCACATCCAACTTTGGCCTGTTGGTGGCGCTAGAGCGCTCAAGGTGCCGGTATGAAACTTGGTGAAATTAATCATGAGACTGTCCTTATTCAGTGTGCCAAATTTCAGAACTTTTCACCAGACGGTTCTATGGGCTGCCATTGACTTCAATGACGGAAGCGTAATAATAATAATAATAATAATAAGAAAACATAGAAACACAATGGGTGCCTTCGCAGCTTCGCTGCTTGGCCCCCAAATATAACCGCAAGCGGTGATTTACGGGGTCCGAGCAAAACGAACATGATGGCATAGCTTTTTAGTTTTACATATGCTTTGATTGTTTGGGCACAATTGTTCAAAAGAAACGTGATCGGATTTCGGTTATCGGATTTCAGTTACTGGATTTCAGCTATCGGATTGGATCAAATCTTGAAAATGGGTTGTTCAAAGGGAAACAAGGATCCTGAAATTGGATTAGATCACATAATCTATTCTTGGTTTTGATCTGGATAAAACCTTCACTTTGTGTCGTTCAAAACTTTTGAGTTGGATTGGAATAAATTTGATGCATAAAATTAGGATTACCCTGTGCTGTAACATTATAGTGTGCTAACCTCCACAACCCAACAGTATTCTAACAATACTTGATTCTCAGTGATGCCAGTAACGCGTTACTTAGTAACGCGTTAGTCTATTTTTACCACTTTTTTCAGTAACGAGTAATCTAACGCGCTACTATTTACAAACCAGTAATCAGATTAAAGTTACTTATCTAAGTTACTGTGCGTTACTATTTTTGTCATGTTCCTTAATAAAAAGATATATTCTTTGCTTTCTTCTTGTCTTGGGTATTAATGTTATGTAGAGGCTATGCTCACGTTTTCAGCATGAGGACAATTCACGTGCAGCGACACAAACGTAAACAACAATGGAGGGAGAGAGAGAGATGCACATTTCATCAGTCATTACTTTGAGTTTGTGTCAGTTAAACATGACAACATTAAGGTACATTGTACATTCTGTGCTAGCGACAAAGTGCTGTCTAGCTAGACATCCCAAGTCTCCCGAAGTTTTGGGAGTCTCCCACATATTGATAGCGGCTTCCTGACGCCCGCAAATTACATAAAATCTCCCGGAACCTAGAGCGAACAAGAGCACGCAAGCCAGACCGGACTTCAAATCAAAGATTCTAGAATCTTTGCTTCAAATCGCGTGTGCATAGCTTAATGCGCACACAACGGAGAGGGAGAGAGAGAGAGGAGTGGTGCGTTTGTGCCTGAAGCGCATCCAAGACAGAGAGCATCCTGGTCTTTTTTGCTAAATCAACCAATCCGTTTTCAGTGTAAGTGCTTATATCTCTTTTCTCCCAAACATAATTAATCAGTTCAGTCAGTGTATCTAGGAACAGAAGCGTCATGGCAGCGTCAGTGCCCCTCAAAAAGGAAGATTTAAGACCCATTTCACATCAGACTACACAAAAGTGTACCCAATTGTCTCAAAAGATTAAAACATAATGATCATCTTGCACACTGCACTGTTTGTAACAGCAACTTTAGCATTGCTCACGGTGGGTTAAATGATTGCAAAAGACTTGTTGAGGTGAGTTTAACAAGTGTAATTTCATTTGCATATTATTCAGGCCTATAGGCTACAAGATGGCTAGTTGCCAAGGCATGAAAAAAAATCTACATATTTTACTATAACAGTTTCTATCAGTAGGCCTTCCTTATTTGGTGTACTTAGACATTATTGAACAAACATCTGAATTTCAGTATCTAAGTAGGTTAGGTTGGGATGTCTGCTATACATTGCTGTTAAAATGCACTTCCAGTATATTGAGTATTGACAAAACCGTTATCATTTTTATGTTGAGGCGTTGGGGGTGTTGTCGGCAGCTGCTGAAAGTAACTAATAAAGTAACTTGTAATCTAACTTAGTTACTTTTAAAATCAAGTAATCAGTAAAGTAACTAAGTTACTTTTTAAAGGAGTAATCAGTAATCAGTAATCAGATTACTTTTTCAAGGTAACTGTGGCAACACTGTTGATTCTACAGGACTATTTATTTGTTGTGGATAAGATGAAGGGTTTGATAATGGAAGGCAGTGTTTCCCACAGAATTGAATTGTATTTGTGGTGGTGGTTGAGTCAATAAGATAAACAGCGTATAATTATACACAGTTATACTTGCCTTGCACTACAAGTCCATATTGACAAGTAGCTGTAATGCTGTAATGTTATAGTGTGCTAACCTCCACAACCCAACAGCATTCTATTCTAGTATGCTAACCTCCACAACCCAACAGTATTTTAACACTAATGCTTCAGGTGGGATTTGAACACTCAACATAAGGATGACCAGTACAAGGCATTATCCCACTAAGCCACTGTCAATCCTAC
Source organism: Alosa pseudoharengus (assembly GCF_046254945.1). Lineage (NCBI taxonomy): Eukaryota > Metazoa > Chordata > Actinopteri > Clupeiformes > Clupeidae > Alosa > Alosa pseudoharengus. The sequence continues at coordinate 2,171,575 of NW_027468620.1, read as the reverse complement.
ATCTTTGCCAGTCACATTCACATGGTGAAAATGTGTATTGGTAAACACACAAGAAAAACTCCAAGTATACATTTGACAATAAAATGAAGGGCTTTCCTGAAAGAGAACACCTGAAAACGTTTGGAAATTCTGGGACAATTAGACATTTGTAGAGAAGTAACAGTAATGGATGAAGTATAAATATGATAGACTTAATGATGAAGGAAAAATAGTAAACAAAGAAGTTCCCCTATATGTCTTCGAGTGTGTCGGCATTCTGATTCTTGGCAACTAATGAGTGTGAATGTTAATTGCCTGATGTCATTCAGGTGCTGTTCAATGGTGTCAATCTTCAATAACCAATAGCATGTGCATCTTGAGCTTCAAGCTCTAGCAGGATTCGAACTCTCAACCTAACAAACACCAGCAGTGTGTAATGAGTGTGAATGTTAATTGCCTGATGTCATTCAGGTGCTGTTCAATGGTGTGACTCAGAAGGCTCAATGGTATGGAGTGATGACACGGAGATGGCAGGTTTCGGTGCAACACAAGTTAACTTTATTTGAGTTTCAATTCATCTGTTCTTTTGTTCTTTACTTGTATGTGTGCTGCATCAAAGAGGAAACAAACAGAAAATGGAGTAATCAGTGAAATGGGGTAAATCAGTACAGATCCCAACTCACAAACAAACCAATTGACATTTGAACAATAAACTGAAATCATATGGCTATATAAGGTACAACTAAACAATACTTGACATCCCAAGTCAACCAACATCACCTAATCATCTCTCACATGGGACTCCAACACACCAAACCAACAAACAAAGACCTTAACTTTACACATGATGGCAGAGCTACTCTACAAACTGATAAACATCACAAAAGTCATAGTGAGGGTGATTAAAGTGATGACTTACGTTAACTCAAAGACGCACACAGAGCAGGACACACTGGAGTGCTGGGTTGAGATGAACAAAAGAGCGAACTGAGGGCGAGCAAACAATTTATCCTGGTCTGAGCCCCTGCTCCGGAGCTACAGGGTTTCCCAGCGGGTAAACTTTGGAAAGATTTGCAAAGATTTGGAAAAGATTTTTGAAAGACTACAGTCTCAGACCCTCTCACATCTAAAGACAAGTAGTAGAGTTTTAAGTCACAGACTATGATTTTGCAATGACTAGGGATCTTGCAGGGTCACTATTTACAAGACTGCAACATGATTCCTTTAAATTATTACCCATTGTGCAATAGATAAACAGGAACTGAAAATTATAGCCTACTAAACTCAAAGTCGTATTTTCATGTTTCTGCAGCATTGTTTCATGCGTGACATCCTTAACCGATATAGAGTTGTTCTGTCAAGTGGAAGAGCCGACTAAATATGTATAAGAAATGACAAATATTATAAGAATAACAAATAATTATAGGCTACAGCTTATAATTATACAGTAATACTTGCCTTGCACTACAAGTCCATATTGACAAGTAGCTGTAATGTTATAGTGTGTTATCCTCCACAACCCAACAGCATTCTATTGTAGTATGCTAACATCCACAACTCACTAATGCTTCAAGTGGGATTTGAACTCTCAACCTAAGGATTACCAGTACAAGGCATTATCCCACTGAGCCACTGTCAATCCTACATGTTGGCCAGTCACATTCACATGGTGAAAATGTGTATTGGTAAACACACAAGAAAAACTCCAAGCATGGAGGGGCGATTAGACATTTGTAGAGATGAACACTAATAGATTAAATATAAATATGATAGACTTAATGATGAAGGAAAAATAGTAAACAAAGAAGTTCCCCTGAATGTCATAGAGTGTCTCGGCATTCTGATTCTTGGCAACTGATGAGTGTGAATGTTGACTGCCTGATGTCATTCAGGTGTTGTTCAATGGTGTGAATCTTCAATAACCAATAGTATTCGAGCTAGAGCCTAAAGCACTACCGGGGATTCGAACCCTCAACCTCAACCTAACAAACACCAGCACCAGGCATTATCCCACTGAGCCACTGACAATCCTACATATTGGGTAGTCACATTCACATGGTGAAAATGTGTGTTGGTAAACACACAAGAAAAACTCCAAGTATATATTTGACAATAAAATGAAGGGCTTTCCTGAAAAAATACACCTGAAAACTTTTGGATATTCTGGGGCAATTAGACATTTATAGAGAAGAACAGTAATGGATGAAATATAAATATGATAGACTTAATGATGAAGGAAAAATAGTAAACAAAGAAGTTCCCCTATATGTCATAGAGTGTGTCGGCATTCTGATTCTTGGCAACTAATGAGTGTGAATGTTAATTGTCTGATGTCATTCAGGTGCTGTTCAATAGTGTGAATCTTCAATAACCAATAGCATGTGCATCTTGAGCCTAAAGCTCTAGCAGGATTCAAACTCTCAACCTAACAAACACCAGCACTAGACATTATCCCACTCTGCCACTGACAATCATACACATTCAGCAGTCACATTCAAATGGTGAAAATGTGTGTTGGTAAACACACAAGAAAAACTCCAAGTATACATTTGACAATAAAATGAAGGGCTTTCCTGAAAGAGTACACCTGAAAACTTTTGGATATTCTGGGGCAATTAGACATTTATAGAGAAGAACAGTAATGGATGAAATATAAATATGATAGACTTAATGATGAAGGAAAAATAGTAAACAAAGAAGTTCCCCTATATGTCATAGAGTGTGTCAGCATTCTGATTCTTGGCAACTAATGAGTGTGAATGTTAATTGTCTGATGTCATTCAGGTGCTGTTCAATAGTGTGAATCTTCAATAACCAATAGCATGTGCATCTTGAGCCTAAAGCTCTAGCAGGATTCGAACTCTCAACCTAACAAACACCAGCACTAGGCATTATCCGACTCTGCCACTGACAATCATACACATTCAGCAGTCACATTCAAATGGTGAAAATGTGTGTTGGTAAACACACAAGAAAAACTCCAAGTATACATTTGACAATAAAATGAAGGGCTTTCCTGAAAGAGTACACCTGAAAACTTTTGGATATTCTGGGGCAATTAGACATTTATAGAGAAGAACAGTAATGGATGAAATATAAATATGATAGACTTAATGATGAAGGAAAAATAGTAAACAAAGAAGTTCCCCTATATGTCATAGAGTGTGTCGGCATTCTGATTCTTGGCAACTAATGAGTGTGAATGTTAATTGTCTGATGTCATTTAGGTGCTGTTCAATAGTGTGAATCTTCAATAACCAATAGCATGTGCATCTTGAGCCTAAAGCTCTAGCAGGATTCGAACTCTCAACCTAACAAACACCAGCACTAGGCATTATCCCACTCTGCCACTGACAATCATACACATTCAGCAGTCACATTCAAATGGTGAAAATGTGTGTTGGTAAACACACAAGAAAAACTCCAAGTACACATTTGACAATAAAATGAAGGGCTTTCCTGAAAGAGTACACCTGAAAACTTTTGGATATTCTGGGGCAATTAGACATTTATAGAAAAGAACAGTAATGGATGAAATATAAATATGATAGACTTAATGATGAAGGAAAAATAGTAAACAAAGAAGTTCCCCTATATGTCATAGAGTGTGTCGGCATTCTGATTCTTGGCAACTAATGAGTGTGAATGTTAATTGTCTGATGTCATTCAGGTGCTGTTCAATAGTGTGAATCTTCAATAACCAATAGCATGTGCATCTTGAGCCTAAAGCTCTAGCAGGATTCGAACTCTCAACCTAACAAACACCAGCACTAGGCATTATCCCACTCAGCCACTGACAATCATACACATTGAGCAGTCACATTCAAATGGTGAAAATGTGTGTTGGCAAACACACAACATCAAGAAAATTCCTAGCATACATTTGACAATAGAATTAAGGGCTTTATAAAAAAGAGTCCATATCTGAAAATGTGCACTGTTAATGGTATCCACCTAATGATGGTTGTATGGTTGTTATCCAAGAAAAAAAATTACTCATATAGGAATATAGGTGATATAGGAGAAATGGGCTGAGTGGTCGAACTTTATTGGCCTATATCTCTGAAATGGAACAACGTATCCAAATTCTTTTGATAACTTTTGTGAGGCTTAGTCTTAACATTGTCTGTGAGAATTTTGGTGAAGATTTGATAATTTTTGAAGCCTGTGAAACTTTTTATGATGTTTGGCTTTTCTCTGAAATTGTGGCAAAAGTAAACATTTTTAGAGCATAAGACCAGGGTGAAAAAGATGCATCTGAATGTAGAGATTAATATGATGAAAGAATTTTGAGTCTAGGTGAATCTGGTAAGGAGAAATAAGCGTTTTTGACAAGAGCGCCACCTTTGGGTGCAGTACCCCAAATTTGGGTTATGGGTAGTGGGGGGTACTGGTAACAATACTTGAAAATGTCAAGTTTCTAGGACTTACGGTTTATAGGAATATAGGTGATCTAGGAAAAAAGGCCTATCTGGTCTAACTTTATTGGCCTATATATCTGAAATGGAACAAAATATAAAAATTCTGAGCGATAACTTTTGTGAGGCTTGGTCTAAACATTGTCTGTGAGAATTTTGGTGAAGATTCGATTATTTTTGAAGAGTGTGAAACTTTTTATAATGTTTGGCTTTTCCATGAAATTGTGGAAAAAGTAAACATTTGTAGACCATAAGACCAGGGCCAAAAAGATGCATCTGAGTTTAGAGATTAATATTCTGAAAGAATTTTGAGTCTAGGTGAATCTGGTAAGGAGAAATAAGCGTTTTTGACAAGAGCGCCACCTTTGGGTGCAGTACCCCAAATTTGGGTTATGGGTAGTGGGGGGTACTGGTAACAATACTTGAAAATGTCAAGTTTCTAGGACTTACGGTTTATAGGAATATAGGTGATCTAGGAAAAAAGGCCTAAGTGGTCTAACCTTATTGGCCTATATCTCTGAAATGGAACAAAATATAAAAATTCTGAGCGATAACTTTTGTGAGGCTTGGTCTAAACATTGTCTGTGAGAATTTTGGTGAAGATTCGATTATTTTTGAAGAGTGTGAAACTTTTTATAATGTTTGGCTTTTCCATGAAATTGTGGAAAAAGTAAACATTTGTAGACCATAAGACCAGGGCCAAAAAGATGCATCTGAGTTTAGAGATTAATATTCTGAAAGAATTTTGAGTCTAGGTGAATCTGGTAAGGAGAAATAAGCATAATTAACTTTTTTTTTCAATTGCGCCACCTTTGGGTGCAGTACCCCAAATTTTGGGTTATGGGTAGAGGGGGGTACTGGTAACCATACCTGAAAATTTCAAGAGTTTTGGAGTTACGGTTTAGGCTGCAGTATGACTTTTACAGAATTTTGGCCAAAAAATGAACGGTACAGAAACAATAGGGTTCCTGCAGCTACGCTGCTCGGACCCCTAAATATAACCGCAAGCGGTGATTTACGGGGTCCGAGCAAAACGAACATGATGGCATAGCTTTTTAGTTTTACATATGCTTTGATTGTTTGGGCACAATTGTTCAAAAGAAACGTGATCGGATTTCGGTTATCGGATTTCAGTTACCGGATTTCAGCTATCGGATTGGATCAAATCTTGAAAATGGGTTGTTCAAAGGGAAACAAGGATCCTGAAATTGGATTAGATCACATAATCTATTCTTGGTTTTGATCTGGATAAAACCTTCACTTTGTGTCGTTCAAAACTTTTGAGTTGGATTGGAATAAATTTGATGCATAAAATTAGGATTACCCTGTGCTGTAACATTATAGTGTGCTAACCTCCACAACCCAACAGTATTCTAACAATACTTGATTCTACAGGACTATTTATTTGTTGTGGATAAGATGAAGGGTTTGATAATGGAAGGCAGTGTTTCCCACAGAATTGAATTGTATTTGTGGTGGTGGGTTCTGTGTCGGAGTCAATAAGATAAATAGCGTATAATTATACAGTTATACTTGCCTTGCACTACAAGTCCATATTGACAAGTAGCTGTAATGCTGTAATGTTATAGTGTGCTAACCTCCACAACCCAACAGCATTCTATTCTAGTATGCTAACCTCCACAACCCAACAGTATTTTAACACTAATGCTTCAGGTGGGATTTGAACACTCAACATAAGGATCACCAGTACAAGGCATTATCCCACTGAACCACTGTCAATCCTACATGTTGGCCAGTCACATTCACATGGTGAAAATGTGTTTTGGTAAACACACAAGAAAAACTCCAAGTATGGAGGGGCGATTAGACATTTGTAGAGATGAACACTAATAGATTAAATATAAATATGATAGACTTAATGATGAAGGAAAAATAGTAAACAAAGAAGTTCCCCTATATGTCATAGAGTGTGTCGGCATTCTGATTCTTGGCAACTAATGAGTGTGAATGTTGATTGCCTGATGTCATTCAGGTGCTGTTCAATGGTGTGACTCTTCAATAACCAATAGCATGTGCATCTTGAGCCTAAAGCTCTAGCAGGATTTGAACTCTCAACCTAACAAACACCAGCACTAGGCATTATCCCTCTGAGCCACTAACAATCCAACATATTAGGCAGTCACATTCACATGGTGAAAATGTGTGTTGGTAAACACACAAGAAAAACTCCAAGTATACATTTGACAATAAAATGAAGGGCTTTCCTGAAAGAGTACACCTGAAAACTTTTGGATATTCTGGGGCAATTAGACATTTATAGAGAAGAACAGTAATGGATGAAATATAAATATGATAGACTTAATGATGAAGGAAAAATAGTAAACAAAGAAGTTCCCCTATATGTCATAGAGTGTGTCGGCATTCTGATTCTTGGCAACTAATGAGTGTGAATGTTAATTGTCTGATGTCATTCAGGTGCTGTTCAATAGTGTGAATCTTCAATAACCAATAGCATGTGCATCTTGAGCCTAAAGCTCTAGCAGGATTTGAACTCTCAACCTAACAAACACCAGCACTAGGCATTATCCCACTCAGCCACTGACAATCATACACATTGAGCAGTCACATTCAAATGGTGAAAATGTGTGTTGGTAAACACACAAGAAAAACTCCAAGTATACATTTGACAATAGAATTAAGGGCTTTATAAAAAAGAGTACATATCTGAAAATGTGCACTGTTAATGGTATCCACCTAATGATGGTTGTATGGTTGTTATCCAAGAAAAAAAATTACTCATATAGGAATATAGGTGATATAGGAGAAATGGGCTGAGTGGTCAAACTTTATTGGCCTATATCTCTGAAATGGAACAACGTATCCAAATTCTTTTGATAACTTTTGTGAGGCTTAGTCTAAACATTGTCTGTGAGAATTTTGGTGAAGATTTGATAATTTTTGAAGCCTGTGAAACTTTTTATGATGTTTGGCTTTTCTCTGAAATAGTGGCAAAAGTAAACATTTTTAGAACATAAGACCAGGGTGAAAAAGATGCATCTGAATGTAGAGATTAATATGATGAAAGAATTTTGAGTCTAGGTGAATCTGGTAAGGAGAAATAAGCGTTTTTGACAAGAGCGCCACCTTTGGGTGCAGTACCCCAAATTTGGGTTATGGGTAGTGGGGGTTACTGGTAACAATACTTGAAAATGTCAAGTTTCTAGGACTTACGGTTTATAGGAATATAGGTGATCTAGGAAAAAAGGCCTAAGTGGTCTAACTTTATTGGCCTATATCTCTGAAATGGAACAAAATATCAAAATTCTGAGCGATAACTTTTGTGAGGCTTGGTCTAAACATTGTCTGTGAGAATTTTGGTGAAGATTCGATTATTTTTGAAGAGTGTGAAACTTTTTATAATGTTTGGCTTTTCCATGAAATTGTGGAAAAAGTAAACATTTGTAGACCATAAGACCAGGGCCAAAAAGATGCATCTGAGTTTAGAGATTAATATTCTGAAAGAATTTTGAGTCTAGGTGAATCTGGTAAGGAGAAATAAGCATAATTAACTTTTTTTTTCAATAGCGCCACCTTTGGGTGCAGTACCCCAAATTTTGGGTTATGGGTAGAGGGGGGTACTGGTAACCATACCTGAAAATTTCAAGAGTTTTGGAGTTACGGTTTAGGCTGCAGTATGACTTTTACAGAATTTTGGCCAAAAAATGAACGGTACAGAAACAATAGGGTTCCTGCAGCTACGCTGCTCGGACCCCTAATAAGAATACGTAGAATCACTATGGGTTGCTGTGCAGCTTTGCTGCTTGGCCCCCAATAAGAATACGTAGAATCACTATGGGTTGCCGCGCAGCTTCGCTGCTTGGCCCCCAAATATAACCGCAAGCGGTGATTTACGGGGTCCGAGCAAAACGAACATGATGGCATAGCTTTTTAGTTTTACATATGCTTTGATTGTTTGGGCACAATTGTTCAAAAGAAACGTGATCGGATTTCGGTTATCGGATTTCAGTTACCGGATTTCAGCTATCGGATTGGATCAAATCTTGAAAATGGGTTGTTCAAAGGGAAACAAGGATCCTGAAATTGGATTAGATCACATAATCTATTCTTGGTTTTGATCTGGATAAAACCTTCACTTTGTGTCGTTCAAAACTTTTGAGTTGGATTGGAATAAATTTGATGCATAAAATAAGGATTACCCTGTGCTGTAACATTATAGTGTGCTAACCTCCACAACCCAACAGTATTCTAACAATACTTGATTCTACAGGACTATTTATTTGTTGTGGATAAGATGAAGGGTTTGATAATGGAAGGCAGTGTTTCCTACAGAATTGAATTGTATTTGTGGTGGTGGGTTCTGTGTCGGAGTCAATAAGATAAACAGCGTATAATTATACAGTTATACTTGCCTTGCACTACAAGTCCATATTGACAAGTAGCTGTAATGCTGTAATGTTATAGTGTGCTAACCTCCACAACCCAACAGCATTCTATTCTAGTATGCTAACCTCCACAACCCAACAGTATTTTAACACTAATGCTTCAGGTGGGATTTGAACACTCAACATAAGGATGACCAGTACAAGGCATTATCCCACTAAGCCACTGTCAATCCTACATCTTTGCCAGTCACATTCACATGGTGAAAATGTGTATTGGTAAACACACAAGAAAAACTCCAAGTATACATTTGACAATAAAATGAAGGGCTTTCCTGAAAGAGAACACCTGAAAACTTTTGGATATTCTGTGGCAATTAGACATTTATAGAGAAGAACAGTAATGGATGAAATATAAATATGATAGACTTAATGATGAAGGAAAAATAGTAAACAAAGAAGTTCCCCTATATGTCATAGAGTGTGTCGGCATTCTGATTCTTGGCAACTAATGAGTGTGAATGTTAATTGTCTGATGTCATTCAGGTGCTGTTCAATAGTGTGAATCTTCAATAACCAATAGCATGTGCATCTTGAGCCTAAAGGTCTAGCAGGATTCGAACTCTCAACCTAACAAACACCAGCACTAGGCATTATCCCACTCAGCCACTGACAATCATACACATTCAGCAGTCACATTCAAATGGTGAAAATGTGTGTTGGTAAACACACAAGAAAAACTCCAAGTATACATTTGACAATAAAATGAAGGGCTTTCCTGAAAGAGTACACCTGAAAACTTTTGGATATTCTGGGGCAATTAGACATTTATAGAGAAGAACAGTAATGGATGAAATATAAATATGATAGACTTAATGATGAAGGAAAAATAGTAAACAAAGAAGTTCCCCTATATGTCATAGAGTGTGTCGGTATTCTGATTCTTGGCAACTAATGAGTGTGAATGTTAATTGTCTGATGTCATTCAGGTGCTGTTCAATAGTGTGAATCTTCAATAACCAATAGCATGTGCATCTTGAGCCTAAAGGTCTAGCAGGATTCGAACTCTCAACCTAACAAACACCAGCACTAGGCATTATCTCACTCAGCCACTGACAATCATACACATTGAGCAGTCACATTCAAATGGTGAAAATGTGTGTTGGCAAACACACAACATCAAGAAAATTCCTAGCATACATTTGACAATAGAATTAAGGGCTTTATAAAAAAGAGTACATATCTGAAAATGTGCACTGTTAATGGTATCCACCTAATGATGGTTGTATGGTTGTTATCCAAGAAAAAAAAATTACTCATATAGGAATATAGGTGATATAGGAGAAATGGGCTGAGTGGTCGAACTTTATTGGCCTATATCTCTGAAATGGAACAACGTATCCAAATTCTTTTGATAACTTTTGTGAGGCTTTGTCTAAACATTGTCTGTGAGAATTTTGGTGAAGATTTGATAATTTTTGAAGCCTGTGAAACTTTTTATGATGTTTGGCTTTTCTCTGAAATTGTGGCAAAAGTAAACATTTTTAGAGCATAAGACCAGGGTGAAAAAGATGCATCTGAATGTAGAGATTAATATGATGAAAGAATTTTGAGTCTAGGTGAATCTGGTAAGGAGAAATAAGTGTTTTTGACAAGAGCGCCACCTTTGGGTGCAGTACCCCAAATTTGGGTTATGGGTAGTGGGGGGTACTGGTAACAATACTTGAAAATGTCAAGTTTCTAGGACTTACGGTTTATAGGAATATAGGTGATCTAGGAAAAAAGGCCTAAGTGGTCTAACTTTATTGGCCTATATCTCTGAAATGGAACAAAATATCAAAATTCTGAGCGATAACTTTTGTGAGGCTTGGTCTAAACATTGTCTGTGATAATTTTGGTGAAGATTCGATTATTTTTGAAGAGTGTGAAACTTTTTATAATGTTTGGCTTTTCCATGAAATTGTGGAAAAAGTAAACATTTGTAGACCATAAAACCAGGGCCAAAAAGATGCATCTGAGTTTAGAGATTAATATTCTGAAAGAATGTTGAGTCTAGGTGAATCTGGTAAGGAGAAATAAGCATAATTAACTTTTTTTTTCAATAGCGCCACCTTTGGGTGCAGTACCCCAAATTTTGGGTTATGGGTAGAGGGGGGTACTGGTAACCATACCTGAAAATTTCAAGAGTTTTGGAGTTACGGTTTAGGCTGCAGTATGACTTTTACAGAATTTTGGCCAAAAAATGAACGGTACAGAAACAATAGGGTTCCTGCAGCTACGCTGCTCGGACCCCTAAATATAGCTGCAAGCAGCAATGTGGGGGCCAAGCAAATAAGCAGAAGTTGGGATTGGACTGGACTAAACTAAGATAGACTAGACAAGTCTGGATTGGAATGGACTGGATTGGATTGGGATTGGACTGGACTGGACTGAATTGGAGTGATTGTTGATTGGATTGGATTGAATTGGATTGGATTGGGATTGGACTGGACTGGACTGAATTGGAGAGGCCTGGATTGGATTGGACTGGACTGGACTGGACTGGACTGGATTGGACTGGACTGGACTGGACTGGACTGGACTGGACTGGATTGGATTGGACTGGACTGGATTGGGATTGGGATTGCAGAGATATGAGCTTACTTCATGTGATTGTTGATTAGATTGGATTTAATTGGGCTGGACTGGATTGGATTGGATTGGATTGGATTGGATTGGACTGGATTGGATTGGGATTGGACTGGACTGGACTGAATTGGACAGGACTGGACTGGATTGGATTGGACTGGACTGGACTGGACTGGACTGGATTGGACTGGACTGGATTGGGATTGGGATTGCAGAGATATGAGCCTACTTCATGTGATTGTTGAATAGATTGGATTTAATTGGGCTGGACTGGATTGGATTGGACTGGACTGGATTGGATTTGATTGGACTGGATTGGGATTGCTGAGATATGAGACTACTTCATGTGATTGTTGATTGGATTGGATTGGATTGGATTGAATTGGATTGGACTGGACTGGACTGGACTGGACTGGATTGGATTGGATTGGACTGGAATGGAATGGAATGGAATGGATTGGATTGGATTGGGATTGGACTGGACTGAATTGGACAGGACTGGACTGGACTGGATTGGATTGGACTGGACTGGACTGGACTGGATTGGATTGGATTGGGATTGGACTGGACTGAATTGGACAGGACTGGACTGGATTGGATTGGACTGGACTGAATTGGACAGGACTGGATTGGATTGGATTGGATTGGAATGGAATGGAATGGAATGGAATGGACTGGATTGGATTGGATTGGGATTGGACTGGACTGAATTGGACAGGACTGGACTGGACTGAACTGGACTGGATTGGATTGGACTGGACTGGATTGGATTGGATTGGGATTGGACTGGACTGAATTGGACAGGACTGGACTGGATTGGATTGGATTGGACTGGACTGGATTGGGATTAGGATTGCAGAGATATGAGTTTACTTCATGTGATTGTTGATTAGATTGGATTTAATTGGGCTGGACTGGATTGGAATGGATTGGATTGGATTGGATTGGATTGGATTGGACTGGATTGGGACTGGACTGGACTGGACTGAATTGGACAGGACTGGATTGGATTGGACTGGACTGGACTGGACTGGACTGGATTGGATTGGACTGGACTGGATTGGGATTGGGATTGCAGAGATATGAGCCTACTTCATGTGATTGTTGAATAGATTGGATTTAATTGGGCTGGACTGGATTTGATTGGATTGGACTGGACTGGACTGGATTGGATTTGATTGGACTGGATTGGGATTGCTGAGATATGAGACTACTTCATGTGATTGTTGATTGGATTGGATTGGATTGGAATGGAATGGAATGGAATGGAATGGAATGGACTGGATTGGATTGGATTGGATTGGGATTGGACTGGACTGAATTGGACAGGACTGGACTGGACTGGACTGGACTGGATTGGATTGGATTGGACTGGATTGGATTGGATTGGATTGGGATTGGACTGGACTGAATTGGACAGGACTGGACTGGATTGGATTGGATTGGACTGGACTGGATTGGGATTGGGATTGCAGAGATATGAGTTTACTTCATGTGATTGTTGATTAGATTGGATTTAATTGGGCTGGACTGGATTGGAATGGATTGGATTGGATTGGATTGGATTGGATTGGATTGGATTGGATTGGACTGGATTGGGATTGGACTGGACTGGACTGAATTGGACAGGACTGGATTGGATTGGACTGGACTGGACTGGACTGGATTGGATTGGACTGGACTGGATTGGGATTGGGATTGCAGAGATATGAGCCTACTTCATGTGATTGTTGAATAGATTGGATTTAATTGGGCTGGACTGGATTTGATTGGATTGGACTGGACTGGACTGGATTGGATTTGATTGGACTGGATTGGGATTGCTGAGATATGAGACTACTTCATGTGATTGTTGATTGGATTGGATTGGATTGGAATGGAATGGAATGGAATGGAATGGAATGGACTGGATTGGATTGGATTGGGATTGGACTGGACTGAATTGGACAGGACTGGACTGGACTGGACTGGATTGGATTGGACTGGATTGGATTGGATTGGATTGGGATTGGACTGGACTGAATTGGACAGGACTGGACTGGATTGGATTGGACTGGACTGGATTGGGATTGGGATTGCAGAGATATGAGTTTACTTCATGTGATTGTTGATTAGATTGGATTTAATTGGGCTGGACTGGATTGGAATGGATTGGATTGGATTGGATTGGATTGGACTGGATTGGGATTGGACTGGACTGGACTGAATTGGACAGGACTGGATTGGATTGGACTGGACTGGACTGGACTGGACTGGATTGGATTGGACTGGACTGGATTGGGATTGGGATTGCAGAGATATGAGCCTACTTCATGTGATTGTTGAATAGATTGGATTTAATTGGGCTGGACTGGATTTGATTGGATTGGACTGGACTGGACTGGATTGGATTTGATTGGACTGGATTGGGATTGCTGAGATATGAGACTACTTCATGTGATTGTTGATTGGATTGGATTGGATTGGAATGGAATGGAATGGAATGGAATGGAATGGACTGGATTGGATTGGATTGGGATTGGACTGGACTGAATTGGACAGGACTGGACTGGACTGGACTGGACTGGACTGGACTGGATTGGATTGGACTGGATTGGACTGGATTGGATTGGATTGGGATTGGACTGGACTGAATTGGACAGGACTGGACTGGACTGGACTGGACTGGACTGGATTGGATTGGACTGGATTGGATTGGATTGGATTGGGATTGGACTGGACTGAATTGGACAGGACTGGACTGGATTGGATTGGACTGGACTGTATTGGGATTGGGATTGCAGAGATATGAGCCTACTTCATATGATTGTTCATTGGATTGGATTTAATTGGACTGGATTGGATTGGATTGGACTGGATTGGATTTGATTGGACTGGATTGGGATTACTGAGATATGAGACTACTTCATGTGATTGTCGATTGGATTGGATTTAATTGGATTGTACTGGACTGGATTGGATTGGACTGGATTGGATTTGATTGGATTGGATTGGGATTGCTGAGATATGAGCCTACTTCATGTGATGGTTGATTGGATTGGATTGAATTGGACTGGATTGGATTGTACTGGACTGGATTGGAATGGATTGGACTGGATTGGACTGGATTGGATTGGATTTGATTGGACTGGATTGGGATTGCTGAGATATGAGACTACTTCATGTGATCGTTGATTGGATTGGATGGAATTGGACTGGATTGGAATGGATTGGACTGGATTGGACTTGAATGGATTGGATATGATTGGACTGGATTGGGATTACTGAGATATCATCTTACTTCATGTCACTGTTGATTGGATTGGATTGGATTGAATTGGACTGGATTGGATTGGGATGGACTGGATTGGATTAGATTGGGATTGGACTGGACTGAATTGGACAAGACTGGATTGGATTGGAATGGACTGGATTGGATTGGGATTGCTGAGATATGAGCCTACTTCAAGTGATTGTTGATTGGATTGGATTGAATTGGACTGGATTAGATTGGGATTGCTGAGATATGAGCCTACTTCATGTGATTGTTGATTGGATTGGATTGAATTGGACTGGATTGGATTGGGATTGGGTCTTGAGTCCATGTACAAAGTTTGGTTTCAATCCATGAAAGCGTTAGTAAGATATGAGCCTAATTCATGTCATAGTTTTCCCTAGTGGTCAAAAGACACCAAATGTATTGTAGCTATTCAGGATGTGTTCATGAGTCCACGTACCAAGTTTGGTGTTGATACGAGAAAGTCTTGCTAATTATAGCACCCCTAGTGGTCAAAAGTCACCAAATGTATTGTGCGTCCTCAGGTTGTGACCACGAGTCCACGTACCAAGTTTGAGGTTGATACGAGAAAGTATTGCTAATTATAGCGCCCCTAGTGGTCAAAGTACACCAAATGTTTTGTGTGTCCTCAGGATGGGGTCCCAAGTCTATGAACCAAGTTTGGTTTTGATATGTGAAAGCGTTGCTGAGATAGGAGCTAACTTCCTGTAACTCTAGCGCCCCCCTAGTGGTCGAAGGTCACCAAATTGATTGTGTGTCCTCAGGGAGGAGTTCCAAGTCCATATACCAAGTTTGGTTTTGATATGTGAAAGTGTTGCTGAGATATGAGCCTACTTCCTGTGATTATAGCGCCCCCATAGTGGTCAAAAGTCGCCAAATTTATTGAGCCTTCTCCTAATTGGGTCCTGAGCCCATGTATCGAGTTTGGTTTTGATACATGAAATCTTGGCTGAGATAACAGTTCACTTCCTGATTGGCGGCTTTTCAATTTTGATTGGTCGTCACGGCCGACCTGTTTTGAATAAAGGTCAAAAAAGCAATGCGTTTGTGAGACATGGTCTGAAGATCATCTGTGCCAAGTTTCATGAAAAATGGATGAAATTTGTGACCTGTGAAAACTTTTAAGTGTTTTTGATTTAATCCAATATGGCGGTCCAATCAATTATGTTAATGTCAAAAGTTGATATGTGTCAACCTAAGGCCCTCCCAAAGTATTAACAGAGATAACTAATATGTTTTAATTTCAAACACATCACCCCATAGAGGCCAAAACATACTTTTGTTAATTATAGCGCCACCTGTAGGTCAAAAGTCATCAAATTTATTGAGCCTCCTCCTAATTGGGTCCTGAGCCCATGTACTGAGTTTGGTTTTGATATGTGAAAGCCTTGCCGAGATCTGAGTTCACTTCCTGTTCGGCGGCTTCGCCGCCAATTTTGATTGGTCGTGACTGGCGACCAGTTTTGAGTATGGGTGTCAAAGTCAATGCAATTATGAGACAGGGTCTGAAGATCATCTGTGTGAAGTTTCGTGAAAATTGGATGAAGTTTGTGACCTGTGAAAACTTTAAAGTGTTTTTGATGAAATTCAATATGGCGGTCCAATTAATTATGTTAATGTCAAAAGTTGATATGTGTCAGCCTAAGGACCTCCCAAAGTATTAACAGAGATCACTAATATGTTTTAATTTCAAACACATCACCCCATAGAGGCCAAAACGTAGTTTTGTTAATTATAGCGCCACCTGTAGGTCAAAAGTCATGAAATTTATTGAGCCTCCTCCTAATTGGGTCCTGAGTTCATGTACTGAGTTTGGTTTTGATATGTGAAAGCCTTGCTGAGATCTGAGTTCACTTCATGTTTGGCGGCTTCGCCGCCAAATTTGATTGGTCGTGACAGGCGACCAGTTGTGAGTATGGGTGTCAAAGGCAATGCAATTATGAGGCATGGTCTGAAGATCATCTGTGTGAAGTTTCGTGAAAATTGGATGAAGTTTGTGACCTGTGAAAACTTTTAAGTGTTTTTGATGAAATACAATATGGCGGAGGTCCAATATGGCGGAAAGTAACGTAATAGGAGTTAGTGAACTCAGGTCAGTCCAGGGGTTCCAACTGTATATGGATGTTCAAAATTGGACATACGGTTCAAAAGTTAAGTGCATGGATGCAATGGCAACTTTGACCCATTGGTGGCGCTAGACTGCCTGGGGTTCAGACTTGAAAATTTGTGAAATGGAATATGGGAATGTATGGAATGTATGTGCCAAATTTCACAACTTTTTACTGTACGGTTCTATGGGCTGCCATAGACTTCAATGGCAGCGGAAAGATGTGTAATAATAATAATAAATATAACTGCAAGCGGTGATTTACGGGGTCCGAGCAAAACGAACATGATGGCATAGCTTTTTAGTTTTACATATGCTTTGATTGTTTGGGCACAATTGTTCAAAAGAAACGTGATCGGATTTCGGTTATCGGATTTCAGTTACCGGATTTCAGCTATCGGATTGGATCAAATCTTGAAAATGGGTTGTTCAAAGGGAAACAAGGATCCTGAAATTGGATTAGATCACATAATCTATTCTTGGTTTTGATCTGGATAAAACCTTCACTTTGTGTCGTTCAAAACTTTTGAGTTGGATTGGAATAAATTTGATGCATAAAATTAGGATTACCCTGTGCTGTAACATTATAGTGTGCTAACCTCCACAACCCAACAGTATTCTAACAATACTTGATTCTACAGGACTATTTATTTGTTGTGGATAAGAAGAAGGGTTTGATAATGGAAGGCAGTGTTTCCCACAGAATTGAATTGTTTTTGGGGTGGTGGGTTCTGTGTCGGAGTCAATAAGATAAACAGCGTATAATTATACAGTTATACTTGCCTTGCACTACAAGTCCATATTGACAAGTAGCTGTAATGCTGTAATGTTATAGTGTGCTAACCTCCACAACCCAACAGCATTCTATTCTAGTATGCTAACCTCCACAACCCAACAGTATTTTAACACTAATGCTTCAGGTGGGATTTGAACACTCAACATAAGGATGACAAGTACAAGGCATTATCCCACTAAGCCACTGTCAATCCTACATCTTTGCCAGTCACATTCACATGGTGAAAATGTGTATTGGTAAACACACAAGAAAAACTCCAAGTATACATTTGACAATAAAACGTTTGGAAATTCTGGGACAATTAGACATTTGTAGAGAAGAATAGTAATGGATGAAATATAAATATGATAGACTTAATGATGAAGGAAAAATAGTAAACAAAGAAGTTCCCCTATATGTCTTCGAGTGTGTCGGCATTCTGATTCTTGGCAACTAATGAGTGTGAATGTTGATTGCCTGATGTCATTCAGGTGCTGTTCAATGGTGTGACTTTTCAATAACCAATAGCATGTGCATCTTGAGCCTAAAGCTCTAGCTGGATTCAAACTCTCAACCTAACAAACACCAGCACTAGGCATTATCCCTCTGAGCCACTAACAATCCGACATATTAGGCAGTCACATTCACATGGTGAAAATGTGTGTTGGTAAACACACAAGAAAAACTCCAAGTATTCATTTGACAATAAAATGAAGGGCTTTCCTGAAAGAGTACACCTGAAAACTTTTGGATATTCTGGGGCAATTAGACATTTATAGAGAAGAACAGTAATGGATGAAATATAAATATGATAGACTTAATGATGAAGGAAAAATAGTAAACAAAGAAGTTCCCCTATATGTCATAGAGTGTGTCGGCATTCTGATTCTTGGCAACTAATGAGTGTGAATGTTAATTGCCTGATGTCATTCAGGTGCTGTTCAATGGTGTCAATCTTCAATAACCAATAGCATGTGCATCTTGAGCTTCAAGCTCTAGCAGGATTCGAACTCTCAACCTAACAAACACCAGCAGTGTGTAATGAGTGTGAATGTTAATTGCCTGATGTCATTCAGGTGCTGTTCAATGGTGTGACTCAGAAGGCTCAATGGTATGGAGTGATGACACGGAGATGGCAGGTTTCGGTGCAACACAAGTTAACTTTATTTGAGTTTCAATTCATCTGTTCTTTTGTTCTTTACTTGTATGTGTGCTGCATCAAAGAGGAAACAAACAGAAAATGGAGTAATCAGTGAAATGGGGTAAATCAGTACAGATCCCAACTCACAAACAAACCAATTGACATTTGAACAATAAACTGAAATCATATGGCTATATAAGGTACAACTAAACAATACTTGACATCCCAAGTCAACCAACATCACCTAATCATCTCTCACATGGGACTCCAACACACCAAACCAACAAACAAAGACCTTAACTTTACACATGATGGCAGAGCTACTCTACAAACTGATAAACATCACAAAAGTCATAGTGAGGGTGATTAAAGTGATGACTTACGTTAACTCAAAGACGCACACAGAGCCGGACACACTGGAGTGCTGGGTTGAGATGAACAAAAGAGCGAACTGAGGGCGAGCAAACAATTTATCCTGGTCTGAGCCCCTGCTCCGGAGCTACAGGGTTTCCCAGCAGGTAAACTTTGGAAAGATTTGCAAAGATTTGGAAAAGATTTTTGAAAGACTACAGTCTCAGACCCTCTCACATCTAAAGACAAGTAGTAGAGTTTTAAGTCACAGACTATGATTTTGCAATGACTAGGGATCTTGCAGGGTCACTATTTACAAGACTGCAACACGATTCCTTTAAATTATTACCCATTGTGCAATAGATAAACAGGAACTGAAAATTATAGCCTACTAAACTCAAAGTCGTATTTTCGTGTTTCTGCAGCATTGTTTCATGCGTGACATCCTTAACCGATATAGAGTTGTTCTGTCAAGTGGAAGAGCCGACTAAATATGTATAAGAAATGACAAATATTATAAGAATAACAAATAATTATAGGCTACAGCTTATAATTATACAGTAATACTTGCCTTGCACTACAAGTCCATATTGACAAGTAGCTGTAATGTTACAGTGTGTTAACCTCCACAACCCAACAGCATTCTATTGTAGTATGCTAACATCCACAACCCACTAATGCTTCAAGTGGGATTTGAACTCTCAACCTAAGGATCACCAGTACAAGGCATTATCCCACTGAGCCACTGTTAATCCTACATGTTGGCCAGTCACATTCACATGGTGAAAGTGTGTATTGGTAAACACACAACAAGAAAAACTCCAAACATGGAGGGGCAATTAGACATTTGTAGAGATGAACACTAATAGATGAAATATAAATATGATAGACTTAATGATGAAGGAAAAATAGTAAACAAAGAAGTTCCCCTAAATGTCAGAGTGTCTCGGCATTCTGATTCTTGGCAACTAATGACTGTGTATGTTGATTGCCTGATGTCATTCAGGTGCTGTTCAATGGTGTGAATCTTCAATAACCAATAGTATTTGAGCTAGAGCCTAAAGCACTACCGGGGATTCGAACCCTCAACCCTCAACCTAACAAACACCAGCACTAGGCATTATCTCACTGAGCCACTGACAATCCTACATATTGGGTAGTCACATTCACATGGTGAAAATGTGTGTTGGTAAACACACAAGAAAAACTCCAAGTATACATTTGACAATAAAATGAAGGGCTTTCCTGAAAAAGTACACCTGAAAACTTTTGGATATTCTGGGGCAATTAGACATTTATAGAGAAGAACAGTAATGGATGAAATATAAATATGATAGACTTAGTGATGAAGGAAAAATAGTAAACAAAGAAGTTCCCCTATATGCCATAGAGTGTGTCGGCATTCTGATTCTTGGCAACTAATGAGTGTGAATGTCAATTGCCTGATGTCATTCAGGTGCTGTTCAATGGTGTGAATCTTCAATAACCAATAGCATGTGCATCTTGAGCATAAAGCTCTTGCAGGATTCGAACTCTCAATCTAACAAACACCAGCACTAGGCATTATCCCACTCTGCCACTGACAATCATACACATTCAGCAGTCACATTCAAATGGTGAAATTGTGTGTTGGTAAACACACAAGAAAAACTCCAAGTATACATTTGACAATAAAATGAAGGGCTTTCCTGAAAGAGTACACCTGAAAACTTTTGGATATTCTGGGGCAATTAGACATTTATAGAGAAGAACAGTAATGGATGAAATATAAATATGATAGACTTAATGATGAAGGAAAAATAGTAAACAAAGAAGTTCCCCTATATGTAATAGAGTGTGTCGGCATTCTGACTCTTGGCAACTAATGAGTGTGAATGTTAATTGTCTGATGTTATTCAGGTGCTGTTCAATAGTGTGAATCTTCAATAACCAATAGCATGTGCATCTTGAGCCTAAAGCTCTAGCAGGATTCGAACTCTCAACCTAACAAACACCAGCACTAGGCATTATCCCACTCAGCCACTGACAATCATACCCATTGAGCAGTCACATTCAAATGGTGAAAATGTGTGTTGGCAAACACACAACATCAAGAAAATTCCTAGCATACATTTGACAATAGAATTAAGGGCTTTATAAAAAAGAGTACAGATCTGAAAATGTGCACTGTTAATGGTATCCACCTAATGATGGTTGTATGGTTGTTATCCAAGAAAAAAAAATTACTCATATAGGAATATAGGTGATATAGGAGAAATGGGCTGAGTGGTCGAACTTTATTGGCCTATATCTCTGAAATGGAACAACGTATCCAAATTATTTTGATAACTTTTGTGAGGCTTTGTCTAAACATTGTCTGTGAGAATTTTGGTGAAGATTTGATAATTTTTGAAGCCTGTGAAACTTTTTATGATGTTTGGCTTTTCTCTGAAATTGTGGCAAAAGTAAAAATTTTTAGAGCATAAGACCAGGGTGAAAAAGATGCATCTGAATGTAGAGATTAATATGATGAAAGAATTTTGAGTCTAGGTCAATCTGGTAAGGAGAAATAAGCGTTTTTGACAAGAGCGCCACCTTTGGGTGCAGTACCCCAAATTTGGGTTATGGGTAGTGGGGGGTACTGGTAACAATACTTGAAAATGTCAAGTTTCTAGGACTTACGGTTTATAGGAATATAGGTGATCTAGGAAAAAATGCCTAAGTGGTCTAACTTTATTGGCCTATATCTCTGAAATGGAACAAAATATCAAAATTCTGAGCGATAACTTTTGTGAGGCTTGGTCTAAACATTGTCTGTGAGAATTTTGGTGAAGATTCGATTATTTTTGAAGAGTGTGAAACTTTTTATAATGTTTGGCTTTTCCATGAAATTGTGGAAAAAGTAAACATTTGTAGACCATAAGACCAGGGCCAAAAAGATGCATCTGAGTTTAGAGATTAATATTCTGAAAGAATTTTGAGTCTAGGTGAATCTGGTAAGGAGAAATAAGCATAATTAACTTTTTTTTTCAATAGCGCCACCTTTGGGTGCAGTACCCCAAATTTTGGGTTATGGGGTAGAGGGGGGTACTGGTAACCATACCTGAAAATTTCAAGAGTTTTGGAGTTACGGTTTAGGCTGCAGTATGACTTTTACAGAATTTTGGCCAAAAAATGAACGGTACAGAAACAATAGGGTTCCTGCAGCTACGCTGCTCGGACCCCTAATAAGAAAAGGTAGAATCACTATGGGTTGCCGCGCAGCTTCGCTGCTTGGCCCCCAAATATAGCTGCAAGCAGCAATGAGGGGGCCAAGCAGTATAGGCCGGAGTAGCCACGGCGGCAAGATAGAACTCAGCAGACACCCGGGATCAACAGGGCTGAAATAGGGCTGAGTATTGCCACCACCTCCGCCAGCCAGCCCCCCCCACCTAATCACCCCACCCCGTCCGACCCCGTCCTGCCCTGCCCTGCCCTGCCCTTGCACGCACGCATTAGAATTAACTGGATGGAACATGTTGTCATCAGTTTCACATCAAAAAATAAAAGATTGATAAAACACATCAGCAACTACAAATCAAAATGCAATATTGCTAATTGCAGCACCCCCTACAGGTCAAAGGTCACCAAATTTTATGAGCGTCCTCCTAATGGGGTCATGAATATATGTAGTAAGTTTGGTTATGATACATGGTAGGGTTGCTGAGATATGAGCTCACTTCCTGTTTGGCGGCTTCGCCACCAATTTCGATTGGCTGTTACGGGCGAATGCTTTTCTTGGCCTGGGTCGGCCTAAGGACCTCCAACAGTATTACCAGACACCACTAGTACATTTTAATTCCAAACACAACAGCAGCTACAGGCCAAAAGGCATGTTTCTTAATTACAGCGCCCCCTAGAGGTCAAAGGTCACCAGATTTATTTAGTGTCCCCCTGATTGGGTCCTGAGTCCATGCACCCAGTTTGGCTTTGATACATGCAAAGGTTGCTGAGATATGAGCTCACTTCCTGTTTGGCGGCTTCGCCGCAAATTTCGATTGGCTGTTACAGCCTGATGCTTCTGTCAATTGTTCCAGAAAGCAAGGCACTGATAAGGCTTGGTCTGAAGATGGTCTCTGCCAATTTTGGTGAAGATCCGCTGAAATTTGTGACCTGCGAAAACTTGTATGTGTTTTTGATTAAATCCAATATGGCGGCCGATTCAATTACGATGACATCACAAGCTGTCTTGGGTCGGCCTAAGGACCTCCAACAGTATTACCAGACACCACTAGTGCGTTTTAATTCTAACCACAACTGCAGCTACAGGCCAAAAGGCATGTTTCTTAATTACAGCGCCCCCTAGAGGTCAAAGGTCACCAGATTTCTTGAGCGTCCCCCTGATTGGGTCCTGAGTCCATGCACCAAGTTTGGCTTTTATACATGCAAGGGTTGCTGAGATATGAGCTCACTTCCTGTTTGACGGCTTCGCCGCAAACTTCGATTGGCTGTTACGGGCGAACGGTTTGAGTTTCGAAGACGAAAAGGAATAACTTTTGTGAGGCTTGGTCTGAAGATCACGTGTGTCAGGTTTGGTGTCGATCGGACAAAATTTGTGACCTTTGAAGACTTTTTAGTGTTTTTGATGAAATCCAATATGGCGGAAAATCCATCATGGCGGAAATTGACGTCATAGGGTGCGTTGAACTCGGCTTGGTCCAAGGATTCCAACGATATCTCATTTTTGACAATCGGCAATACGGGTCAAAAGTTACGTGCGTGAACGCATGTCCAACTTTGGCCTGTTGGTGGCGCTAGAGTGCTCTAGGTGCCATCATGAAACTTGGTGACATTAATCATGGGACTGTCCCTAATCAGTGGGCCAAATTTCACAACTTTTCACCAGACGGTTCTATGGGCTGCCATTGACTTCAATGGCGGAATAATAATAATAATAATAAATATAGCTGCAAGCAGCAATGAGGGGGCCAAGCAGTATAGGCCGGAGTAGCCACGGTGACAAAATAGAACTCAGCAGACACCCGGGATCAACAGGGCTGAAATAGGGCTGAGTATTGCCACCGCCTCCGCCAGCCAGCCCCCCCCCACCTAATCACCCCAGCCGGTCCCACCCCGTCCTGCCCTGCCCTGCCCTTGCACGCACGCATTAGAATTAACTGGATGGAACATGTTGTCATCAGTTTCACATCAAAAAATAAAAGATTGATAAAACACATCAGCAACTACACATCAAAATGCAATATTGTTAATTGCAGCACCCCCTACAGGTCAAAGGTCACCAAATGTTTTGAGTGTCCTCCTAATGGGGTCATGAATATATGTAGTAAGTTTGGTTATGATACATGGCAGGGTTGCTGAGATATGAGCTCACTTCCTGTTTGGCGGCTTCGCCACCAATTTCGATTGGCTGTTATGGGTGAATGCTTTTGTCAATTGTTCCAGAGAGCAATATATTGATAGGGTATGGTCTGAAGATGGTCTGTGCCAATGTTGGTGAAGATCAGATGAAATTTGCGACCCTTGATAACTTTTTGATGTTTTTGATTAAATCTAACATGGTGGCCGAATCAATTACGATGACATCACAAGTTGGCCTGGGTCGGCCTAAGGACCTCCAACAGTATTACCAGACACCACTAGTACATTTTAATTCTAAGCACAAGAGCAGCTACAGGCCAAAAGGCATGTTTCTTAATTACAGCGCCCCCTAGAGGTCAAAGGTCACCAGATTCCTTGAGCGTCCCCCTGGTTGGATCCTGAGTCCATGCACCAAGTTTGGGTTTGATACATGCAAGGGTTGCTGAGATATGAGCTCACTTCCTGTTTGGCGGCTTCGCCGCAAGTTTCGATTGGCTGTTACAGCCGCATGCTACTGTCAATTGTTCCAAAAAGGAATGCACTGATAAGGCATGGTCTGAAGATGGTCTCTGCCAATTTTGGTGAGAATCCGCTGAAATTTGTGACCTGCGAAAACTTGAACGTATTTTTGATTAAATCCAATATGGCGGCCGAATCAATTACGATGACATCACAAGTCGACATGGGTCGGCCTAAGGACCTCCAACAGTATTACCAGACACCACTAGTGCGTTTTAATTCTAAGCACAACTGCAGCAACTGGCCAAAAGGCATGTTTCTTAATTACAGCGCCCCCTAGAGGTCAAAGGTCACCAGATTTCTTGAGCGTCCCCCTGATTGGGTCCTGAGGCCATGTACTAAGTTTGGTTATGATAGGTGAATGGGTTGCTGAGATATGTGCTCACTTCCTGTTTGGCGGCTTCGCCGCAAACTTCGATTGGCTGTTACGGGCGAACGGTTTGAGTTCCGAAGACGAAAAGGAATAACTTTTGTGAGGCTTTGTCTGAAGATCAAGTGTGTCAGGTTTGGTGTCGATCGGACAACATTTGTGACCTTTGAAGACTTTTTAGTGTTTTTGATGAAATCCAATATGGCGGAAAATCCATCATGGCGGAAATTGACGTCATAGGGTGCGTTGAACTCGGCTTGGTCCAAGGATTCCAACGATACCTCATTTTTGACAATCGGCAATACGGGTCAAAAGTTACGTGCGTGAACGCACGTCCAACTTTGGCCTGTTGGTGGCGCTAGAGTGCTCTAGGTGCCATCATGAAACTTGGTGACATTAATCATTGGACTGTCCCTAATCAGTCTGCCAAATTTCACAACTTTTCACCAGACGGTTCTATGGGCTGCCATTGACTTCAATGGCGGAATAATAATAATAATAATAATAAATATAGCTGCAAGCAGCAATGTGGGGGCCAAGCAGTTGAGCAGGAGTTGTCATGGCAACCCAATGTTGCTACATTATACACACACCCAATTAACCACCCGTCCCACACACACACATATACAAAGATAAACTTCCTCTCCCACACACCCCAATAACCCCCCATACATATGCATACCTCAAACATCACCAAATGTATTGTGCATAGTCAGGTTGTAGTCACAAGTCCACATACCAAGTTTGGTGTCGATACGAGAAAGTGTTGATAATTATAGCACCCCTAGTGGTCAAAAGTCACCACATTTATTGTGCGTCCTCAGGTTGTAGTCACGAGTCCATATACCAAGTTTGGTGTTGATACGAGAAAGTGTTGCAAATTATAGCACCCCTAGTGGTCAAAGGTCGCTAAAATTATTGTATGTCCTCAGGATGTGGTCCCGAGTCAATGAGCCAAGTTTGGTTTCGATACGTGAAAGCATTGCAGAAATATGAGCCCACTTCCTGTGATTATAGCGCCACATAGTGGTCAAAATTTACCACATTTCTTGAGTGTCCTCCTGATTGAGTCCTGAACCTATATACCTAGTTTGGTTTTGATATGTGAAAGCATTGCTGAGATATCACTTCACTTCCTGTTTGGCGGCTTCGCCGCCAAACTTGATTGGTTGTCACGGGCAACAGGTTTTGAATATGGTTCCAGAAAGCAATGCATTTATGAGACATGGTCTGACGATCATCTGCGTCAAGTTTCGTGAAAATCGGAGAAACTTTGTGACCTTTGATGCCTTTTAAGTGTTTTTGATGACATCCAATATGGCGGTTGGATCATTTATGTTGACGTCACATGTTGGCATGTGGCGGCCTAAGGACCTCTCAAGGTATTAACAGATATCACTAATATGCTTTAATTCCAAACACATGACCCGTTACAGGCTAAAACGTAATTTTGGTAATTATAGCGCCACCTATAGGTCAAAAGTCACCAAATTTATTGAGCCTCCTCCTAATTGGGTCCTGAGACCCTGTACTGAGTTTGGTGTTGATACGCGAAAGCCTTGCTGAGATCACTTCAATTCCTGTTTGGCGGCTTCGCCGCCAAACTTGATTGGTCACGACGGGCGATGGGTTTTGAATATGGCTCCGAAAAGCAATAACATTTGTGAGTCATAGTCTGAAGATCATCTGCGTCAAGTTTCGTGAAAATCGGACAAACTTTGCGAACTTTGATGCCTTTTAGGTGTTTTTGATTAAATCCAATATGGCAGCCTGATCAATTACGTTTACCCCATAAATTGACATCTGCGTTGAGTTCGGTCTCATCCAAGGATTCCAAATATACCTTAATGTTCAAAATGTGGTGTACCATTCAAACGTTATGTGCATAGATGTAATAAAAAATTTGAAATGTTGGTGGCGCTAGAGCACTCAAAGTGCAGACTTGAAACTTTGATAAATTAAAGATATGACTGAACCGAATCAATGTGCCGAATATCCCAACTTTTTACTGTATGGTTTAATGGCAAATTAGCGTTTCGTTATAATAATAATAATAATAAGAATACGTAGAATCACTATGGGTTGCCTCGCAGCTTCGCTGCTTGGCCCCCAATAATAATAATAATAATAAGAACAAATAGAAACACAATGGGTGCCTTCGCAGCTTCGCTGCTTGGCCCCCAAATATAGCTGCAAGCAGCAATGAGGGGGCCAAGCAGTATAGGCCGGAGTAGCCACGGTGACAAGATAGAACTCAGCAGACACCCGGGATCAACAGGGCTGAAACAGGGCTGAGTATTGCCACCGCCACCGTCTCCGCCAGCCATCCCCCCCCACCTAATCACCCCAGCCCGTCCCACCCCGTCCTGCCCTGCCCTGCTCTTGTACGCACGCATTAGAATTAACTCGATGGAACATGTTGTCATCAGTTTCACATCAAAAAATAAAAGATTGATAAAACACATCAGCAACTACACATCAAAATGCAATATTGCTAATTGCAGCACCCCCTACAGGTCAAAGGTCACCAGATTTCTTGAGCGTCCCCCTGATTGGGTCCTGAGTCCATGTACTAAGTTTGGTTATGATAGGTGAATGGGTTGCTGAGATATGAGCTCACTTCCTGTTTGGCGGCTTCGCCGCATATTTCGATTGGCTGTTACAGCCGAATGCTTTTGTCAATTGTTCCAGAGAGCAATATATTAATAGGTTATGGTCTGAAGATGGTCTGTGCCAATTTTGGTGAGGATCTGCTGAAATTTGTGACCTGCGAAAATTTGTACGTGTTTTTGATTAAATCCAATATGGCGGCCGAATCAATTACGATGACATCACAAGTTGACTTGGGTCGGCCTAAGGACCTCCAACAGTATTACCAGACACCACTAGTGCGTTTTAATTCTAAGCACAACTGCAGCTACAGGCCAAAAGGCATGTTTCTTAATTACAGCGCCCCCTAGAGGTCAAAGGTCACCAGATTTCTTGAGCGTCCCCCTGATTGGGTCCTGAGTCCATGTACTAAGTTTGGTTATGATAGGTGAATGGGTTGCTGAGATATGAGCTCACTTCCTGTTTGGCGGCTTCGCCGCATATTTTGATTGGCTGTTACGGGCAAACGGTTTGAGTTCCGAAGACGAAAAGGAATAACTTTTGTGCGGCTTCATCTGAAGATCAAGTGTGTCAGTTTTGGTGTCGATCAGACAAAATTTGTGACCTGTGAAGACTTTTAAGTGTTTTTGATGAAATCCAAAATGGCGGAAAATCCATCATGGCGGAAAATGACGTCATAGGGTGCGTTGAACTCGGCCTGGTCCAAGGATTCCAACGATACCTCATTTTTGACAATCGGCCATACGGGTCAAAAGTTACGTGCGTGAACGCAAGTCCAACTTTGGCCTGTTGGTGGCACTAGAGTGCTTGAGGTGCCATCATGAAACTTGGTGACATTAATCATGGGACTGTCCCTAATCAGTGTGCCAAATTTCACAACTTTTCACCAGACGGTTCTATGGGCTGCCATTGACTTCAATGGCGGAATAATAATAATAATAAATATAGCTGCAAGCAGCAATGTGGGGGCCAAGCAGACAGTTCAGCAGGCCAGATTTGGCATGAAACTCAATGCTTTGGTATCAGGCATATAGCCTTAAGCAGTCACAGCATGTTCCATGCCATACAACCCAAGATTGGCTGAGTTACAAGGTCAAGTTTCACATCAAAACATAACTGATTTTATGGGGCTGAACCAGGGCTGAGTGTCGTCGCTCCTCACCCAGCCAACCCACTGCCGCAATCGCCCCTTCCTGTCCCACCCTGCCCCACCCTTGCACCCACGCATTAGAATGAACTGGATGGAACTTGCTGTCATCAGTTTCACATCAAAAATAAAAGATCGACTGAGATATGATCACTCTTGCTGTGATTTAAACATAGAGGTCAAACATTGACGTCATAGGGTGTGTTGAACTCTGCTTGGCCCAAGGATTCCAATGATGCCTCATTTTGACATTCGGGTCAACGGGTCAAAAGTTACGTCCGTGAACACACGCCAACTTTGGCCTGTTGGTGGCGCTAGAGCGCTTGAGGTGCCGTCATGAAACTTGGTGAAATAAATTATTGGACTGTCCCCAAACAGTGTGCAAAATTGAATATCTTTTTACCAGACTGTTCTATGGGCTGCCATTGACTTCCATTGCAGAATAATGCACATCAGGAACTACTGGCCAAAATGCATTTTTGCCAATTACAGAGCCCCCTGGAGGTCAAAGGTCACCAAATTTCTTGAGCGTCCTCCTGATGGGGTCTGAGGTACATGTACTAAGTTTGGTTTTGATACATGAAAACGTTGCTGAGATATAAGCTCACTTCCTGTTTGGCGGCTTCGCCGCGAATTTCGATAGGCTGTTACAGACCAATGCTTTTGTCAATTGTTCCAGAAAGCAATGCACTCATCAGGCATGGTCTGAAGATGGTCTCGGACAATTTTGGTGAGGATACGCTGAAATTTGTGACCTGCGAAAAATTGTACGTGTTTTTGATTAAATCCAATATGGCTGCCGAATCAATTACGATTACACCACAAATTGGCTTGGGTCGGCCTAAGGACCTCCAACAGTACTACCAGACACCACTAGTGTGTTTTAATTCTAAGCACAACTTCAGTTACAGGCCAAAAGGCATGTTTCTTAATTACAGCCCCCCCTAGAGGTCAAAGGTCACCAGATTTCTTGAGCGTCCCCCTGATTGGGTCCTGAGTCCATGGACTAAGTTTGGTTATGATAGGTGAATGGGTTGCTGAGATATGAGCTCACTTCCTGTTTGGCGGCTTCGCCACAAATTTCTATTGGCTGTTACGCGCGGACGGTTTTAGTTCCGAAGACAAAAAGCAATGCATTAATGAGGCATGGTCTGTAGATGATATATGTAAAGATTGATGTCGATCGGACAAAATTTGTGACCTCTGATACGTTTAAAGTGATTTTGATGAAATCCAAAATGGCGGAAAATCCATCATGGCGGAAAACGACGACATAGGGTATGTTGAACTCGGCTTGGTCCAAGGATTCCAATGATACCTCATTTTTGACAATCGGGTCAACAGGTCAGAAGTTACGTGCGTGAATGCAAGTCCAACTTTGGCCTGTTGGTGGCGCTAGAGTGCGGGAGGTGCCGACATGAAACTTGGTGACATGAATCAATGGACTGTCTTAAATCAGTGTGCCAAATGTCAGAACATTTTGCCAGACGGTTCTATGGGCTGCCATTGACTTCCATTGCAAAATAATGCGCATCAGCAGCTACAGGCCAAAAGGCATGTTTCTCAATTACAGCGCCCCCTAGAGGTCAAAGGTCACCAGATTTATTGAGTGTCCCCCTGATTGGGTCCTGAGTCCATGCACCCAGTTTGGCTTTGATACATGCAAGGGTTGCTGAGATATGAGCTCACTTCCTGTTTGGTGGCTTCGCCGCAAATTTCGATTGGCTGTTACAGCCGAAAGCTTCTGTCAATTGTTCCAGAAAAAAATACACTGATAAGGCATGGTCTGAAGATGGTGTCTGCCAATTTTGGTGAGGATCCGCTGAAATTTGTTACCTGCGAAAACTTGTACGTGTTTTCGATTAAATCCAATATGGCGGCCGAATCAATTATGATTACATCACAAATTGGCTTGGGTCGGCCTAACGACCTCCAACAGTACTATCAGACACCACTAGTGTGTTTTAATTCTAAGCACAACTGCAGTTACAGGCCAAAAGGCATGTTTTTTAATTACAGCGCCCCCTAGAGGTCAAAGGTCACCAGATTTCTTGAGCGTCCCCCTGATTGGGTCCTGAGTCCATGCACCCAGTTTGGCTTTGATACATGCAAGGGTTGCTGAGATATGAGCTCACTTCCTGTTTGGTGGCTTCGCCGCAAATTTCGATTGGCTGTTACAGCCGAAAGCTTCTGTCAATTGTTCCAGAAAAAAATACACTGATAAGGCATGGTCTGAAGATGGTGTCTGCCAATTTTGGTGAGGATCCGCTGAAATTTGTTACCTGCGAAAACTTGTACGTGTTTTCGATTAAATCCAATATGGCGGCCGAATCAATTATGATGACATCACAAATTGGCTTGGGTCGGCCTAACGACCTCCAACAGTACTATCAGACACCACTAGTGTGTTTTAATTCTAAGCACAACTGCAGTTACAGGCCAAAAGGCATGTTTTTTAATTACAGCGCCCCCTAGAGGTCAAAGGTCACCAGATTTCTTGAGCGTCCCCCTGATTGGGTCCTGAGTCCATGTACTTAGTTTGGTTATGATAGATCAATGGGTTGCTGAGATATGAGCTCACTTCCTGTTTGGCGGCTTCGCCACAAATTTCGATTGGCTGTTACGCGCGAACGGTTTTAGTTCCGGAGACAAAAAGCAATGCATTAATGAGGCATGGTCTGTAGATGCTATCTGTGAAGTTTGGTGTCGATTGGACAAAATATGTGACCCCTGATACATTTTAAGTGATTTTGATGAAATCCAAAATGGCGGAAAATCCATCATGGCGGAAAATGACGTCATACTGTGCGTTTAACTCGGATTGGTCCAAGGATTCCAATGATACCTCATTTGTGACAATCGGGCATACGGGTCAAAAGTTACGTGCGTGAACGCATGTCCAACTTTGGCCTGTTGGTGGCGCTAGAGTGCTTGAGGTGCCATCATGAAACTTGGTGACATTAACCATGGGACTGTCCCTAATCAGTGTGCCAAATTTCACAACTTTTCACCAGACGGTTCTATGGGCTGCCATTGACTTCAATGGCGGAATAATAATAATAATAATAATAATAATAATAATAATAAGAACAAATAGAAACACAATGGGTGCCTTCGCAGCTTCGCTGCTTGGCCCCCAATAATAATAATAAGAACAAATAGAAACACAATGGGTGCCTTCGCAGCTTCGCTGCTTGGCCCCCAAATATAACCGCAAGCGGTGATTTACGGGGTCCGAGCAAAACGAACATGATGGCATAGCTTTTTAGTTTTACATATGCTTTGATTGTTTGGGCACAATTGTTCAAAAGAAACGTGATCGGATTTCGGTTATCGGATTTCAGTTACCGGATTTCAGCTATCGGATTGGATCAAATCTTGAAAATGGGTTGTTCAAAGGGAAACAAGGATCCTGAAATTGGATTAGATCACATAATCTATTCTTGGTTTTGATCTGGATAAAACCTTCACTTTGTGTCGTTCAAAACTTTTGAGTTGGATTGGAATAAATTTGATGCATAAAATTAGGATTTCCCTGTGCTGTAACATTATAGTGTGCTAACCTCCACAACCCAACAGTATTCTAACAATACTTGATTCTACAGGACTATTTATTTGTTGTGGATAAGATGAAGGGTTTGATAATGGAAGGCAGTGTTTCCCACAGAATTGAATTGTATTTGTGGTGGTGGGTTCTGTGTCGGAGTCAATAAGATAAACAGCGTATAATTATACAGTTATACTTGCCTTGCACTACAAGTCCATATTGACAAGTAGCTGTAATGCTGTAATGTTATAGTGTGCTAACCTCCACAACCCAACAGCATTCTATTCTAGTATGCTAACCTCCACAACCCAACAGTATTTTAACACTAATGCTTCAGGTGGGATTTGAACACTCAACATAAGGATGACCAGTACAAGGCATTATCCCACTAAGCCACTGTCAATCCTACATCTTTGCCAGTCACATTCAAATGGTGAAAATGTGTGTTGGTAAACACACAAGAAAAACTCCAAGTATACATTTGACAATAAAATGAAGGGCTTTCCTGAAAGAGTACACCTGAAAACTTTTGGATATTCTGGGGCAATTAGACATTTATAGAGAAGAACAGTAATGGATGAAATATAAATATGATAGACTTAATGATGAAGGAAAAATAGTAAACAAAGAAGTTCCCCTATATGTCATAGAGTGTGTCGGCATTCTGATTCTTGGCAACTAATGAGTGTGAATGTTAATTGTCTGATGTCATTCAGGTGCTGTTCAATAGTGTGAATCTTCAATAACCAATAGCATGTGCATCTTGAGCCTAAAGCTCTAGCAGGATTCAAACTCTCAACCTAACAAACACCAGCACTAGGCATTATCCCACTCAGCCACTGACAATCATACATATTGAGCAGTCACATTCAAATGGTGAAAATGTGTGTTGGCAAACACACAACATCAAGAAAATTCCTAGCATACATTTGACAATTAAATTAAGGGCTTTATAAAAAAGAGTACATATCTGAAAATGTGCACTGTTAATGGTATCCACCTAATGATGGTTGTATGGTTGTTATCCAAGAAAAAAAAATTGCTCATATAGGAATATAGGTGATATAGGAGAAATGGGCTGAGTGGTCGAACTTTATTGGCCTATATCTCTGAAATGGAACAACGTATCCAAATTCTTTTGATAACTTTTGTGAGGCTTTGTCTAAACATTGTCTGTGAGAATTTTGGTGAAGATTTGATAATTTTTGAAGCCTGTGAAACTTTTTATGATGTTTGGCTTTTCTCTGAAATTGTGGCAAAAGTAAACATTTTTAGAGCATAAGACCAGGGTGAAAAAGATGCATCTGAATGTAGAGATTAATATGATGAAAGAATTTTGAGTCTAGGTGAATCTGGTAAGGAGAAATAAGCGTTTTTGACAAGAGCGCCACCTTTGGGTGCAGTACCCCAAATTTGGGTTATGGGTAGTGGGGGGTACTGGTAACAATACTTGAAAATGTCAAGTTTCTAGGACTTACGGTTTATAGGAATATAGGTGATCTAGGAAAAAAGGCCTAAGTGGTCTAACTTTATTGGCCTATATCTCTGAAATGGAACAAAATATCAAAATTCTGAGCGATAACTTTTGTGAGGCTTGGTCTAAACATTGTCTGTGATAATTTTGGTGAAGATTCGATTATTTTTGAAGAGTGTGAAACTTTTTATAATGTTTGGCTTTTCCATGAAATTGTGGAAAAAGTAAACATTTGTAGACCATAAGACCAGGGCCAAAAAGATGCATCTGAGTTTAGAGATTAATATTCTGAAAGAATTTTGAGTCTAGGTGAATCTGGTAAGGAGAAATAAGCATAATTAACTTTTTTTTTCAATAGCGCCACCTTTGGGTGCAGTACCCCAAATTGTGGGTTATGGGTAGAGGGGGGTACTGGTAACCATACCTGAAAATTTCAAGAGTTTTGGAGTTACGGTTTAGGCTGCAGTATGACTTTTACAGAATTTTGGCCAAAAAATGAACGGTACAGAAACAATAGGGTTCCTGCAGCTACGCTGCTCGGACCCCTAATAATAAGAACAAATAGAAACACAATGGGTGCCTTCGCAGCTTCGCTGCTTGGCCCCCAAATATAACCGCAAGCGGTGATTTACGGGGTCCGAGCAAAACAAACATGATAGCATAGCTTTTTAGTTTTACATATGCTTTGATTGTTTGGGCACAATTGTTCAAAAGAAACGTGATCGGATTTCGGTTATCGGATTTCAGCTATCGGATTGGATCAAATCTTGAAAATGGGTTGTTCAAAGGGAAACAAGGATCCTGAAATTGGATTAGATCACATAATCTATTCTTGGTTTTGATCTGGATAAAACCTTCACTTTGTGTCGTTCAAAATTTTTGAGTTGGATTGGAATAAATTTGATGCATAAAATTAGGATTACCCTGTGCTGTAACATTATAGTGTGCTAACCTCCACAACCCAACAGTATTCTAACAATACTTGATTCTACAGGACTATTTATTTGTTGTGGATAAGATGAAGGGTTTGATAATGGAAGGCAGTGTTTCCCACAGAATTGAATTGTATTTGTGGTGGTGGGTTCTGTGTCGGAGTCAATAAGATAAACAGCGTATAATTATACAGTTATACTTGCCTTGCACTACAAGTCCATATTGACAAGTAGCTGTAATGCTGTAATGTTATAGTGTGCTAACCTCCACAACCCAACAGCATTCTATTCTAGTATGCTAACCTCCACAACCCAACAGTATTTTAACACTAATGCTTCAGGTGGGATTTGAACTCTCAACATAAGGATGACCAGTACAAGGCATTATCCCACTAAGCCACTGTCAATCCTACATCTTTGCCAGTCACATTCACATGGTGAAAATGTGTATTGGTAAACACACAAGAAAAACTCCAAGTATACATTTGACAATAAAATGAAGGGCTTTCCTGAAAGAGAACACCTGAAAACGTTTGGAAATTCTGGGACAATTAGACATTTGTAGAGAAGAACAGTAATGGATGAAATATAAATATGATAGACTTAATGATGAAGGAAAAATAGTAAAAAAGAAGTTCCCCTATATGTCTTCGAGTGTGTCAGCATTCTGATTCTTGGCAACTAATGAGTGTGAATGTTGATTGCCTGATGTCATTCAGGTGCTGTTCAATGGTGTGACTCTTCAATAACCAATAGCATGTGCATCTTGAGCCTAAAGCTCTAGCAGGATTCGAACTCTCAACCTAACAAACACCAACACTAGGCATTATCCCTCTGAGCCACTAACAATCCGACATAATAGGCAGTCACATTCACATGGTGAAAATGTGTGTTGGTAAACACACAAGAAAAACTCCAAGTATACATTTGACAATAAAATGAAGGGCTTTCCTGAAAGAGTACACCTGAAAACTTTTGGATATTCTGGGGCAATTAGACATTTATAGAGAACAGTAGTAATGGATGAAATTTAAATATGATAGACTTAATGATGAAGGAAAAATAGTAAACAAAGAAGTTCCCCTATATGTCAGAGTGTGTCGGCATTCTGATTCTTGGTAACTAATGAGTGTGAATGTTAATTGTCTGATGTCATTCAGGTGCTGTTCAATGGTGTCAATCTTCAATAACCAATAGCATGTGCATCTTGAGCTTCAAGCTCTAGCAGGATTCGAACTCTCAACCTAACAAACACCAGCAGTGTGTAATGAGTGTGAATGTTAATTGCCTGATGTCATTCAGGTGCTGTTCAATGGTGTGACTCAGAAGGCTCAATGGTATGGAGTGATGACACGGAGATGGCAGGTTTCGGTGCAACACAAGTTAACTTTATTTGAGTTTCAATTCATCTGTTCTTTTGTTCTTTACTTGTATGTGTGCTGCATCAAAGAGGAAACAAACAGAAAATGGAGTAATCAGTGAAATGGGGTAAATCAGTACAGATCCCAACTCACAAACAAACCAATTGACATTTGAACAATAAACTGAAATCATATGGCTATATAAGGTACAACTAAACAATACTTGATATCCCAAGTCAACCAACATCACCTAATCATCTCTCACATGGGACTCCAACACACCAAACCAACAAACAAAGACCTTAACTTTACACATGATGGCAGAGCTACTCTACAAACTGATAAACATCACAAAAGTCATAGTGAGGGTGATTAAAGTGATGACTTACGTTAACTCAAAGACGCACACAGAGCAGGACACACTGGAGTGCTGGGTTGAGATGAACAAAAGAGCGAACTGAGGGCGAGCAAACAATTTATCCTGGTCTGAGCCCCTGCTCCGGAGCTACAGGGTTTCCCAGCAGGTAAACTTTGGAAAGATTTGCAAAGATTTGGAAAAGATTTTTGAAAGACTACAGTCTCAGACCCTCTCACATCTAAAGACAAGTAGTAGAGTTTTAAGTCACAGACTATGATTTTGCAATGACTAGGGATCTTGCAGGGTCACTATTTACAAGACTGCAACACGATTCCTTTAAATTATTACCCATTGTGCAATAGATAATCAGGAACTGAAAATTATAGCCTACTAAACTCCAAGTCGTATTTTCGTGTTTCTGCAGCATTGTTTCATGCGTGACATCCTTAACCGATATAGAGTTGTTCTGTCAAGTGGAAGAGCCGACTAAATATGTATAAGAAATGACAAATATTATAAGAATAACAAATAATTATAGGCTACAGCTTATAATTATACAGTAATACTTGCCTTGCACTACAAGTCCATATTGACAAGTAGCTGTAATGTTATAGTGTGTTAACCTCCACAACCCAACAGCATTCTATTGTAGTATGCTAACATCCACAACCCACTAATGCTTCAAGTGGGATTTGAACTCTCAACCTAAGGATCACCAGTACAAGGCATTATCGCACTGAGCCACTGTCAATCCTACATGTTGGCCAGTCACATTCACATGGTGAAAATGTGTATTGGTAAACACACAAGAAAAACTCCAAGCATGGAGGGGCGATTAGACATTTGTAGAGATGAACACTAATAGATTAAATATAAATATGATAGACTTAATGATGAAGGAAAAATAGTAAACAAAGAAGTTCCCCTGAATGTCATAGAGTGTCTCGGCATTCTGATTCTTGGCAACTGATGAGTGTGAATGTTGATTGCCTGATGTCATTCAGGTGCTGTTCAATGGTGTGAATCTTCAATAACCAATAGTATATGAGCTAGAGCCTAAAGCACTACCGGGGATTTGAACCCTCAACCTAACAAACACCAGCACTAGGCATTATCCCACTGAGCCACTGACAATCCTACATACTGGGTAGTCACATTCACATGGTCAAAATGTGTGTTGGTAAACACACAAGAAAAACTCCAAGTATATATTTGACAATAAAATGAAGGGCTTTCCTGAAAAAGTACACCTGAAAACTTTTGGATATTCTGGGGCAATTAGACATTTATAGAGAAGAACAGTAATGGATGAAATATAAATATGATAGACTTAATGATGAAGGAAAAATAGTAAACAAAGAAGTTCCCCTATATGTCATAGAGTGTGTCGGCATTCTGATTCTTGGCAACTAATGAGTGTGAATGTTAATTGTCTGATGTCATTCAGGTGCTGTTCAATAGTGTGAATCTTCAATAACCAATAGCATGTGCATCTTGAGCCTAAAGCTCTAGCAGGATTCAAACTCTCAACCTAACAAACACCAGCACTAGGCATTATCCCACTCTGCCACTGACAATCATACACATTCAGCAGTCACATTCAAATGGTGAAAATGTGTGTTGGTAAACACACAAGAAAAACTCCAAGTATACATTTGACAATAAAATGAAGGGCTTTCCTGAAAGAGTACACCTGAAAACTTTTGGATATTCTGGGGCAATTAGACATTTATAGAGAAGAACAGTAATGGATGAAATATAAATATGATAGACTTAATGATGAAGGAAAAATAGTAAACAAAGAAGTTCCCCTATATGTCATAGAGTGTGTCGGCATTCTGATTCTTGGCAACTAATGAGTGTGAATGTTAATTGTCTGATGTCATTCAGGTGCTGTTCAATAGTGTGAATCTTCAATAACCAATAGCATGTGCATCTTGAGCCTAAAGCTCTAGCAGGATTCGAACTCTCAACCTAACAAACACCAGCACTAGGCATTATCCCACTCAGCCAATGACAATCATACACAATGAGCAGTCACGTTAAAATGGCGAAAATGTGTGTTGGCAAACACACAACATCAAGAAAATTCCTAGCATACATTTGACAATAGAATTAAGGGCTTTATAAAAAAGAGTACATATCTGAAAATGTGCACTGTTAATGGTATCCACCTAATGATGGTTGTATGGTTGTTATCCAAGAAAAAAAAATTACTGATATAGGAATATAGGTGATCTAGGAAAAAAGGCCTAAGTGGTCTAACTTTATTGGCCTATATCTCTGAAATGGAACAAAATATCAAAATTCTGAGCGATAACTTTTGTGAGGCTTGGTCTAAACATTGTCTGTGAGAATTTTGGTGAAGATTCGATTATTTTTGAAGAGTGTGAAACTTTTTATAATGTTTGGCTTTTCCATTAAATTGTGGAAAAAGTAAACATTTGTAGACCATAAGATCAGGGCCAAAAAGATGCATCTGAGTTTAGAGATTAATATTCTGAAAGAATTTTGAGTCTAGGTGAATCTGGTAAGGAGAAATAAGCATAATTAACTTTTTTTTTCAATAGTGCCACCTTTGGGTGCAGTACCCCAAATTTTGGGTTATGGGTAGAGGGGGGT
The DNA here is from genome assembly GCF_046254945.1 of Alosa pseudoharengus. Lineage (NCBI taxonomy): Eukaryota > Metazoa > Chordata > Actinopteri > Clupeiformes > Clupeidae > Alosa > Alosa pseudoharengus. The sequence continues at coordinate 2,132,261 of NW_027468620.1, read as the reverse complement.
ACTGGTAACCATACCTGAAAATTTCAAGAGTTTTGGAGTTACGGTTTAGGCTGCAGTATGACTTTTACAGAATTTTGGCCAAAAAATGAACGGTACAGAAACAATAGGGTTCCTGCAGCTACGCTGCTCGGACCCCTAATAATAGGAAAAACTACTAACTCAATGGGTGCCTTCGCAGCTTCGCTGCTAGGCCCCCAATAAGAAAACTAACAAACACAATGGTTGCCTCGCAGCTTCGCTGCTTGGCCCCCAATAATAAGAAAACTAACAAACACAATGGTTGCCTCGCAGCTTCGCTGCTTGGCCCCCAATTAAGCCTACAATAGTTTCATTGTTTTTGCATTGTTGCATGATGCTTGCATGAGAAATACTTCTCAAAACAACAGCAATTATATGGGTGCCGTTGTTTTGGGATGTTTCCCTCATGCAAGCATCATACACTGATAGAATATTTATATGCTATTTAATTACATTTCATTTGAATGCCTGAATGTAAGGATTCAGGAAACACAATACCAGCTTTTGTGAATGGTAAATTCCATAAGGTGAATGGTCTTAATTCTATGCCTCTATGTTTGATGACTCCAAATACAATAACGAGTATTTCCTATTAATTGCAGAAACGTTTGTTTTCTTTTTCTGTCCGCGGTTCCTTGATCAATTGCACAGCAAATTAACAGACGATGCCCCGGGAATAATTTCACTCTGCAGACCAGCATTGTCCACGTTGCGGACCGCGGCCCATAGTTTGAGAAATGGTGACCTGCATGCTGCCATATTAAGGCCTTTTTACAGTGTGTTTTAGCCGGGGTTTCGCGTGGAAGGCTCTGTAGAAATCTGGCACCCTATTGAACAAAGTTAAACTGAAAGAGCGTGCCGTTCACAGACACCAGAATGAATGAGTTCACAGTAACGTTCATCAGGCAGTAATACAGTACGTTCAGTTCATGTTCGCTCAAAATATGAACGAGTTCATGAACTTTAGTTCAATGAACGCGTTCAGGCACAACACTGCTTGTACTTGTACTCTGCACAATTACAATAAAGTTGAATCTAATCTAATCAAATAATTCTCCACTTTATTGTGAACAAAATAAGGCAGTCATAGCCCTAGGCTTACACAGGTCTTGCATAAATAACTGAAAAGGAACTGAGGTACATTCACAGTAGGCTGTCTAATCCCTTGAAATAAAAATAAGAATTGGAGGCTCCATTGGAGGCTCTTTAACACACTTTGCAGACAGTGCATTCAATCTGGCAGGCAGACAAACCAACCAAACAAATATTAGGCTGTGACTATACTAGACAAACATCAACGGTCATCGCAATATATTTTACTTACCCACAGTTCATGCGTGTCTGCTGCTCCACATGCGGCACAGTTCAGAGAGGTCATCTGTGGAAATTAAAGCATTAGGCTATGCAACTTTGACATTCAACACAACCAATATTGTAATAGGCTGTTAAACTTTAAATACCAACCTGTTCCCCTGATGAGCTCTTGGGCAATAGCCATTCTTAAGCATGTAATGTCCTCTGCGTCAACTCGGAAGTGGGGACATTGGTTCATTAAAATTAACTCTGCAAGCTTTTCCAAAATAAACACAGTTTAGGACATACATGCATGGTGTTTAGCAACATTTCTGACCATCACAACTTCCAAAACACAAAAAAGGAAGTGACTTTGCACACAATGACTTCACATGAAGAGCCATTCTGTTGCCATGGATGGTTCAGTGTGTCACCAGACCAACGGGAGTGGTGCAGCCCTCTTCACCTCATGAAGGCTCTATATTACAAAGCACAATCATTATGTTGTGATTACATACAAATGAACACATACTTAGAACTGTAGTTAAAAATGAATCAATAAAATATTCACCTGGTCACGTCAGTGCATCTTTGTACAGCATCAGACTGGGCACCAAAAGGGTCCACGTAGAGGTAGCATTTGTCTTTTGGAAATATTGCCTATTTCATATGTCATACATGAGTACAATGGAAACAAACAGTTTGCAACTGTTAAGGAAATCATTCACTATGGTCACTTACAACTAATGTCCAATGGTTCCAACAACAGATGGCTCCCATGAGGACATCATAAAGCAAAGGTTCCAGCTGGAAAAACACAACAAAATGATTAACACATTCAGCATATCCATATTGTTTTAGTGTGTATAAATACATTAACATCAGATACCTTCTTGAGGCTTTTCCCCTGCCAAATAGCACTCATTTCATAGGAATCAATGAGGTATCCTTTTCCTGCTGAATAGCGTCTCAGCAAAAGTAATAAATAGGCATTGATGATCTGTAAAATAAATTACATTTAGAGAAATGTATACATTGAGAAGAACACAATGCAGTCATTGGAAGTTGCATCTCACCCCACTCTCTACCAGCTTGCCTGGGCCAAGATGTTCATGCAAGTTACGTCCATATATCTTATAGGGCCAATTTTGGCCCAGAGAACATCCGCCTCCTCCCCAGCCCAAATTTGTTCCACCACTGCAGGGGGAAATAAGAGGGTTTACTGAGACGGTTTTGATGAGCCATCTATGCAAACAGAATAATGGTGGTAATTATGCAGTGCTTACAGGTTTTCATGGGCTCTGTGTTGAGGGCAACATCTTCTGGCTGAGGGGTGTCACAATATAGAGTAGCTTCCTCACACTCAGAGGCATCCCCCGTGGAGATAGAAGCCATCTCCTCCACATCTGAGCCATAGCTGGTGAAGGGAACAGGGGGATCTTCTAGCTCAGGAGGGGCATAAATAGTGGAGGGGTGAGTGGCTTCCTCAGTGTCCGAGGCATCCTCCGTGAAGGAAGGTATTTCCTCCACATCTTGGTCATAGCTGGAAGACGACACACACCTATATGGCCATTTATGTGGAACCCGCTATGTGGGCTCCACATATGCGCACAACTGGTCGATGTTGACCGTCCTAAGTGTCTTGCCTTTTTAATTGGGATGTAGGACTTTTTCATTTTTATCGTCCTTCTCCTGGCCTGGCACTCAGGACACTTGGTAACCTGAAATAGAACAGACACATATATGGAAGTGAATATCTCACTGGTTTTGAAGACATCCTCAATAATTCAAACACTTTTCATACACACTCCTCACACATGTTTAGCTCACCCATTACCGAATATCCTTCTCCATCCCAGGCCAGCTGAAGCGCAGCCCAATTGCATCTCTGCTTCGTTCAATGCCACCATGGCCTCCTTCCCTACTGTCATGGAAGCTCTTGAACAAACTAAAGAAAAAGTTGACCTTTATGCCGCCAGGTATCCAGAATCCTACTCTGGTCACTTTTGGTAAATTGGTGGAAAAGGATATTAATGCTTTGATTAAATCTGAAAAAAGAAAGAACAACTGTAACATCACTAAACTGGAAAGGAAAGCTTTGGATGAATTAAGAGAGAACACTGGTTTAATTGTGAAATCTGCTGATAAGGGTGGTGCCATTGTTGTACAAAATACTATTGACTATGTAGCTGAAGCGCTGAGACAACTGAGCAATGTTGAATTTTATGAACTGTTGTCAAGAAATCCTATGGATAACTACATTAAAGAAAGAGATGAATTGTTAAAAAATGCAATGGAAAATAAGTGGTTATCAAAGAACCAATATGAATTCTTGAAAATAGCTCATCCTGTCACCCCAGTATTTTACTTGCTCCCAAAGATCCATAAACGGCTACAAAATCATCCAGGCAGACCAATTGTTGCCAGCAAAAATTCCTTGACAGAACCCTTGAGTCAGTTTGTGGACATAGTGATAAAAGATATTGTAAAAACACTCCCAAGTTATATTGCTGACACTAGAGATGTTCTTAAACTGTTGGCTGATATTTCCATCCCTGATAATGCTTATCTTGTAACATTTGATGTGGAGAGTCTTTATACAAATATCCCTCATAACGGTGGCTTGGAGGCCATGAGCTTCTACCTTACAACTCAAAATGATTTATTTCAAAAGGAACTGTTAGTAATGATGACAAAGTTTATTCTCAAATCTAATTATTTAATTTTTAATAACAAGTACTACTTACAAATTCAAGGGACGAGTATGGGATCCCCATTTGCACCCAACTATGCAAATCTATTTATGGGCCTATGGGAGGATAGACACATAATTAACAACACTCCTTTTAGACAAAACATCCTGTTCTTTAAGCAGTTCATTGACGACATCCTTTTGATTTTCACTGGTTCTGAAGATGAATTGAGCCTTTTTAATGAATACATAAATGGGACACTATAGAGTATAGCTCTAAAAGTATCCATTTCCTAGATCTAGAAATTAGTCAATAACCATAAATTGGAGACCTCTATTTATAGGAAGGAAACATAGGAATACTATACTTCATTCATCAAGTTTTCACCCTGAACATGTAATCCCACTGGTTAGCACTCTGGACTTGTAACCGGAGGGTTGCCGGTTCGAGCCCCGAGCAGTGGGCCGCGGCTGAAGTGCCCTTGAGCAAGGCACCTAACCCCTCACTGCTCCCCGAGCGCCGCAGTTGAAGCAGGCAGCTCACTGCGCCGGGATTAGTGTGTGCTTCACCTCACTGTGTGTTCACTGTGTGCTGTTTGTGTTTCACTAATTCACCGATTGGGTTAAATGCAGAGACCAAATTTCCCTCACGGGATCAAAAAGTATATATACTATACTTGTAAGGCTTAGAAGAATCTGTAGCAATGATGAAGATTTTAAGGTTAAAGCCAAGGAAATGTCTCAAAGATTCACAGAACGAGGATATAACCAGGCAGTGATTAATCAGGCAATTGAAAAGGCAGGCCAGAAAAATAGGAATGAACTGTTGAATCCTACTCCTAAGAAATCAGAGAGTAGAGCAACCTTTGTAACCGAAGACTCCACAAACCCTGATCAGAATAATCAACAAACATTGGAAACTCCTTGAATGCGACCCGAGTCTGAGCCACTTACCAACTAAACCACGATATTGCTTTAAACGGGGTAAGAATATCAAAGATTTAGTAGTCAGTTCTATGTACCAAGAACCTCCAGTTACAAATTGGCTGACTAAACAAGTTTATGGTAATTATAGGTGTGGCCAGTGTGCACACTGCTCAAATACTTTTGACACCAAAACATTCACCCACCCACACTCAGGTCAAAAGCATAGCATCAAACAGTTTATCAATTGTCTCTCTACACATGTAGTGTACATGTTAAAATGCCCTTGTGGCTTGATGTATATAGGCCAAACAAAAATAAATTTGAAGTTAAGAATTGCTGAACACAAAGCTTCTATTAGAAATAACAATATGGATTACGCTATTGCTAGACATTACAAGGACAGAAACCATGGTTCAGCCACTACATTGAGATTCATTGGCATTGAGAGGGTTGAACCTAATGTAAGAGGTGGTGATTTGATAAAACAATTGCTTAAAAGGGAGGCTTACTGGATTCACAAATTGAATACAGTCGAACCATATGGACTTAATGAAAAACAAGACTTGAGTGTTTTTTTGTGAACAGAATAACTGGCTTGTAAAAATTATTTTGTATATTCAAACTAATAATGGTAACATAGGTACTGTCTTATGCACATCTTGATATTGTGGAATTAATTAAATGTTAGAGGTGTTGATAAACTGATGAACTGTTGATGTTGTTTATGAACGTATGTACTAAATGATTAGGTGTTTATGAATTGATGAATTACTGGTGTCACCTAAACATATGACCTAATTCTTAGGTGTTTTATGAACTACTGATGTTGTATGTGAACTTATTAATTCTGTGTTGTTTATGAAGAATATTGATGTTGTTAATGAAATTATGAACTAATTGATATGTAGCTTAAATATCACCCAACAAGGTCATGTGACATTACCTGATTTATTCACCTGTGGAAAAGAAGGGGGGATGGTACAGAGCGAACCTGATGAAGCGTTAGGCGAAATGCGTTGTTCGTTCAAAAATAAATATTAAGTTAATAGTGATCAGTGTGCGGTGATTCTTGATCTTTCACTCTTGGATTATACTTACCTGCCCCACCTGCACCTGTTCAACTGAAGGTTTGTGCACAGGGACCCCTATGGACTTTGACTCTTGAATATGAGGTTGGCCTCCTCAGGGGAGGTAACCACCTTGGCCAGGTGTTCCCCTTTCTTCCTCCTACAACATACATGCAGCTGGCCATCTGATTCAACATGGTTCAACACATTAGTATGATAGTTCAATACTGAAGTACAATATGTGATTGAAATAATGTCACAAATGCATAACTCTACCCTTCATTACAAAGTTGTCATACCTTCTTCTGATTGTGCTTCTTTCAGTTCCTGTGGAGCCCTGGGGTAAAGTCTGATGCAGAAGATACTGCTGAATTTCTCTGACAAGCCTTGGATCCATGTTGTAGTCTTGTTTTCGTCTATTGTATTGTTTTGTCTATTCTATTGTTCTATTCTCTTCTATTGTTCAAGTTTCTCACACCTCTCTACAAACTCGTCACAAATCTAAACTGTAGACAGGGTGTTTATATACACTTTGACACCTGTATCCTCGTAATTACCCAACGAGCAAAAGGCATAGGCTTCGGAAGAACCCTTCCTTACACATTAACAATTAGAAGTCATTAGGGATGCTGATGGAAAGAGGCAATAGACATGACACAGAATGGCAGTGTTGTAACTATGGCGTGACTGAATATTGGTAATAGAGGGAATTGGTTAATTGTGAAGTGAAGGTTGGTAATGGGCAAACTGAAAGGGCATTTGGTAGAAGATAGCCAAAGGATGTAGGTGGCAGCAGGCATGGTATATAGCAGGGGTCGTCAAATGGCGGACCGCGGTCGGGGTCCGGACCCTGACGTGATCCTATCCGTACCATGCCTAATTTAGATTTTCACGTAAGATTTCAAAGCTGCGCTAAATGTTTCGTAGGTTAGGATAACAGCATTTACTTCAGTAGCTTCATGAACCATAATTTCGCTTGCTGCTACTCAGCCAGTGAAATCTGTGCATTCTGATAGCCTAGTCGAGTCAGTAAAGTAGCCTAAAGTTACTATGGTGAAGAGACTCACTGATAGCCTGTAACGAGCGAGGAGAGGAGACGGGACGAGAACAGACGATATCAGATGGATATCTAAATTAGCGATAAGTAGTTAAGTATAATATGGATTGTTCAACAGAGCTTTATATAACGATACGGGGGCAATACCACGCAAAACTGTCACGTCCATAACGCCAACTAAATAGGCTACCATGGCATTGTGTTGCCGTTATGGATGTGACAGTTTTGCGCGGAATTGCCCTGGACCGACTCTTCTACATATTCTGAGAGAGGCGATTTTTAAAAGCGCCAATTTGAAGCACATCTACTAGACAAAGCATATATTTGAGCAAGCATAGGTAGGCTAGGCCTACCCATTCAACAGTGAACTGAGACCACAGAATATTTTACGATTTAAGAGGGCAATATAATTGATCCACCACAATCTAGTTAGGCCTACATCCATTCACTGCCCAACAACGTGATGTTCCTGGGTTTCCAGGATTCCAGGCTGATTGATGGGTTCAAGGAACCAGCTGTGGAATATCCATCCTTGTCTCAGCTCACGTTAAGATCTTAAAAATATAAGGCTACTCAGTATTTCTCCCCAATTACTCTCAACATGCCTTATTATGACCGCCGCGCAGCGAAGCGGCGGTCATATAGGTTTAGTCAGAATTTTATTTATTTTTTTCGCATGCCCATGAGTCCATGTCCATGCCCATGTCAATGAGTCCCGGGACACTGAAAGACTGGGGTACACGGAACTTGGTGGGCATGTAACCCCACATGGATAGCATGGAACCATCGTTTTTCGTTTTGATCTGTAGCCCCCCCGCTGGACTGGACCCCCCGAAAGGAGGGTAGGGCAGACACAGTTTTCTGTGAATATCTCGAAAACCGTAGGGTTTAGTAGGACCATTTTTTTTTTGTATGTTGATCTCAAGGGGCCATGTCAACCCATTCCATAACCACTCATTTCATGTATAGCGCCACCTAGTTAAACACAAAAAAGTAAAAATTAGGTGTTGTAATCACAGGTATCTGTGACCTAACATAGTCAAAACTGCACGAAATTGTAGGATCATTATGACACCCTCTGTATGCATGCCAAATTTTGTGGAATTCCGTTCATGGGGGGCCACACAATTTAACATAAAAATTAATTTATGTTACTATACACCAACTGGCCTGTAGGTGGCCGGAGACAGTTTTCTGTGAATATCTCGAGAACCGTAGGGCCTAGGAGGTCCACCTTTTTTATGTATGTTGGTCTTAAAGGGGCATGTCAACCCATCCCATTACCACTTATTTCATGTATAGCGCCACCTAGTTAAAAATTAAAAAGCAAAAAATTAGGTGTTTTCATCACAATATCTCTGGCTGACAAGGTCAAAACTGCACGAAATTAAAAAGTGTAGGATCATTATGACACCCTCCGAATGCATGGCAAGTTTTGTGTACTTTCGTTCATGGGGGGCCTTACAATAAAATGATTTATGTGTTCATTTAGTGACGTACACCAACAAGGATTCACAAAACTTGGTGGGCATGTACCCCCACATGGATAGCATGGAACCGTCATTTTTCGTTTTGATCTGTAGCCCCCCCACTGGACTGGACCCCCCGAAAGGAGGGTAGGGCAGACACAGTTCTCTGTGAATATCTTGAGAACTGTAGGGCCTAGGATGACCATTTTTTTCTGTATGTTTGCCTCCAGGGGTCATGTTAACCCATTTCATGTGCACACATGTGCACAAACAGATACACACACACACACACATACATTCACAGTAATCATACCTATGACACATACTCACACAGTAGACATATGTACGCTTGCATGCACAGGCACATACGCAGGCACACACACAAGCACGCACACACCCACACACACACACACACACACACACACACACACCCACACACATAACATAAACATAACACAAACAATCAAGAATTTCTCAGAATTATGAACAGGCAAGATGGAGGTGGGGTTGTATAAAATTAATTTTACATGTGAAATCTATGAACTAATCATGTTTTGGTACTTGTTGTCTAGCAGATACCAAGAATTGAGTGTGGATAATGCAATTTAGTGAGACAGTTAGAATCATATAGGCCTTTCAGCGTGATTTCTTTTTGTGGAAAAAATGTGCTGGACTGGGCGGCGGTCATATTTTGTACCGCTCTGCGGTACATCTAGTTTCTCTTCATTTCGAATGTTGCCTTTTAGGCTACTTATTTTATTTCACATTAAACATTAGGCCTAGGCCTACAACTAGGCTCCATCCATCCAAATATATACACATACATACATAATACATACCTACAGTATACACACACGTTAAACATTATGATGCTCCGGACCTTTGCTTGAGGAAATTTTCCGTAACTGGACCTTGCTGAAGGTTAATTGTATACCCCTGGTATATAGGGTACTGTTGTATTGTGTACAAGTTCATATAGAAGGATGCATAGGCTAACAGAAGACAGAAATCATCAGGACAAATATGCAAGGCAAGCAAGTTTATTTATATAGTGCATGTCATACACAATAATATTTGCAATGTGGTATATTAAAGGTTTTCAGGACCCCCCTGCTGGTCAGTGAAGGCATTGCTGGTTGTCCCTGACCAGGCATTTTATGTAGTTTCAATGCTTAGGCTAATTATCAGACTATTTCTCATTCAGCAGTGGTAGGCTACTGGGGTAACTTTGTAAGTCTGAATATGTCATTGAGCTGGCTCTTCAGCACAAAATTTTCATTACTTATAATTCCTTTAATGAGTACATGACAATAAACTACTTGAACTTGTACTTGAATGGTGCTCTGTCCCTGACTTAGGCCTACGTCTCACATTCATAACATAAATTAACACAGAATAGCAGGCTATATAATATTTAAAAAAGAAAAACATTTTCATTAATCCTTTATTGTATCTGAAAGGTCCCATTGACATACAATATCTATTCTGCCAGGGAGTCTTGGGCAAGCTGATGATTTCCATAAACACAAAGACCCACACAACATAACAGTCAATACAGAGGCTTGAGTAGACAATATTAGTAGGAGCAAAAACTGTAGGTCACTGTAGCCTGTTGTTGGTGGCCTATAGGCTACTGTCTCATACTGCCTTAGGAAAAAATAGGCTACTATAGGAATCTTATAGTATTTTGGGACAAAATATTATAGTAATCTTATAGGAATCTTATATGAATACTATAGTATTTTGGGACATAGCCATAGAGAGTAGCCTACCTAGCGGCTATAGAATATTATAGAGGTAGCCTATTACAGAACATCACAGAAATAGTTCTATGTTATGTAATAGGCTACCTCTATAATATCCTTTAGACTAAAATATTTTTATAGTAGTCTTACTTCTATATTATGGCCCAAAATACTATAGTATTCAAATAAGATTCCTATAACATTAGCCTACTATAATATTTAGTCCCAAAATACTATAAGATTCCTATAGTAGCCTACTTTTTCCTAAGGGCTATCCTGCGCCACACGCCTACTGTCTTATTTAGGCTACTGTAGAATTATGCAACTAGATGAGTGAAAACATGGAAAGTCTTATAATTTACAATTAAAAGATTTTTAGTCATATAACTGCTTAAATCCAGCTTGCTCTAAAACAAATAAAAATGTGCAAATGCTGCAAGGTAATGATAGACAACCAGTGTGAAACAAGTTAGACTTATTATGTTTAAAAACTTAGATTTTTTTTTTAATTAAAAGCATAAATTGTTTTTGCTAGAATAACCTGTTATGATTTTGCTTAAATCTAGAGATTTTTCTTAAACATAAAAGAAAGTTTGCTTATAAACTTAAAGTGTTTTGCTCAGACTTAAAGGGGTGATAGAATGATGATATAGGGTATTTTGTGCTGGTCCTTAAGGTCTCTGAATAGGGTGTGTAACATTGGTTGGGCTGAAAATGGCATATGTGCTGTTCTATGTGCCCTAATGCAAGCCTGGTTGAAAGCCCTAGAATGAAACGAGCGGTTTTCTTCCTTGTATGGTATGCTCATGAATATTTAGATGAACTGCGTGCTGATTGGTTGGTTTACAACGAGCGAAGCTCCCGAGCAAAGACGCAAACATGGCTGACAGCACTCACTGAAACAGCCAAGGTGGAAATACTATGGAGACATATAGGTGTTGAACAGCATATTTGACCCTGAATCAGAGGAAGAATCTGAAATAGAGGAGCAACCAGTCGCCCATAGATTGGAAATGACTACTTCAGAGTGGTAAGTTTTGTCATTTACTTTTTGCCACACGTAGCCCAGTTAGCTAGCTGTAATACTAGTGCACGTTAGTGTCGTAGACTAAGCTAAACATTAGGTTCATTTTTAGCATTGTAAGCAACATAAGTTATTTATTTGCACACAAACAAATGTTTTACAACTTGTATCCTTGTGCATTTTTTGTCAAGATGTCCAGTTAGAAGCTAGCTGAAAAGTTCGTAGCCAGTCGTGGGCAGTTCAGGCTATGCTGTAGTGAAAGGAGTGCTGCTTGCAAGGAAAGTAGCTGCTACTCGTTTTAGTCAGTAAGTATTCTCCTGCTGAATAGGTAATCTGATTAGGAGTTACATACATTATTGTAGTGGTAATATGCGATCTTACAACAGGACGTCCAGTTAACTGGGCAGGAGCTCTGTGCAGTTCGTAGGCTATATGGCTGAAGTAAAACGAGTAGCCTACTGCTCGCGTCAATGAAAATATTACGTTTGTGTCAGCAGGTCTAATGTACTCGTGTAACTATCCTGCTGATTAAGTCATCTGATTATCGAGATTTTTACCTTCTTTCCATGTAGTAATGTATGATCTCACAACGGGACGCCCAGTTAGCTGGGCAGGAGCTTGGTGCAGTTTGTAGCCTATGGCTGAAGTGAAGGTCAACGAAAATATTACTAGGCCTACTCTCGTTTGTGTCAATTCAAAAACACTTTTATTCATCCCCATTTACATACCATGGAGTAGAGTACAATACTCAAATCCTATAAATATCACTGTTTAAAATACAGTAGGTACAGTCAGTAGGTCTAATGTAATCTTGTAACTATCCTATTGACATCTGATTGAGATTATTACCTCCTTTCCATGTAGTAGCCTAATGTGTGATCTTACAACTCTGGTAACTAAAACTGGAGACATTTACTTAAGATACTTTGTGCTTCCTGCTCATTCAAAATTACGAAATAACAGCAGGGAAATTATGTTTGTTTTTACAGGTTATGAGAATGGCCCAGGTTCCTGAGGAGCTGACCTGAATCATCATGGCCTCAATCCGTTGTGCCTCTATATTTATTCTTTGCAAAATGCAATGAATATTTACAGAGCTGACCATGGCCGTTTGAGGATGGAAAGGTGAGGACAATTTGATACAAGTGTTAGCAGTTACAGTATATAAATAATTTTTTTTTAACCAATACACATTCATTATTGGTTCAGCATATTGCAAAAACACAGTTTGATCAACACCACAAAATGACAAACTTTATTTATTTTTTAAACAATCGTCCAGTGATACTCTAATGTAAAAGATTTTTTATAGTAAAAAAATTGCTTTTATTGCTAAATAAAATGTGCTTTGAACAAAATGTAAGACAGAATGTAAGAACATAATGTACCAGCTGTGAGAAACTGTTTGTCAGCAAAACAAAAGCTGACTGGCAACTAGAAAAACAAAAAAGCAGAACCATTACTTCATGGCAAGAAAGAATACCAAACTAGGACATGTTCTGCCTGCTCGAGTGGGGTATAAAAAGAGAACGGCCCCTTGTTCAGGGCTCTTTGTTCTTCTTTTTCCTTTTCATTTTTCTTTGGGTCGAGCCGCAGAGACTTAGACACATTTTTGGGGGCCTAGCTGCGAAGGCACCCATTCGCTGCCTAGGCCCCCATTGAGTTACTAGCTTTTCCTATTATTATACTTCCGCCATTGGAGTCTATGGCAGCCCATAGAACGCCTGGCTAAAAAGTGCAGATTTTTTGGCAGAAAGTTTCGGGACACTCCACTGACCACTCACACTCATTTACGGACCTCTAAACCCAGCCATCTGGCCACCAACAGGTCAAAATCTGGCCAAAAATTGAACCGCTGGGTCTAAAGTTATGAAATTTGGCACACTGATTCAGCACTGTCCCATGATCACTCTCACCAATTTACAGAACTCTATGCGCCACCAATGGGTCGAACCTGGATTGCATTCACGCATGTGACCATTGAACGGTGCGTCCGATTTTCATATATCAGGCACCGTTGGAATCCCTGGGCCGACCTAAGTTCAATGACCCCTATTACGTCACTTTCCGCCATATTGGACCTCCGCCATATTGGATTTAGTCCAAACTCTACGAAAAGTTTCAGCGGTCACAAATTTCATCCGATTTTCACGGAACTTGGCGGAGATGATCTTCTGCCCGAGCCGCACAAAACATACTTGTCAGATTTTTCAATTTCATTTTTGTTTGCCCGTGACAGCCAATCAAATATGGCGATGAAGCCGCCAAAGAGGAAGTGGACTAACATCTCCGTGGCACTTTGAGTTAACATAACAAAACTCGATACCATTAGTCTGGACAATGTCCCAATCACTCACAGCACTGTCCCAATCACTGACAACATTGATGACAATACTGCTAGCAACATATCTACTAACATACATTCCTACAAACATGTGACCATGTGAACAGTGTTGGGCAAGTTACTGAAAATTAGTAATTAGTTACAGTTACTAGTTACTTCTTTCAAAAGTAATTCAATTACGTTACCAATTACTGTATATCAAAAGTAATTAGTTACTAGAGAAAGTAACTTTTGAGTTACTTTTAAGTCTGCTTTTAAAATGTCAATATGAACAGTACTGAACAGTCACACACACAATAAACCTAATTTTTGGACCTATTTATTCAACGGGCCTTCAAATCAATAGCCTTGTGCATGAGTTCTCAAACTTTTTCCGACCACAAAACATTCTACAATGCATGAAGGCCTCCCTGACCTTGTTTTGCGCCACCCTCACCATCTAGGTGGTTTGATAGATATGTACAGTACACTGCCTACTGCTTGCCTTCTACTAGAATGCATGGTGGTGCACTGACACTGAATTCTGCAATATAGTAATAAAAGTTATTATTATCATTATTATTGCAATCCTTACAGGCTACATGGAATTCGTTCAATGGGATGTAATGTGAAACAATGTTAAATGGCCTATTTTCAAAGCAGTTATTGTCTGCTCACACACACATAACCTTACGTTATCCTCATCCTGCTTTGAACACAGTTGTATTATATAGCATTTTAAGCACCACCAGTTTGGGAAAAGCCTGCGCTGCACAAGTGCTGACCTACCGAAATAAGTTCTAATGCATCCGAGAGTTTGGGATTGTCGCGCATGCAGAAGGTTACTCTTCAGCTGATAAGGTGTTCGAGAGAGAAGTTGCATGTTCCGTCACAGACAAATGAATCCATAACACCATGGACGTCAATTCCGATGTAAACATAGCCTATGTGCAAATAACTCAAGTCGCTGTTACGTACGGTAGGCTATTTGGAGGTTTCTTTATCTGGTAAGTGAAATCTGCATTTTCCTCTCGAGTTAAACGTGTGCTTGTTTGTGCCAAGGCTAGGCTACCGTAGCCTATTGGTGTTGTGGCGTGGCTATGTTGTAAGAATGAGAAATTGATATAACGAGGCTTTTGCGCAATAGGCGAAAAAGAGCGGAGATAAACAACGCGCTTTTACTGTAGTGGAGCTTACGAGATGGAAACGAAAGGGAAAAGGCTTTTAAGATGCCCATTTAAATTGTAGCATAATGCACTCTTATGTGTTTTAGCATAAATCCGAAATAAGGAGGAATGTGAGGAGGCTGTAAAGAATGCATCTGCAATCTAAACATGAAACACAATCACTGGAAACACAGCTAAGGTCGGGAGACAAAGCAGCAAATGTGCATCTTGTCTGCAGTCGTTCATTCAAGATCAACAGAGTAACGCAAGTAACGAACTCTTTGAAATTTCAGTAATTGTAATTGCGTTACTGGATTTACAAAAATCCTTCGTTACATGCTCGTTACCACTAAAAGTAGTGGAATTACAGTAACGCGTTACTTTGTAACGCATTACTCCCAACACTGCATGTGAACATATCTGTGTACATACTTTTGAACTATACTGAGACTTATCCTGACAACCATATGAAACAAACATAGCTGTGAATCATATCTGTCAACCATTCATAACTTTGAATCATACCTGTGCTTTGACATCTATGAAACTTAGCTGAGCTGCTAGACCTGAGCTGTGCTGTGTGAAAATTAAGATTCTAACCTATGTTCTGTCTAAAACTGATCATCTGAAGGGCTGACTTTTATTCTTCAGTCTATATCACCATCAAATGTGGCCTGTTACTGTACCTTTAACTGAGACCTTTAGCTGTTGCTGCCTGTTCAGAATTACCACTAATAAATATCGAAATATATATACTGTGTGTGTGTATATATATATATATATATATATATATATATATATATATATATATATATATATATATATCTTAGTATAATAATATTGGCTTTATCAAGTTCTGTAAGAATCCAAATTCAGTAGACATCTGGGTTATCCCTGATCATTAATTATTGGCAAGCTTTAAAATTGCTTTCAACAACTTAGAATTATTGACTTTCAGCGTGCATTGGTTGTTAAGTGTTCATTACTGAGTATCATTCCGCTGTTGTTTATACTGTACTGTATTAAAACAAAGAATATTGGTCAATGTTGGATTAACAATTTATTTGTACTGACTGTCATATACTCTAAGGCAGCGTTTCTCAAACTGTGGGTCGCGGAGACATGCCAGGTGGGGCGCGAACTGATGTGAAAAATAGGAGTTTTTTTTTTAAAAGTTTTTTTATCTGTAGCCTGGGCCCAGGTAGCACCCGATGCGCAATGGACGCACTGTGTTATTCACAGGGAAGCGCTCGTGTCAAGGCAGCTTAGTTAGTCCCGACCTATATTTTGAACGTTGTTGTGAGAGTGGTGAATTTCATCAAAACCCGGCCCTTAAAAGCGCGTCTATTCTCCGCACTTTGCGAAGAGATGGTAGCTGACCAAAAGGCTGTACTGTTTCACAGCGAGGCAAGGTGGCTTTCCCAAGGTAAAGTGCTGTCACGCGTGTTTGAGCTCCGAGTCGCCTCTTCTTGGAGGAAGAGCGCATGTTTGAATCTGCAAGCACGTTCACTAATGAACATTTATTGACGAAGCTGGCCTATCTTAGCGATATATTTGATATATAGCAATACATTTGAGTTAAATGTCCAGTTACAAGGCAAAGACAAGCACCTACCTCACCTAGCAAATAAGATTAATACATTCACCAAAAAAACTTGAGTATGGGACAGGCGCCTCGATCGCAACAGTATTATGACTTTGAGATTTCTGAGCGAAATTGCTGAAACGTCTGATTGGGAGCCACTCTTGTGATCCCATGTATTAAACAGTAGGCCTACATCACATCCCTGCAAAGTTTATTTAAAAAATATTTCCCAACCAGCAGTGCTCAGTATGACTGGATTATGGATCCATTTAATGCAGCATGTTGGTATTTCATTGGATAAATGTACAATGCTGTAAAATGGCCTATGCTTCCTAATATGTTGCTGGAAAACAGAAATATGTGTGTTATGTATTTATTAGGGCCCGAGCACCGAAGGGCGCAAGGCCCTATTGTTTTTGTAAGGATTATTATTATTATTATTATTATTATTGAGTATTACTATTGTTATTCTACTTTTTTGCTTTCCTGTTTTTGAGGTGGTTAACATGGTTTGGCACACACGTCAGGTGTCACACATCGCAGTTAGGTACAAGAGCTTGACCCTGGGCGTGGCCCAGGGACTCGCTAGCGCCCCCTTAGGTGACTGATCCCGTGGTTGGCAAATATTTTGAGGTGGTTAACATAATCTAAAAGTCTTGAAATTTGGCACACACATCAGGTGTCACACAAAGCAGCTAGGTAAAAAAGCTTGGCCCCGGGTATGGCCCAGAGACTCGCTAGCGCCCCCTTACGCCCCCTTAGATGACTGATCCCGTGGTGGGCATATACTTTAAGCTACACACACCAAATTTGGTAGGTGTCTGTATCTCCCCAAGATGAACGACTTTCGTATGTACAATGCATTAGCCACGCCCAACAGGAAGTGAGGTATTTGGGATTTTGTGCAGACTAATATGTGATGAAATATGTGATGAATCATGATGCCAAAAGAGGTGCTTCCCATGGGTGAAAACGTATGAAATTTGGCACACACATCAAGTGATACAGTGAATAGACAGGGACAAAAGCTTGGCACCGGGCGTTGCCCAAGAACTCCATAGCGCCCCCTTATGTCACTGTGACTTGTGGTTGGCACATAGTTTTAGATACACACACCAAATTTGGGGGGTGTATGTAACTCCCAAAAACAAACAACTTTTGTATTAACATGCCCACAGGAAGTGAGGTAATTGAGAATTTGTGCGTTGTGGACATGATCAATTTTAACGTACTCCTCCTAGACGGTTGATCCGATTCATGTCAAAGTTGGTATACGTGACGTCGAGATGTTCCTGATTCTAAATTGTGAAGCCTTTTTTTGATATGTTGTAATTTGACGAAATGGCGAAATTATGAATTTTAATACCCTTCCACACAAACAGTGAATGTGTCATAATTCATCGTGCATGGCTTGAAATGTTTAAAATTTAACAGGTCATTGAATACCATGTTAATGATAATATTTGCATGCCCATAACGCATGTTTGCTATAGCGCCACCAACTGGCAACAGAAAGAATGACAATTACACTGACTTCAGATGATCAATTTTAACATACTCCTCCTAGATGGTTTGTCAGATTCATTTGAAATTTGGCCAACATTATGCCAAGATGTCGCTGATGTTAAATTGTGAAGTGATTTTTGAATGTTGTAACATATTTGATATGATTTTAATATCTCACCACATAAACAGGAAATGTGTCACAAATCACAGTGCATTGAATGAATGGTCTGAAACTTCTCAGGTTAATAGATATCGTGATTATGATGATATCCAGACACCCAATGGGCCTGCCTGGCATAGCGCCACCACCTGGCCAACCAGGAAATGTGCCAGAAATGGACAATGCCTTAACTGATTAATCTGAAACTTTATAAAATATTGGATATTATTGTGATGATATTCATATGTGTAATTCACATGCCTAGCATAGCGCCACCATCTGGCCAAGCAGGAAATGTGCCAGAAATGTTCTATGCTTTGAATGAATGGTCTGAAACTTCTCAGGTTAATAGATATTACGATTATGATGATATCCAGACACCCAATGGGCCTGCCTGGTATAGCGCTACCACCTGGCCAAGCAGGAACATGTGCCAGAAATTGGCAATGCCTTTATTGATTGATCTGAAACTTTACAAAATATTAGATATCATTATTGTGACGATATTCACATGTGTAATTCACATGCCTAGCATAGTGCCACCATCTGGCCAAGCAGGAAATGTGCCAAAAATGTTCAAGGCTTTGATGGATTGATCTGAAAAAAATAGCACACGCATCAAATATGTACATTTCACAAACGGACAACATCGGGGCTTTGTTGGATTCCGAAATGTCACGGGTTGCGGCCCACAGGTGCTCGGGCCCGCCATTGCCGCTTGCGGCTATATTTTATTATTATATCTGCAGCACCAGCTGGTTTTAACTCTGTTGAAGAGGATATATTTAGAACTTGTCATTATTAATAAGTTTAAGCTTGACCTACCACTTTCTTAGAGCGATGAGGGACAGGTGGGGCTCGAGAATGCCCCCTTGATCAAAGTGGGGAATGAAAGAAAAAGTTTGAGAACCACTGATCTAGTTTGTTAACTACCACAGTCACGAGTTGAGTCAGTGAAACACTGCTCTAAGGTAACATCTAACCTAGTAAGTGGTTTTCAAGAATACCGTAGGTCTATGTAATCTGAATAATCATATTGTAAGTAATTTGTATTTTTTAACTAATACAATGTTTTGTATTTACATGCAATGATAATTTCCTCCTTGGAATTACATTTTATAGTTATTGTTCTTCTAGAAATGTATTTCAGCAAGAGATTTTGTATTTTGTCTTTGAGTTTGTACGGCGGTGGTGCTCGTGTACTGTACTGTATCAACTCCAGGATTCGTTACAATAAACCCCGAGTTTTTGTCTTTGCCACTGTTCGGTTTGGATTGTCTCCACTTTGTTGTGTAGTGTTTATTTTTTAAACAACACTATACAATATTTGGTGGCATTCTGTTTTATACAGTTGGGATGTTTAACAGTGAACATTTACGTGGTATACCTGTCTTAAACATACTTTTGTTGCTGTTGTGAAATACACATTTTTGCATTAACAGATTGTTATGTGGTGTGACATATCATATGGCGTGACATCAAGACATTATGAACAGAACAGGAACAGGAAGCACAAGACGCAGGAAGTAAACACAGGAGGTAAACAAAGGAGACCCAATGGAATACAAAATAAGACAGGATCATTACAGTACCGGTCATGATATGATTACTCAGCAGGTGAATGATCCAAAATATTTTTCCAGATAATGGAAGACAAACATTGTTACTGAACACAAAATCAAGCTTATGCAATGGTCATCTCATTAGACTAAGACCTTTTTTTTATTAGCAAAGGGATGCTTTCACAGAGTTTACAGGGATGCCAATAATTGGGTTTTTGTTTATAATTAGGGCCCGAGCACCGACGGTGCTTAAGGGAAAAAACTTAAGGTGCTTTGTGCAACCGGCCACAGGGACTCAGTAGCGCCCCCTTAGGTGATTGATGCAGTGGTTGGCACATACTTTCAGCTAGACACACCAAATTTGGTAGGTGTGTGTATCTCCCCAAGATGAACAACTTTCGTATGAACAATGCATTAGCCACGCCCAACAGGAAGTGAGGTATTTGGGATTTTGTGCGGACTAAAATGTGATGAATTGTGATGCCAAAAGAGGTGCTTCCCATCGGTGAAAACGCATGAAATTTGGCACACACATCAAGTCATACAGTGAATAGACAAGGACAAAAGCTTGGCACTGGGCGTTGCCCAGGAACTCCATAGTGCCCCCTTATGTCACTGTGACTTGTGGTTGGCATATAGTTTTAGATACACACACCAAATTTGGTGGGTGTATGTAACTCCCAAAAACAATCAACTTTTGCATTAACATGCCATTAGCCACGCCCACTGGAAGTGAGGTAATTGGGTGCATTGTGGACATGATCTATTTTAACGTACTCCTCCTAGACGGTTGATCCGATTCATGTGAAAGTTGGTATACATGATGCCAATATGCTTCTGATTCTAAATTGTGAAGCTTTTTTTGATATGTTGTAATTTACGAAATGGCGAAACTATGAATTTTAATACCCTTCCACATAAACAATAAATGTGTCTTAATTCACCATACATGGCTTGAAATTTTTTTAATTTCACAGGTCTTTGAATACCATGGTAGTGATGATATTCACATGCCCATAATGCATATTTGGCATAGCGCCACCACCTGGCAACAGAAAGAATGGCAATTACACTGATGTCACATGATGAATTTTAACATACTCCTCCTAGACGGTTTGTCAGATTCATGTGAAATTTGGCAAATATGATGCCAAGATGTTGCTGTTGTTAAATTGTGAAGGGATTTTTGATATGTTGTAATATGTCATGATTTTAATATCTCACCATATAAACAGGAAATGTGTCATGAAGTCACAGCGCATTGAATGAATGGTCTGAAACTTCTAAGGTTAATAGATATTATGATTATGATGATATCCAGACACCCAACGGGCCTGCCTGGAATAGCGCCACCACCTGGCCAAGTAGGAAATGTGCCAGAAATGGACAATGCCTTAAGTGATTGATCTGAAACTTTATAAAATATTGGATATCATTATTGTAATGATATTCACACATATAATTCACATGCCTAGCATAGCGCCACCATCTGGCCAAACAGGAAATATGCCAGAAATGCTCTATGCTTTGAATGAATGTTCTGAAACTTCTCAGGTTAATAGATATTATAATTATGCTGATATCCAGAGACCATATGGGCCTGCCTGGTATAGCGCCACCACCTGGCCAAGCAGGAAAATGTGCCAGAAATTGGTAATGCCTTTATTGGTTGATCTGAAAATTGTGGATATCATTATTGTGATGATATTCACATGTGTAATTTCCATGCCTAACATAGCGTCACCATCTGGCCAAATAAAAAGTGTATCAGAAATATTCTTTGCTTAAAATGAATAGTCTGAAATTTCTCAGGTTAATATATATTATGATTATGATGACACACAATGGGCCTGCCTTGCATATTGCCCCACCTGGCCAAGCAAGTAAATGTGCCAGAAAATAACATGCAAAAACAAATAACACACACATCAAATATGTACATTTTACAAACGCACCACGTCGGTGCTTTGTTGGATTCTGAAATGTCATGGGTTGCGGCCCGCAGGTGCTCGGGCCCGCCATTGCCGCTTGCGGCTATATTTAGGGCCCGAGCACCGAAGGGCGCAAGGCCCTATTGTTTTTGTAAGGATTATTAGGGGTCCGAGCAGCGTAGCTGCAGGAACCCTATTGTTTTTGTACCGTTCATTTTTTGGCCAAAATTCTGTAAAAGTCATACTGCAGCCTAAGCCGTAACTCCAAAACTCTTGAAATTTTCAGGTATGGTTACCAGTACCCCCCTCTACCCATAACCCAAAATTTGGGGTACTGCACCCAAAGGTGGCGCTATTGAAAAAAAAAGTTAATTATGCTTATTTCTCCTTACCAGATTCACCTAGACTCAAAATTCTTTCAGAATATTAATCTCTAAACTCAGATGCATCTTTTTGGCCCTGGTCTTATGGTCTACAAATGTTTACTTTTTCCACAATTTCATGGAAAATCCAAACATTATAAAAAGTTTCACACTCTTCAAAAATAATCGAATCTTCACCAAAATTCTTACAGACAATGTTTAGACCAAGCCTCACAAAAGTTATCACTCAGAATTTTGATATTTTGTTCCATTTCAGAGATATAGGCCAATAAAGTTAGACCACTTAGGCCTTTTTTCCTAGATCACCTATATTCCTATAAACCGTAAGTCCTAGAAACTTGACATTTTCAAGTATTGTTACCAGTACCCCCCACTACCCATAACCCAAATTTGGGGTACTGCACCCAAAGGTGGCGCTCTTGTCAAAAACGCTTATTTCTCCTTACCAGATTCACCTAGACTCAAAATTATTTCATCATATTAATCTCTACATTCAGATGCATCTTTTTCACCCTGGTCTTATGCTCTAAAAATGTTTACTTTTGCCACAATTTCAGAGAAAAGCCAAACATCATAAAAAGTTTCACAGGCTTCAAAAATTATCAAATCTTCACCAAAATTCTCACAGACAATGTTTAGACAAAGCCTCACAAAAGTTATCAAAAGAATTTGGATACGTTGTTCCATTTCAGAGATATAGGCCAATAAAGTTCGACCACTCAGCCCATTTCTCCTATATCACCTATATTCCTATATGAGTATTTTTTTTTTCTTGGATAACAACCATACAACCATCATTAGGTGGATACCATTAACAGTGCACATTTTCAGATATGTACTCTTTTTTATAAAGCCCTTAATTCTATTGTCAAATGTATGCTAGGAATTTTCTTGATGTTGTGTGTTTGCCAACACACATTTTCACCATTTGAATGTGACTGCTCAATGTGTATGATTGTCAGTGGCTGAGTGGGATAATGCCTAGTGCTGGTGTTTGTTAGGTTGAGAGTTTGAATCCTGCTAGAGCTTTAGGCTCAAGATGCACATGCTATTGGTTATTGAAGATTCACACTATTGAACAGCACCTGAATGACATCAGACAATTAACATTCACACTCATTAGTTGCCAAGAATCAGAATGCCGACACACTCTATGACATATAGGGTGAACTTCTTTGTTTACTATTTTTCCTTCATCATTAAGTCTATCATATTTATATTTCATCCATTACTGTTCTTCTCTATAAATGTCTAATTGCCCCAGAATATCCAAAAGTTTTCAGGTGTACTCTTTCAGGAAAGCCCTTCATTTTATTGTCAAATGTATACTTGGAGTTTTTCTTGTGTGTTTACCAACACACATTTTCACCATTTGAATGTGACTGCTGAATGTGTATGATTATCAGTGGCAGAGTGGGATAATGCCTAGTGCTGGTGTTTGTTAGGTTGAGAGTTCGAATCCTGCTAGAGCTTTAGGCTCAAGATGCACATGCTATTGGTTATTGAAGATTCACACTATTGAACAGCACCTGAATGACATCAGACAATTAACATTCACACTCATTAGTTGCCAAGAATCAGAATGCCGACACACTCTATGACATATAGGGGAACTTCTTTGTTTACTATTTTTCCTTCATCATTAAGTCTATCATATTTATATTTCATCCATTACTGTTCTTCTCTATAAATGTATAATTGCCCCAGAATATCCAAAAGTTTTCAGGTGTACTTTTTCAGGAAAGCCCTTCATTTTATTGTCAAATATATACTTGGAGTTTTTCTTGTGTGTTTACCAACACACATTTTCACCATGTGAATGTGACTACCCAATATGTAGGATTGTCAGTGGCTCAGTGGGATAATGCCTAGTGCTGGTGTTTGTTAGGTTGAGGGTTCGAATCCCCGGTAGTGCTTTAGGCTCTAGCTCGAATACTATTGGTTATTGAAGATTCACACCATTGAACAGCACCTGAATGACATCAGGCAATCAACATTCACACTCATCATTTGCCAAGAATCAGAATGCCGAGACACTCTATAACATTCAGGGGAACTTCTTTGTTTACTATTTTTCCTTCATATTTATCATATTTATCTATCATATTTATATTTAATCTATTAGTGTTCATCTCTACAAATGTCTAATCGCCCCTCCATGCTTGGAGTTTTTCTTGTGTGTTTACCAATACACATTTTCACCATGTGAATGTGACTGGCCAACATGTAAGATTGACAGTGGCTCAGTGGGATAATGCCTTGTACTGGTGATCCTTAGGTTGAGAGTTCAAATCCCACTTGAAGCATTAGTGGGTTGTGGATGTTAGCATACTACAATAGAATGCTGTTGGGTTGTGGAGGTTAACACACTATAACATTACAGCTACTTGTCAATATGGACTTGTAGTGCAAGGCAAGTATTACTGTATAATTATAAGCTGTAGCCTATAATTATTTGTTATTCTTATAATATTTGTCATTTCTTATACATATTTAGTCGGCTCTTCCACTTGACAGAACAGCTCTATATCGGTTAAGGATGTCACGCATGAAACAATGCTGCAGAAACACGAAAATACGACTTTGAGTTTAGTAGGCTATAATTTTCAGTTCCTGTTTATCTATTGCACAATGGGTAATAATTTAAAGGAATCGTGTTGCAGTCTTGTAAATAGTGACCCTGCAGTCTTGTAAATAGTGACCCTGCAAGATCCCTAGTCATTGCAAAATCATAGTCTGTGACTTAAAACTCTACTACTTGTCTTTAGATGTGAGAGGGTCTGAGACTGTAGTCTTTCAAAAATCTTTTCCAAATCTTTGCAAATCTTTCCAAAGTTTACCTGCTGGGAAACCCTGTAGCTCCGGAGCAGGGGCTCAGACCAGGATAAATTGTTTGCTCGCCCTCAGTTCGCTCTTTTGTTCATCTCAACCCAGCACTCCAGTGTGTCCTGCTCTGTGTGCGTCTTTAAGTTAACGTAAGTCATCACTTTAATCACCCTCACTATGACTTTTGTGATGTTTATCAGTTTGTAGAGTAGCTCTGCCATCATGTGTAAAGTTAAGGTCTTTGTTTGTTGGTTTGGTGTGTTGGAGTCCCATGTGAGAGATGATTAGGTGATATTGGTTGACTTGGGATGTCAAGTATTGTTTAGTTGTACCTTATATAGCCATATGATTTCAGTTTATTGTTCAAATGTCAATTGGTTTGTTTGTGAGTTGGGATCTGTACTGATTTACCCCATTTCACTGATTACTCCATTTTCTGTTTGTTTCCTCTTTGATGCAGCACACATACAAGTAAAGAACAAAAGAACAGATGAATTGAAACTCAAATAAAGTTAACTTGTGTTGCACCGAAACCTGCCATCTCCGTGTCATCACTCCATACCATTGAGCCTTCTGAGTCACACCATTGAACAGCACCTGAATGACATCAGGCAATTAACATTCACACTCATTACACACTGCTGGTGTTTGTTAGGTTGAGAGTTCGAATCCTGCTAGAGCTTGAAGCTCAAGATGCACATGCTATTGGTTATTGAAGATTGACACCATTGAACAGCACCTGAATGACATCAGGCAATTAACATTCACACTCATTAGTTGCCAAGAATCAGAATGCCGACACACTCTATGACATATAGGGGAACTTCTTTGTTTACTATTTTTCCTTCATCATTAAGTCTATCATATTTATATTTCGTCCATTACTGTTCTTCTCTATAAATGTCTAATTGCCCCAGAATATCCAAAAGTTTTCAGGTGTACTCTTTCAGGAAAGCCCTTCATTGTATTGTCAAATGTATACTTGGAGTTTTTCTTGTGTGTTTACCAACACACATTTTCACCATGTGAATGTGACTGCCTATTATGTCGGATTGTTAGTGGCTCAGAGGGATAATGCCTAGTGCTGGTGTTTGTTAGGTTGAGAGTTCGAATCCTGCTAGAGCTTTAGGCTCAAGATGCACATGCTATTGGTTATTGAAGAGTCACACCATTGAACAGCACCTGAATGACATCAGGCAATCAACATTCACACTCATTAGTTGCCAAGAATCAGAATGCCGACACACTCGAAGACATATAGGGGAACTTCTTTTTTACTATTTTTCCTTCATCATTAAGTCTATCATATTTATATTTCATCCATTACTGTTCTTCTCTACAAATGTCTAATTGTCCCAGAATTTCCAAACGTTTTCAGGTGTACTCTTTCAGGAAAGCCCTTCATTTTATTGTCAAATGTATACTTGGAGTTTTTCTTGTGTGTTTACCAATACACATTTTCACCATGTGAATGTGACTGGCAAAGATGTAGGATTGACAGTGGCTTAGTGGGATAATGCCTTGTACTGGTCATCCTTATGTTGAGAGTTCAAATCCCACCTGAAGCATTAGTGTTAAAATACTGTTGGGTTGTGGAGGTTAGCACACTATAACATTACAGCATTACAGCTACTTGTCAATATGGACTTGTAGTGCAAGGCAAGTATAACTGTATAATTATACGCTGTTTATCTTATTGACTCCGACACAGAACCCACCACCACAAATACAATTCAATTCTGTGGGAAACACTGCCTTCCATTATCAAACCCTTCATCTTATCCACAACAAATAAATAGTCCTGTAGAATCAAGTATTGTTAGAATACTGTTGGGTTGTGGAGGTTAGCACACTATAATGTTACAGCACAGGGTAATCCTAATTTTATGCATCAAATTTATTCCAATCCAACTCAAAAGTTTTGAACGACACAAAGTGAAGGTTTTATCCAGATCAAAACCAAGAATAGATTATGTGATCTAATCCAATTTCAGGATCCTTGTTTCCCTTTGAACAACCCATTTTCAAGATTTGATCCAATCCGATAGCTGAAATCCGGTAACTGAAATCCGATAACCGAAATCCGATCACGTTTCTTTTGAACAATTGTGCCCAAACAATCAAAGCATATGTAAAACTAAAAAGCTATGCCATCATGTTCGTTTTGCTCGGACCCCGTAAATCACCGCTTGCGGTTATATTTGGGGGCCAAGCAGCGAAGCTGCGAAGGCACCCATTGTGTTTCTATTTGTTCTTATTATTATTATTATTATTCCGCCATTGAAGTCAATGGCAGCCCATAGAACCGTCTGGTGAAAAGTTGTGAAATTTGGCACACTGATTAAGGACAGTCCCATGATTAATATCACCAAGTTTCATGATGGCAACTCAAGCACTCTAGCGCCACCAACAGGCCAAAGTTGGATGTGCGTTCACGCACGTAACTTTTGACCCGTATGGCCGATATTCAAAAATGATGTATCGTTGGAATCCTTGGACCAAGCTGAGTTCAACGTATCCTATGACGTCAATTTCCGCCATGATGGATTTTCCGCCATATTGGATTTCATCAAAAACACTTAAAAGTCTTCACAGGTTACAAATTTTGTCCAATCGATACCAAACTTCACAGATATCATCTACAGACGAAGCCTCATTAATGCATTGCTTTTTGTCTTCGGACCTATAACCATTCGCGCGTAACAGCCAATCGAATTTTGCGGCGAAGCCGCCAAACAGGAAGTGAGCTCATATCTCAGCAACCCATTAATCTATCACAACCAAACTTAGTATATGGACTCAAGACCCAATCAGGGGGACGCTAAAGAAATCTGGTGACCTTTGACCTCTAGGGGGCGCTGTAATTAAGAAACATGCCTTTTGGCCTGTAGCTGCAGTTGTGCTTAGAATTAAAATGCACTAGTGGTGTCTGGTAATACTGTTGGAGGTCCTTAGGCCGACCCAAGTCAACTTGTGATGTCATCGTAATTGATTCGGCCGTCATGTCAGATTTAATCACAAACATCAAAAAGTTATCACAGGTCGCAAATTTCAGCGGATCCTCACCAAAATTGGCAGAGACCATCTTCAGACCATGCCTTATCAGTGCATTGCTTTTTGGAACAATTGACAGTAGCATTCGGCTGTAACAGCCAATCGAAACTTTCGGCGAAGCCACCAAACAGGAAGTGAGCTCATATCTCAGCAACCCTTGCATGTATCAAAGCCAAACTTGGTGCATGGACTCATGACCCAATCAGGGGGACGCTCATGGAATCTGGTGACCTTTGACCTCTAGGGGGCGCTGTAATTAAGAAACATGCCTTTTGGCCTGTAGCTGCTCTTGTGCTTAGAATTAAAATGTACTAGTGGTGTCTGGTAATACTGTTGGATGTCCTTAGGCCGACCCAGGCCAACTTGTGATGTCATCGTAATTGATTCGGCCGTCATGTCAGATTTAATCACAAACATCAAAAAGTTATCACAGGTCGCAAATTTCATCTGATCTTCACCAAAATTGGCACAGACCATCTTCAGACCATAACCTATCAATATATTGCTCTCTGGAACAATTGACAAAAGCATTCGCCCATAACAGCCAATCGAAATTGGTGGCGAAGCCGCCAAACAGGAAGTGAGCTCATATCTCAGCAACCCTGCCATGTATCATAACCAAACTTACTACATATATTCATGACCCCATTAGGAGGACTCTCAAAACATTTGTTGACCTTTGACCTGTAGGGGGTGCTGCAATTAGCAATATTGCATTTTGATGTGTAGTTGCTGATGTGTTTTATAAATCTTTTATTTTTTGATTTGAAACTGATGACAACATGTTCCATCCAGTTAATTCTAATGTGTGCGTGCAAAGGTAGGGCAGGGCAGGACGGGGTGGGACGGGCTGGGGTGATTAGGTGGGGGGGGGGGCTGGCTGGCGGAGGCAGTGGCAATACTCAGCCCTGTTTCAGCCCTGTTTATCCCGGGTGTCTGCTGAGTTCTATCTTGTCGCCGTGGCTACTCCGGCCTATTCTGCTTGGCCCCCTCATTGCTGCTTGCAGCTATATTTGGGGGCCAAGCAGCGAAGCTGCGAAGGCACCCATTGTGTTTCTATTTGTTCTTATTGGGGGCCAAGCAGCGAAGCTGCGAAGGCACCCATTGTGTTTGTTAGTTTTCTTATTATTATTATTACGCTTCCGCCATTGAAGTCAATGGCAGCCCATAGAACCGTCTGGTGAAAAGTTGTGAAATTTGGCACAATGATTAGGGACAGTCCCATGATTAATGTCACCAAGTTTCATGATGGCACCTCAAGCACTCTAGCGCCACCAACAGGCCAAAGTTGGACGTGCGTTCACATACGTAACTTTTGACCCGTATGGCCGATTGTCAAAAATGATGTATCGTTGGAATCCTTGGACCAAGCCGAGTTCAACGCACCCTATGACGTCAATTTCCGCCATGATGGATTTTCCGCCATTTTGGATTTCATCAAAAACACTAAAAAGTCTTCACAGGTCACAAATTTTGTCCGATTGACACCAAACTTCACAGATATCATCTATAGACCATCCCTCATTAATGCATTGCTTTTTGTCTTCGGAACTAAAACCATTCGCGCGTAACAGCCAATCAAAATTTGCGGCGAAGCCGCCAAACAGGAAGTGAGCTCATATCTCAGCAACCCTTGCATGTATCAAAGCCAAACTTGGTGCATGGACTCAGGACCCAATCAGGAGGACGCTCAAGGAATCTGGTGACCTTTGACCTCTAGGGGGCGCTGTAATTAAGAAACATGCCTTTTGGGCTGTAGCTGCTGTTGTGCTTAGAATTAAAATGCACTAGTGGTGTCTGATAATACTGTTGGAGGTCCTTAGGCCGACACAAGCCAACTTGTGATGTCATCGTATTTTATTCGGCCGCCATATTGAATTTAATAAAAAACATCAAAAAGTTTCCGCAGGTCACAAATTTCAGCGGATCCTCACCAAAATTGGCAGAGACCATCTTCAGACCATGCCTGATCAGTGCATTTCTTTTGGGAACAATTGACAGCAGCATTCGGCTGTAACAGCCAATCAAAATTTGCGGCGAAGCCGCCAAACAGGAAGTGAGCTCATATCTCAGCAACCCTTTCATCTGTCATAACCAAACTTAGTACATGGACTTATAACCCCATCATTAGGGCACTCAAAAAATCTGGTGACCTTTGACCTCTAGGGGGCGCTGTAATTAAGAAATATGCCTATTGGCCTGTAGCTGCTGTTGTGCTTAGAATTAAAACGCACTAGTGGTGTCTGACAATACTGTGGAAGGTCCTTAGGCCGACCCAAGCCAACTTGTGATGTCATCGTAATTGATTTGGTCGCCATATTGAATTTAATAAAAAACATGAATAAGTATTCGCAAGTCACAAATTTCAGCTGATCCTCACCAAAATTGGCAGAGACCATCCTCAGACCATGCCTTATCAGTGTATTTTTTTCTGGAACAATTGACCAAAGCGTTTGCTTGTAACAGCCAATTGAAATTTGCGGCGAAGTCGCCAAACAGGAAGTGAGCTCATATCTCAGCAATGCTTTCATGTATCAAAACCAAACTTAGTACATGGTCCTCAGGACCCACCAGGAGGATGCTCAAGAAATTTGGTGACCTTTGACCTCTAGGGGGCTCTGTAATTGGCAAAAATGTATTTTGGCCTGTAGTTGCTGCATTATTCTGCAATTGAGGTCAATGGCAGCCCATAAAACCGTCTGGTTCATCCTGATGATGCACTGAAATTACAGCAAGCATGATCATATCTCAATCGATCTTTTATTTTTGATGTGAAACTGATGACAGCGAGTTCCATCAAGTTCATTCTAATGCGTGCGTGCAAGGGTGGGGCGGGGTGGGACGGGCAGTGGCGGTGGGTTGGCTGGGTGAGGGGGCGGCGACACTCAGCCCTGGTTCAGCCCCACAAAATCAGTTATGTTTTGATGTGAAACTTGACCTTGTAACTCAGCCATTCTTGGGTTGTTTGACATGGAACTTGCTGTGACTGCTTGATGCTATATGCCTGATGCCACGGCATTGAGTTTCATGCCAAATCTGGCCTGCTGAACTGCCTGCTTGGCCCCCACATTGCTGCTTGCAGCTATATTTGGGGGCCAAGCAGCGAAGCTGCGAAGGCACCCATTGTGTTTCTATTTGTTCTTATTATTATTATTATTATTATTATTCCGCCATTAAAGTCAATGGCAGCCCATAGAACCGTCTGGTGAAAAGTTGTGAAATTTGGCACACTGATTAGGGACAGTCCAATGATTAATGTCAGCAAGTTTCATGATGGCACCTCAAGCACTCTAGCGCCACCAACAGGCCAAAGTTGGACTTGCGTTCACGCACGTAACTTTTGACCCGTATGGCCGATTGTCAAAAATGAGGTATCGTT
The DNA here is from genome assembly GCF_046254945.1 of Alosa pseudoharengus. Classification (NCBI taxonomy): domain Eukaryota; kingdom Metazoa; phylum Chordata; class Actinopteri; order Clupeiformes; family Clupeidae; genus Alosa; species Alosa pseudoharengus. The sequence goes on along the minus strand of NW_027468620.1, from coordinate 2,101,094 downwards.
GGAATCCTTGGACCAAGCCGAGTTCAACGCACCCTATGACGTCATTTTCCGCCATGATGGATTTTCCGCCATTTTGGATTTAATCAAAAACACTAAAAGGTTTTCACAGGTCACAAATTTTGTCCAATCGACACCAAACCTGACACACATGATCTTCAGACCAAGCCTCACAAAAGATACTCCTTTTCGTCTTCGGAACTAAAACCGTTTGCCCGTAACAGCCAATCAAAATTTGCGGCGAAGCCGCCAAACAGGAAGTGAGCTCATATCTCAGCAACCCATTGATCTATCATAACTAAACTTTGTACATGGACTCAGGACCCAATCAGGGGGACGGTCAAGAAAGCTGGTGACCTTTGAGCTCTAGGGGGCGCTGTAATTTAGAAACATGCCTTTTGGCCTGTAGCTGCAGTTGTGCTTAGAATTAAAACGCACTAGTGGTGTCTGGTAATACTGTTGGAGGTCCTTAGGCCGACCCATGTCGACTTGTAATGTCATCGTAATTGATTCGGCCGCCATATTGGATTTAATCAAAAACATCAAAAAGTTTTCAAAGGTCACACATTTCATCTGATCTTCACCAAAATTGGCACAGACCATCTTCAGACCATACCCTATCAATATATTGCTTTCTGGAACAATTGACAAAAGCATTCTTCCGTAACAGCCAATCAAAAATGATGGCGAAGCCGCCAAACAGGAAGTGAGCTCATATCTCAGTAACCATGCCATGTATCATAACCAAACTTACTACATGGATTCATGACCCGATTAGGAGGACGCTTAAAAACTTTGGTAACCTTTGACCTGTAGGGGGTGCTGCAATTAGCAATATTGCATTTTGATCTGTAGTTGCTGATGTGTTTTATTGATTTTTTATTTTTTGATGTGAAACTGATGACAACATGTTCCATCCAGTTCATTCTAATGCGTGCGTGCATGCAAGGGCGGGGCAGGACGGGGTGGGACGGGCTGGGATGATTAGGTGGGGGGCTGGCTGGCAGAGGCGGTGGCAATACTCAGCCCTGTTTCAGCCCTACAAAATCTGTTATGTTTTGATGTGACACTTGTTGAAAGTGTTGATCACGGGTGTCTGCTTAGTTCTATCTTGTCGCCGTGGCTACTCCGGCCTATGCTGCTTGGCCCCCTCATTGCTGCTTGCAGCTATATTTGGGGGCCAAGCAGCGAAGCTGCGAAGGCACCCATTGTGTTTCTATGTTTTCTTATTATTGGGGGCCAAGCAGCGAAGCTGCGAAGGCACCCATTGTGTTTCTATGTTTTCTTATTATTATTATTATTATTATTACGCTTCCGTCATTGAAGTCAATGGCAGCCCATAGAACCGTCTGGTGAAAAGTTCTGAAATTTGGCACACTGAATAAGGACAGTCTCATGATTAATTTCACCAAGTTTCATACCGGCACCTTGAGCGCTCTAGCGCCACCAACAGGCCAAAGTTGGATGTGCGTTCACGCACGTAACTTTTGACCCGTTGATCCGATTGTCAAAAATTAGGTATTGTTAGAATCCTTGGACCAAGCCGAGTTCAACGCACCCTGTGACGTCATTTTCCGCCATGATGGATTTTCCGCCATTTTGGATTTCATCAAAAACACTTAAAAGTCTTCACAGGTCACAAATTTTGTCCGATCAAAACCAAACCTGACACACATAATCTTCAGACCAAGCCTCACAAAAGTTATTCCTTTTTGTCTTCGGAACTAAACCCGTTCTCCCGTAACAGCCAATCAAAGTTTGCGGCGAAGCCGCCAAACAGGAAGTGAGCTCATATCTCAACAACCCTTGCATGTATACAAGCCAAACTTGGTACATGGACTCAGGACCCAATCAGGGGGACGCTCAAGAAATCTGGTGACCTTTGACCTCTAGGGGGCGCTGTAATTAAGAAACATGCCTTTTGGCCTGTAGCTGCAGTTGTGCTTAGAATTAAAATGCACTAGTGGTGTCTGGTAATACTGTTGGAGGTCCTTAGGCCGACCCAAGCCAATTTGTGATGTCATCGTAATTGATTCGGCCGCCATATTGGATTTAATCACAAACACGTAAAAATTTTCGCAGGTCACAAATTTCAGTGGATCCTCACCAAAATTGGCAGACATCATCTTCAGACCATGCATTATCAGTGCTTTGCTTTCTGGAACAATTGACAGAAGCATTCGGCTGTAACAGCCAATCGAATCTTGCGGCGAAGCCGCCAAACAGGAAGTGAGCTTATATCTCAGCAACCCTTGCATGTATCAAAGCCAAACTTGGTGCATGGCCTCAGGACCCAATCAGGGAGACACTCAAGAAATCTGGTGACCTTTGACCTCTAGGGGGCGCTGTAATTAAGAAACATGCCTTTTGGCCTGTAGCTGAAGTTGTGCTTAGAATTAAAACGCACTAGTGGTGTCTGGTAATACTGTTGGAGGTCCTTAGGCTGACCCAAGCCAACTGGTGATGTCATCGTAATTGATTCGGCCGCCATATTGGATTTAATCAAAAATACATACAAGTGTTCGCAGGTCACAAATTTCAGCGGATCCTCACCAAAATTGGCAGAGACCATCTTCAGACCATAACCTTTCAATATATTGCTCTCTGGAACAATTGACAAAAGCATTCGCCGTAACAGCCAATCGAAATTGGTGGCGAAGCCGCCAAACAGGAAGTGAGCTCATATCTCAGCAACCCTGCCATGTATCATAACCAAACTTACTACATATATTTGTGACCCCATTAGGAGGACGCTCAAAAAATTCGGTGACCTTTGACCTGTAGGGGGTGCTGCAATTAGCAATATTGCATTTTGATCTGTAGTTGCTGATGTTTTAGCAATGTTTTATTTTTTGATGTGAAACTGATGACAACATGTTCCATCCAGTTAATTCTAATGTGTGCGTGCAAGGGCAGGTCAGGGCAGGATCGGGTGGGACGGGCTGGGGTGATTAGGTGGGGGGGGCTGGCTGGGGCGGTGGCAATTCTCAGCCCTGTTTCAGCCCTGTTGATCCCGGGTGTCTGCTGAGTTCTATTTTGTCACCGTGGCTACTCCGGCCTATTCTGCTTGGCCCCCTCATTGCTGCTTGCAGCTATATTTGGGGGCCAAGCAGCGAAGCTGCGCGGCAACCCTTAGTGATTCTACCTTTTCTTATTATTATTATTATTATTACACATCTTTCCGCTGTCATTGAAGTCTATGGCAGCCCATAGAACCGTACAGTAAAAAGTTGTGAAATTTGGCACATTGATTCGGGACAGTATAAAAATTAATTTGAGCAAGTTTTATGCCTGAACCACAGAGAGTCTAGCGCCACCAATGGGTCAAAGTTGACATTGCATCCATGCAATTAACTTTTGAACCGTATGCCCGATTTTGAATATCGCAATATCTTTGGAAGTCTTGGATGAGGCCGAACTCAACGCACCCCATGACGTCAATTTCCGCCATGTTGGATCTTCCGCCATATTGTATTTCATCAAAAACACTTAAAAGGCATCAAAGTTCGCAAAGTTTGTCCGATTTTCACGAAACTTGACGCAGATGATCGTCAGACCATGACTCATAAACGCATTGCTTTTTGGAGACATATTCAAAACCGGTTGCCTGTGACGACCAATCAAGTTTGGCGGCGAAGCCGCCAAACAGGAAGTGAAGTGATATCTCAGCAAGGCTTTCGCGTATCAACACCAAACTCAGTACAGGGTCTCAGTACCCAATTAGGAGGAGGCTCAATAAATTTGATGACTTTTGACCTATAGGTGGCGCTATAATTAGCAAAATTATGTTTTAGCCTGTAACGGGTCATGTGTTTAGAATTAAAGCATATTAGTGATATCTGTTAATACCTTGAGAGGTCCTTAGGCAGGTCACATGCCAACATGTGACGTCAACATAATTTATTCGACCGCCATATTGGATGTCATCAAAAACACTTAAAAGGCATCAAAGGTCAGAAAGTTTCTCCGATTTTCACGAAACTTGACGCAGATGATCGTCAGACCATGACTCATAAACGCATTGCTTTTTGGAGACATATTCAAAACCGGTTGCCTGAGACGACCAATCAAGTTTGGCGGCGAAGCCGCCAAACAGGAAGCGAAGTAATATCTCAGTAAAGCTTTAACGTATCAAAACCAAACTCAGTACATGGGGTCAGGACCCAATAAGGAGAAGGCTCAATAAATTTGATGACTTTTGACCTATAGGTGGCGCTATAATAAGCAAAATTACATTTTGGCCTGTAACGGGTGATGTGTTTGGAATTAAAACTTACTATTGGTGTCTGTTAATGTTAATGTTAATATACTAGTGATGTCTCTGGGAGGTCCTAAGGCTGACAGATGTGATTTTGTGATGTCAACATAATTGATCTGGCCGCCATATTGGATTTAATCAAAATCACTTAAAAGGCATCAAAGGTCACAAAGTTCATCCGATTTTCATGAAACTTGGTTCAGATGATCTTCAGACCATGACTCACAAACGCATTGCTTTTTGGACCCATATTCAAAACCCATCGCCCGTCTTGACCAATCAAGTTTGGCGGCAAAGCCGCCAAACAGGAAGTGAAGTGATCTCAGCAAGGCTTTTGCGTATCAACACCAAACTCAGTACAGGGTCTCAGGACCCAATTAGGAGGAGGCTCAATAAATTTGATGACTTTTGACCTATAGGTGGCGCTATAATCACAAGAAGTGGGCTCATATTTCAGCAATGCTTTCACATATTGAAACCAAACTTAGTATATGGACTTGGGACCTCATCCTGAGGACAGACAATAATTTTAGCAACGTTTGACCACTAGGGGTGCTATAATTTGCAACACTTTCTCGTATCGACACCAAACTTGGTACCTGGACTCGGGACCACATCCTGAATAAGGACAATACATTTAGTGACCTTTGACCACTAGGGGCGCTATAATTAGAAAAACTTTATCGTATCGACACCAAACTTGGTACATGGACTCGGGAACACATCCTGAAGACGCACAATATATTTAGTGAGCTTTGACCACTAGGGGTGCTACAATTATCAACACTTTCTTGTATCGACACCAAACTTGGTATGTGGACTTGTGACTACAACCTGACTACGCACAATAAATTTGGTGATGTTTGAGGTATGCATATGTGTGGGGGGTTATTGGGGTGTGTGGGGGAAGAAGTTTATCTGTGTATATGTGTGTGTGTGGGACAGGGGGGGTTAATTGGGTGTGTGTATAATGTAGCAACATTGGGTTGCCATGACAACTCCTGCTCAACTGCTTGGCCCCCTCATTGCTGCTTGCAGCTATATTTATTATTATTATTCCGCCATGGAAGTCTATGGCAGCCCATAGATCCGTCTGGTGAAATGTTGTGAATTTTGGCACAATGATTGGGGACAGTCCAATAATTAATCTCACCAAGTTTCATGCCGGCACCTCCAGCGCTCTAGTGCCACCAACAGGCCAAAGTTGGACTTGCGTTCACGCACGTAACTTCTGACCCGTATGGCCGATTTTCAAAAATGAGGTATCGTTGGAATCCTTGGACCAAGCCGAGTTCAACGCACCCTATGAGGTTATTTTCCGCCATGATGGATTTTCCGCCATATTGGATTTTAGTGAAAGTGAAACTAAAACTTCACAGGTCACAAATTTTGTCCGATCGACACCAAACTTGACATAGATGATCTTCACACCAAGCCTCACAAAAGTTGTGGTGTTTTGTCTCCGGAACTAAAACCGTTCATCCATAATATCCAATCGAAATTTGCGGCGAAGCCGCCAAACAGGAAGTGACCTCATATCTCAGCAACCCTTGCATGTATCAAAGCCAAACTTGGTGCATGGACTCAGGACCCAATCAGGAGGACGCTCAAGAAATCCGGTGACCTTTGACCTCTAGGGGACGCTGCAATTAAGAATCAAGCCTTTTGGCCTGTAGCTGCTGTTGTGCTTGGAATTAAAATTCACTAGTGGTGTCTGACAATACTGTGGAAGGTCCTTAGGTCAACAGAAGACAACTTGTGACATCAACATAATTGATTTGGCCGCCATATTGGATTTAATCAAAAAAATGAATAAGTATTCGCAAGTCACAAATTTCAGCTGATCCTCACCAAAATTGGCAGAGACCATCTTCAGACCATGCCTTATCAGTATATTTTTTTCTGGAAAAATTGACAGAAGCGTTCGCCTGTAACAGCCAATCGAAATTTGCGGCGAAGCCGCCAAACAGGAAGTGAGCTCATATCTCAGCAACGCTTTCATGTATCAAAACCAAACTTAGTACATGGCCCTCAGCACCAATCAGGAGGACGCTCAAGAAATTTGGTGACCTTTGACCTCTAGGGGGCTCTGTAATTGGCAAAAATGTATTTTGGTCTGTAGTTGCTGCATTATTCTGCAATGCAGGTCAATGCCAGCCCATAGAACCGTCTGGTTCATCCTATTGATGCACAAATAATTTGGTGACCTATGACCTCTATGGGGGCATTGAAATCACAGCAATCAATCAATCTTTTATTTTTGATGTCAAACTGATGACAGCGAGTTCCATCCAGTTAATTCTAAAGCGTGCGTGCAAGAGTGGGGCAGGGTGGGACGGGCAGGGGCGGTTGCGGCGGTGGGCTGGCTGGGGGAGGGGGCGGCGACACTCAGCCCTGGTTCAGCCCCACAAAATCAGTTATGTTTTGATGTGAAACTTGACCTTGTAACTCAGCCAATCTTGGGTTGTTTGACATGGAACTTGCTGTGACTGCTTAATGCTATATGCCTGATGCCACGGCATTGAGTTGCATGGCAAATCTGGCCTGCTGAACTGCCTGCTTGGCCCCCACATTGCTGCTTGCAGCTATATTTATTATTATTATTATTACGCTTCCGTCATTGAAGTCAATGGCAGCCCATAGAACCGTCTGGTGAAAAGTTGTGAAATTTGGCACACTGATTAGGGACAGTCCCATGATTAATGTCACCAAGTTTCATGATGGCACCTAGAGCACTCTAGCGCCACCAACAGGCCAAAGTTGGACGTGCGTTCACGTACGTAACTTTTGACCCGTATTGCCGATTGTCAAAAATGAGATATCATTGGAATCCTTGGACCAAGCCGAGTTCAACGCACCCTATGACGTCAATTTCCGCCATGATGGATTTTCCGCCATATTGGATTTCATCAAAAACACTAAAAAGTCTTCAAAGGTCACAAATTTTGTCCGATCGACACCAAACTTCACAGATATCATCTACAGACCACGACTCATTAATGCATTGCTTTTTGTCTTCGGAACTAAAACCGTTTGCGAGTAACCGCCAATCAAAATTTGCGGCGAAGCCGCCAAACAGGAAGTGAGCTCATATCTCAGCAACCCATTCATCTATCATAACCAAACTTAGGACATGGACTCAGGACCCAATCAGGAGGATGCTGAAGAAATCTGGTGACCTTTGACCTCTAGGGGGCGCTGTAATTGAGAAACATGCCTTTTGGCCTGTAGCTGCTGTTGTGCTTAGAATTCAAATGCACTACTGGTGTCTGGTAATACTGTTGGAGGTCCTTAGGCCGACCCAAGCCAATTTGTGATGTCATCGAAATTGATTCGGCCGCCATATTGGATTTAATCAAAAACACGTACAAGTTTTCGCAGGTCACACATTTCAGCGGATCCTCACCAAAATTGGCAGAGACCATCTTCAGACCATGCCTTATCAGTGCCATGCTTTCTGGAACAATTGACAGAAGCATCCGGCTGTAACAGCCAATCGAAATTTGCGGCGAAGCCGCCAAACAGGAAGTGAGCTCATATCTCAGCAACCTTTGCATGTATCAAAGCCAAACTGGGTGCATGGACTCAGGACCCAATCAGAAGGACACTAAATAAATCTGGTGACCTTTGACCTCTAGGGGGCGCTGTAATTAAGAAACATGCCTTTTGGCCTGTAGCTGCTGTTCTGTTTGGAATTAAAATGTACTAGTGGTGTCTGGTAATACTGTTGGAGGTCCTTAGGCCGACCCAGGCCAAGAAAAGCATTCGCCTGTAACAGCCAATCGAAATTGGTGGCGAAGCCGCCAAACAGGAAGTGAGCTCATATCTCAGCAACCCTGCCATGTATCATAACCAAACTTACTACATATATTCATGACCCCATTAGCAGGACGCTCAAAAAATTTGGTGACCTTTGACCTGTAGGGACTGCTGCAATAAGCAATATTGCATTTTGATGTGTAGTTGCTGATGTGTTTTATCAATCTTTTATTTTTTGATGTGAAACTGATGACAACATGTTCCATCTAGTTAATTCTAATGCGTGCGTGCAAGAGCAGGGCAGGGCAGGACGGGGTGGGACGGGCTGGGGTGATTAGGTGGGGGGGGCTGGCTGGCGGAGGCGGTGGCAATACTCAGCCCTGTTTCAGCCCTGTTGATCCCGGGTGTCTGCTGAGTTCTATCTTGTCACCGTGGCTACTCCGGCCTATACTGCTTGGCCCCCTCATTGCTGCTTGCAGCTATATTTATTATTATTATTATTATTATTATTCCGCCATTGAAGTCAATGGCAGCCCATAGAACCGTCTGGTGAAAAGTTGTGAAATTTGGCACACTGATTAGGGACAGTCCCATGATTAATGTCACCAAGTTTCATGATGGCACCTAGAGCACTCTAGCGCCACCAACAGGCCAAAGTTGGACGTGCGTTCACGCACGTAACTTTTGACCCGTATTGCCGATTGTCAAAAATGAGGTATCGTTGGAATCCTTGGACCAAGCCGAGTTCAACGCACCCTATGACGTCAATTTCCGCCATGATGGATTTTCCGCCATATTGGATTTCATCAAAAACACTAAAAAGTCCTCTCAGGTCACATATTTTGTCCGATCGACACCAAACTTCACAGATATCATTTACAGACCATGCCTCATTAATGCATTGCTTTTTCTCCTCGGAACTAAAACCGTTCGCGCGTAACAGCCAATCGAAGTTTGCGGCGAAGCCGCCAAACAGGAAGTGAGCTCATATCTCAGCAACCCATTCACCTATCATAACCAAACTTAGTACATCGACTCAGGACCCAATCAGGGGGACGCTCAAGAAATCTGGTGACCTTTGACCTGTAGGGGGCGCTGTAATTAAGAAACATGCCTTTTGGCCTGTAGCTGCAGTTGTGCTTAGAATTAAAACACACTAGTGGTGTCTGGTAATACTGTTGGAGGTCCTTAGGCCGACCCAAGTCAACTTGTGATGTCATCGTAATTGATTCGGCCGCCATATTGGATTTAATCAAAAACACGTACAAATTTTTGCAGGTCACAAATTTCAGCGGATCCTCACCAAAATTGGCAGAGACCATCTTCAGACCATGCCTTATCAGTGCTTTGCTTTTTGGAACAATTGACAGTAGCATTCGGCTGTAACAGCCAATCGAAACTTGCGGCGAAGCCGCCAAACAGGAAGTGAGCTCATATCTCAGCAACCCTTGCATGTATCAAAGCCAAACTTGGTGCATGGACTCGGGACCCAATCAGGGGGACGCTCAAGAAATCTGGTGACCTTTGACCTCTAGGGGGCGCTGTAATTAAGAAACATGCCTTTTGCCCTGTAGCTGTTGTTGTGTTTGGAATTAAAATGCACTAGTGGTGTCTGGTAATACTGTTGGAGGTCCTTAGGCCGACCCAAGCCAACTTGTGATGTCATCGTAATTGATTCGGCTGCCATATTGGATTTAATCAAAAACACGTACAAGTTTTCGCAGGTCACAAATTTCAGCGGACCCTCACCAAAATTGGCAGAGACCATCTTCAGACCATGCTTTATCAGTGCATTGCTTTTTGGAACAATTGACAGTAGCATGCGGCTGTAACAGCCAATCAAAACTTGTGGCAAAGCCGCCAAACAGGAAGTGAGCTCATATCACAGCAACCCTTGCAAGTATCAAAGCCAAACTGGGTGCATGGACTCAGGACCCACTCAGGGGGACACTAAATAAATCTGGTGACCTTTGACCTCTAGGGGGCGCTGTAATTAAGAAACATGCCTTTTGGCCTGTAGCTGCTGTTGTGTTTGGAATTAAAATGTACTAGTGGTGTCTGGTAATACTGTTGTAGGTCCTTAGGCCGACCCAGGCCAAGAAAAGCATTCGAAATTGGTGGCGAAGCTGCCAAACAGGAAGTGAGCTCATATCTCAGCAACCCTGCCATGTATCATAACCAAACTTACTACATATATTCATGACCCCATTAGGAGGACGCACATAAAATTTGGTGACCTTTGACCTGTAGGGGGGGCTGCAATTAGCAATATTGCATTTTGATGTGTAGTTGCTGATGTGTTTTATCAATCTTTTATTTTTTGATGTGAAACTGATGACAACATGTTCCATCCAGTTAATTCTAATGCGTGCGTGCAAGGGCAGGGCAGGACGGGGTCGGACGGGGTGGGGTGATTAGGTGGGGGGGGCTGGCTGGCGGAGGCGGTGGCAATACTCAGCCCTGTTTCAGCCCTGTTGATCGATCCCGGGTGTCTGCTGAGTTCTATCTTGTCATCGTGGCTACTCCGGCCTATACTGCTTGGCCCCCTCATTGCTGCTTGCAGCTATATTTAGGGGTCCGAGCAGCGTAGCTGCAGGAACCCTATTGTTTCTGTACCGTTCATTTTTTGGCCAAAATTCTGTAAAAGTCATACTGCAGCCTATTGGTGTTTGTTAGGTTGAGAGTTCGAATCCTGCTAGAGCTTGAAGCTCAAGATGCACATGCTATTGGTTATTGAAGATTGACACCATTGAACAGCACCTGAATGACATCAGGCAATTAACATTCACACTCATTAGTTGCCAAGAATCAGAATGCCGACACACTCTATGACATATAGGGGAACTTCTTTGTTTACTATTTTTCCTTCATCATTAAGTCTATCATATTTATATTTCGTCCATTACTGTTCTTCTCTATAAATGTCTAATTGCCCCAGAATATCCAAAAGTTTTCAGGTGTACTCTTTCAGGAAAGCCCTTCATTGTATTGTCAAATGTATACTTGGAGTTTTTCTTGTGTGTTTACCAACACACATTTTCACCATGTGAATGTGACTGCCTATTATGTCGGATTGTTAGTGGCTCAGAGGGATAATGCCTAGTGCTGGTGTTTGTTAGGTTGAGAGTTCGAATCCTGCTAGAGCTTTAGGCTCAAGATGCACATGCTATTGGTTATTGAAGAGTCACACCATTGAACAGCACCTGAATGACATCAGGCAATCAACATTCACACTCATTAGTTGCCAAGAATCAGAATGCCGACACACTCGAAGACATATAGGGGAACTTCTTTGTTTACTATTTTTCCTTCATCATTAAGTCTATCATATTTATATTTCATCCATTACTGTTCTTCTCTACAAATGTCTAATTGTCCCAGAATTTCCAAACGTTTTCAGGTGTTCTCTTTCAGGAAAGCCCTTCATTTTATTGTCAAATGTATACTTGGAGTTTTTCTTGTGTGTTTACCAATACACATTTTCACCATGTGAATGTGACTGCCTAATATGTCGGATTGTTAGTGGCTCAGAGGGATAATGCCTAGTGCTGGTGTTTGTTAGGGTTGAGAGTTCGAATCCTGCTAGAGCTTTAAGCTCAAGATGCACATGCTATTGGTTATTGAAGAGTCACACCATTGAACAGCACCCGAATGACATCAGGCAATCAACATTCACACTCATTAGTTGCCAAGAATCAGAATGCCGACACACTCGAAGACATATAGGGGAACTTCTTTGTTTACTATTTTTCCTTCATCATTAAGTCTATCATATTTATATTTCATCCATTACTGTTCTTCTCTACAAATGTCTAATTGTCCCAGAATTTCCAAACGTTTTCAGGTGTTCTCTTTCAGGAAAGCCCTTCATTTTATTGTCAAATGTATACTTGGAGTTTTTCTTGTGTGTTTACCAATACACATTTTCACCATGTGAATGTGACTGGCAAAGATGTAGGATTGACAGTGGCTTAGTGGGATAATGCCTTGTACTGGTCATCCTTATGTTGAGTGTTCAAATCCCACCTGAAGCATTAGTGTTAAAATACTGTTGGGTTGTGGAGGTTAGCATACTAGAATAGAATGCTGTTGGGTTGTGGAGGTTAGCACACTATAACATTACAGCATTACAGCTACTTGTCAATATGGACTTGTAGTGCAAGGCAAGTATAACTGTATAATTATACGCTGTTTATCTTATTGACTCCGACACAGAACCCACCACCACAAATACAATTCAATTCTGTGGGAAACACTGCCTTCCATTATCAAACCCTTCATCTTATCCACAACAAATAAATAGTCCTGTAGAATCAAGTATTGTTAGAATACTGTTGGGTTGTGGAGGTTAGCACACTATAATGTTACAGCACAGGGTAATCCTAATTTTATGCATCAAATTTATTCCAATCCAACTCAAAAGTTTTGAACGACACAAAGTGAAGGTTTTATCCAGATCAAAACCAAGAATAGATTATGTGATCTAATCCAATTTCAGGATCCTTGTTTCCCTTTGAACAACCCATTTTCAAGATTTGATCCAATCCGATAGCTGAAATCCGGTAACTGAAATCCGATAACCGAAATCCGATCGATCACGTTTCTTTTGAACAATTGTGCCCAAACAATCAAAGCATATGTAAAACTAAAAAGCTATGCCATCATGTTCGTTTTGCTCGGACCCCGTAAATCACCGCTTGCGGTTATATTTATTATTAAGTGTGCTTGCAAAGCAGCACACTTATTAGGGGTCCGAGCAGCGTAGCTGCAGGAACCCTATTGTTTCTGTACCGTTCATTTTTTGGCCAAAATTCTGTAAAAGTCATACTGCAGCCTAAACCGTAACTCCAAAACTCTTGAAATTTTCAGGTATGGTTACCAGTACCCCCCTCTACCCATAACCCAAAATTTGGTGTACTGCACCCAAAGGTGGCGCTATTGAAAAAAAAAGTTAATTATGCTTATTTCTCCTTACCAGATTCACCTAGACTCAAAATTCTTTCAGAATATTAATCTCTAAACTCAGATGCATCTTTTTGGCCCTGGTCTTATGGTCTACAAATGTTTACTTTTTCCACAATTTCATGGAAAAGCCAAACATTATAAAAAGTTTCACACTCTTCAAAAATAATCGAATCTTCACCAAAATTCTCACAGACAATGTTTAGACCAAGCCTCACAAAAGTTATCGCTCAGAATTTTGATATTTTGTTCCATTTCAGAGATATAGGCCAATAAAGTTAGACCACTTAGGCCTTTTTTCCTAGATCACCTATATTCCTATAAACCGTAAGTCCTAGAAACTTGACATTTTCAAGTATTGTTACCAGTACCCCCCACTACCCATAACCCAAATTTGGGGTACTGCACCCAAAGGTGGCGCTCTTGTCAAAAACGCTTATTTCTCCTTACCAGATTCACCTAGACACAAAATTCTTTCATCATATTAATCTCTACATTCAGATGCATCTTTTTCACCCTGGTCTTATGCTCTAAAAATGTTTACTTTTGCCACAATTTCAGAGAAAAGCCAAACATCATAAAAAGTTTCACAGGCTTCAAAAATTATCAAATCTTCACCAAAATTCTCACAGACAATGTTTAGACAAAGCCTCACAAAAGTTATCAAAAGAATTTGGATACGTTGTTCCATTTCAGAGATATAGGCCAATAAAGTTTGACCACTCAGCCCATTTCTCCTATATCACCTATATTCCTATATGAGTAATTTTTTTTTCTTGGATAACAACCATACAACCATCATTAGGTGGATACCATTAACAGTGCACATTTTCAGATATGTACTCTTTTTTATAAAGCCCTTAATTCTATTGTCAAATGTATGCTAGGAATTTTCTTGATGTTGTGTGTTTGCCAACACACATTTTCACCATTTGAATGTGACTGCTCAATGTGTATGATTGTCAGTGGCTGAGTGGGATAATGCCTAGTGCTGGTGTTTGTTAGGTTGAGAGTTCGAATCCTGCTAGAGCTTTAGGCTCAAGATGCACATGCTATTGGTTATTGAAGATTCACACTATTGAACAGCACCTGAATGACATCAGACAATTAACATTCACACTCATTAGTTGCCAAGAATCAGAATGCCGACACACTCTATGACATATAGGGGAACTTCTTTGTTTACTATTTTTCCTTCATCATTAAGTCTATCATATTTATATTTCATCCATTACTGTTCTTCTCTATAAATGTCTAATTGCCCCAGAATATCCAAAAGTTTTCAGGTGTACTCTTTCAGGAAAGCCCTTCATTTTATTGTCAAATGTATACTTGGAGTTTTTCTTGTGTGTTTACCAACACATATTTTCACCATTTGAATGTGACTGCTGAATGTGTATGATTGTCAGTGGCAGAGTGGGATAATGCCTAGTGCTGGTGTTTGTTAGGTTGAGAGTTCGAATCCTGCTAGAGCTTTAGGCTCAAGATGCACATGCTATTGGTTATTGAAGATTCACACTATTGAACAGCACCTGAATGACATCAGACAATTAACATTCACACTCATTAGTTGCCAAGAATCAGAATGCCGACACACTCTATGACATATAGGGGAACTTCTTTGTTTACTATTTTTCCTTCATCATTAAGTCTATCATATTTATATTTCATCCATTACTGTTCTTCTCTATAAATGTCTAATTGCCCCAGAATATCCAAAAGTTTTCAGGTGTACTCTTTCAGGAAAGCCCTTCATTTTATTGTCAAATGTGTACTTGGAGTTTTTCTTGTGTGTTTACCAACACACATTTTCACCATTTGAATGTGACTGCTGAATGTGTATGATTGTCAGTGGCAGAGTGGGATAATGCCTAGTGCTGGTGTTTGTTAGGTTGAGAGTTCGAATCCTGCTAGAGCTTTAGGCTCAAGATGCACATGCTATTGGTTATTGAAGATTCACACTATTGAACAGCACCTGAATGACATCAGACAATTAACATTCACACTCATTAGTTGCCAAGAATCAGAATGCCGACACACTCTATGACATATAGGGTGAACTTCTTTGTTTACTATTTTTCCTTCATCATTAAGTCTATCATATTTATATTTCATCCATTACTGTTCTTCTCTATAAATGTCTAATTGCCCCAGAATATCCAAAAGTTTTCAGGTGTACTCTTTCAGGAAAGCCCTTCATTTTATTGTCAAATGTATACTTGGAGTTTTTCTTGTGTGTTTACCAACACACGTTTTCACCATTTGAATGTGACTGCTGAATGTGTATGATTGTCAGTGGCAGAGTGGGATAATGCCTAGTGCTGGTGTTTGTTAGGTTGAGAGTTCGAATCCTGCTAGAGCTTTAGGCTCAAGATGCACATGCTATTGGTTATTGTAGATTCACACTATTGAACAGCACCTGAATGACATCAGACAATTAACATTCACACTCATTAGTTGCCAAGAATCAGAATGCCGACACACTCTATGACATATAGGGGAACTTCTTTGTTTACTATTTTTCCTTCATCATTAAGTCTATCATATTTATATTTCATCCATTACTGTTCTTCTCTATAAATGTCTAATTGCCCCAGAATATCCAAAAGTTTTCAGGTGTACTTTTTCAGGAAAGCCCTTCATTTTATTGTCAAATATATACTTGGAGTTTTTCTTGTGTGTTTACCAACACACATTTTCACCATGTGAATGTGACTACCCAATATGCAGGATTGTCAGTGGCTCAGTGGGATAATGCCTAGTGCTGGTGTTTGTTAGGTTGAGGGTTCGAATCCCCGGTAGTGCTTTAGGCTCTAGCTCAAATACTATTGGTTATTGAAGATTCACACCATTGAACAGCACCTGAATGACATCAGGCAATCAACATTCACACTCATCAGTTGCCAAGAATCAGAATGCCGAGACACTCTATGACATTCAGGGGAACTTCTTTGTTTACTATTTTTCCTTCATCATTAAGTCTATCATATTTATATTTAATCTATTAGTGTTCATCTCTACAAATGTCTAATCGCCCCTCCATGCTTGGAGTTTTTCTTGTGTGTTTACAATACACATTTTCACCATGTGAATGTGACTGCTTATTATTTAGGATTGTCAGTGGCTCAGTGGTGTAATGCCTAGTGCTGGTGATTGTTAGGTTGAGAGTTCGAATCCCCGGTAATGCTTTAGGCTCTAGCTCGAATACTATTGGTTATTGAAGATTCACACCATTGAACAGCACCTGAATGTCAAATGTATACTTTGAGTTTTTCTTGTGTGTTTACCAGCACACATTTTCACCATTTGAATGTGACTGCTCAATGTGTATGATTGTCAGTGGCTGAGTGGGATAATGCCTAGTGCTGGTGTTTGTTAGGTTGAGAGTTCAAATCCTGCTAGAGGTTGAGGCTCAAGATGCACATGCTATTGGTTATTGAAGATTGACACCATTGAACAGCACCTGAATGACATCAGGCAATCAACATTCACACTCATTAGTTGCCAAGAATCAGAATGCCGACACACTCTATGACATATAGGGGAACTTCTTTGTTTAGTATTTTTCCTTCATCATTAAGTCTATCATATTTATATTTCATCCATTACTGTTCTTCTCTACAAATGTCTAATTGCCCCAGAATTTCCAAACGTTTTCAGGTGTTCTCTTTCAGGAAAGCCCTTCATTTTATTGTCAAATGTATACTTTTTCTATAGTTTTTCTTGTGTGTTTACCAATACACATTTTCACCATGTGAATGTGACTGACCAAAATGTAGGATTTACAGTGGCTCAGTGGGATAATGCCTTGTACTGGTGATCCTTAGGTTGAGAGTTCAAATCCCACTTGAAGCATTAGTGGGTTGTGGATGTTAGCATACTACAATAGAATGCTGTTGGGTTGTGGAGGTTAACACACTATAACATTACAGCTACTTGTCAATATGGACTTGTAGTGCAAGGCAAGTATTACTGTATAATTATAAGCTGTAGCCTATAATTATTTGTTATTCTTATAATATTTGTCATTTCTTATACATATTTAGTCGGCTCTTCCACTTGACAGAACAACTCTATATCGGTTAAGGATGTCACGCATGAAACAATGCAGCAGAAACACGAAAATACGACTTTGAGTTTAGTAGGCTATAATTTTCAGTTCCTGTTTATCTATTGCACAATGGGTAATAATTTAAAGGAATCGTGTTGCAGTCTTGTAAATAGTGACCCTGCAAGATCCCTAGTCATTGCAAAATCATAGTCTGTGACTTAAAACTCTACTACTTGTCTTTAGATGTGAGAGGGTCTGAGACTGTAGTCTTTCAAAAATCTTTTCCAAATCTTTGCAAATCTTTCCAAAGTTTACCTGCTGGGAAACCCTGTAGCTCCGGAGCAGGGGCTCAGACCAGGATAAATTGTTTGCTCGCCCTCAGTTCGCTCTTTTGTTCATCTCAACCCAGCACTCCAGTGTGTCCTGCTCTGTGTGCGTCTTTGAGTTAACGTAAGTCATCACTTTAATCACCCTCACTATGACTTTTGTGATGTTTATCAGTTTGTAGAGTAGCTCTGCCATCATGTGTAAAGTTAAGGTCTTTGTTTGTTGGTTTGGTGTGTTGGAGTCCCATGTGAGAGATGATTAGGTCATGTTGGTTGACTTGGGATGTCAAGTATTGTTTAGTTGTACCTTATATAGCCATATGATTTCAGTTTATTGTTCAAATGTCAATTGGTTTGTTTGTGAGTTGGGATCTGTACTGATTTACCCCATTTCACTGATTACTCCATTTTCTGTTTGTTTCCTCTTTGATGCAGCACACATACAAGTAAAGAACAAAAGAACCGATGAATTGAAACTCAAATAAAGTTAACTTGTGTTGCACCGAAACCTGCCATCTCCGTGTCATCACTCCATACCATTGAGCCTTCTGAGTCACACCATTGAACAGCACCTGAATGACATCAGGCAATTAACATTCACACTCATTACACACTGCTGGTGTTTGTTAGGTTGAGAGTTCGAATCCTGCTAGAGCTTGAAGCTCAAGATGCACATGCTATTGGTTATTGAAGATTGACACCATTGAACAGCACCTGAATGACATCAGGCAATTAACATTCACACTCATTAGTTGCCAAGAATCAGAATGCCGACACACTCTATGACATATAGGGGAACTTCTTTGTTTACTATTTTTCCTTCATCATTAAGTCTATCATATTTATATTTCATCCATTACTGTTCTTCTCTATAAATGTCTAATTGCCCCAGAATATCCAAAAGTTTTCAGGTGTTCTCTTTCAGGAAAGCCTTTCATTTTATTGTCAAATGTATACTTGGAGTTTTTCTTGTGTGTTTACCAACACACATTTTCACCATGTGAATGTGACTGCCTATTATGTCGGATTGTTAGTGGCTCAGAGGGATAATGCCTAGTGCTGGTGTTTGTTAGGTTGAGAGTTCGAATCCTGCTAGAGCTTTAGGCTCAAGATGCACATGCTATTGGTTATTGAAGAGTCACACCATTGAACAGCACCTGAATGACATCAGGCAATCAACATTCACACTCATTAGTTGCCAAGAATCAGAATGCCGACACACTCGAAGACATATAGGGGAACTTCTTTTTTACTATTTTTCCTTCATCATTAAGTCTATCATATTTATATTTCATCCATTACTGTTCTTCTCTACAAATGTCTAATTGTCCCAGAATTTCCAAACGTTTTCAGGTGTTCTCTTTCAGGAAAGCCCTTCATTTTATTGTTATTGTTATTGTTTTAGTGGCTTAGTGGGATAATGCCTTGTACTGGTCATCCTTATGTTGAGAGTTCAAATCCCACCTGAAGCATTAGTGTTAAAATACTGTTGGGTTGTGGAGGTTAGCACACTATAACATTACAGCATTACAGCTACTTGTCAATATGGACTTGTAGTGCAAGGCAAGTATAACTGTATAATTATACGCTGTTTATCTTATTGACTCCGACACAGAACCCACCACCACAAATACAATTCAATTCTGTGGGAAACACTGCCTTCCATTATCAAACCCTTCATCTTATCCACAACAAATAAATAGTCCTGTAGAATCAAGTATTGTTAGAATACTGTTGGGTTGTGGAGGTTAGCACACTATAATGTTACAGCACAGGGTAATCCTAATTTTATGCATCAAATTTATTCCAATCCAACTCAAAAGTTTTGAACGACACAAAGTGAAGGTTTTATCCAGATCAAAACCAAGAATAGATTATGTGATCTAATCCAATTTCAGGATCCTTGTTTCCCTTTGAACAACCCATTTTCAAGATTTGATCCAATCCGATAGCTGAAATCCGGTAACTGAAATCCGATAACCGAAATCCGATCACGTTTCTTTTGAACAATTGTGCCCAAACAATCAAAGCATATGTAAAACTAAAAAGCTATGCCATCATGTTCGTTTTGCTCGGACCCCGTAAATCACCGCTTGCGGTTATATTTATTATTATTATTAAACATCTTTCCTCTGCCATTGGAGTCTATGGCAGCCCATAGAACCGTCTGGTAAAAAGTTGTGAAATTTGGCACACTGATTGGGGACAGTCCCATGATTAATTTCACCAAGTTTCATGTTGGCACCTTGACCACTCTAGCGCCACCAACAGGCCAACGTTGGACTTGCGTTCACGCACGTAACTTTTCACCCGTATGCCCGATTGTCACAAATGAGGTATCGTTGGAATCCTTGGACCAAGCCGAGTTCAACGCACCCTATGACGTCATTTTCCGCCATGATGGATTTTCCGCCATTTTGGATTTCATCAAAATCACTTAAAATGTATCAGGGGTCACATATTTTGTCCAATCGACACCAAACTTCACAGATATCATCTACAGACCATGCCTCATTAATGCATTGCTTTTTGTCTCCGGAACTAAAACCGTTCGCGCGTAACAGCCAATCGAAATTTGCGGCGAAGCCGCCAAACAGGAAGTGAGCTCATATCTCAGCAACCCATTCACCTATCATAACCAAACTTAGTCCATGGACTCAGGACCCAATCAGGGGGACGCTCAAGAAATCTGGTGACCTTTGACCTCTAGGGGGCGCTGTAATTAAGAAACATGCCTTTTGGCCTGTAGCTGCAGTTGTGGTTAGAATTACAACGCACTAGTGGTGTCTGGTAATACTGTTGAAGGTCCTTAGGCCGACCCAAGCCAACTTGTGATGTCATCAGAATTGATTCGGCCGCCATATTGGATTTAATCAAAAACATGTACAAGTTTTCGCAGGTCACAAATTTCAGCGGATCCTCACCAAAATTGGCAGAGACCATCTTCAGACCATGCCTTATCAGTGCATTGCTTTCTGGAACAATTGACAGAAGCATTCGGCTGTAACAGCCAATCGAAATTTGCGGCGAAGCCGCCAAACAGGAAGTGAGCTCATATCTCAGCAACCCTTGCATGTATCAAAGCCAAACTGGGTGCATGGACTCAGGATCCAATCAGGGGGACACTCAATAAATCTGGTGACCTTTGACCTCTAGGGGGCGCTGTAATTAAGAAACATGCCTTTTGGCCTGTAGCTGCTGTTGTGTTTGGAATTAAAATGTACTAGTGGTGTCTGGTAATACTGTTGGAGTTCCTTAGGCCGACCCAAGTCAACTTGTGATGTCATCGTAATTGATTCGGCCGCCATATTGGATTTAATCAAAAACACATACAAGTTTTCGCAGGTCACAAATTTCAGCAGATCCTCACCAAAATTGGCAGAGACCATCTTCTGACCATAACCTATCAATATCTTGCTTTCTGGAACAATTGACAAAAGCATTCGCCCGTAACAGCCAATCGAAATTGGTGGCGAAGCCGCCAAACAGGAAGTGAGCTCATATCTCAGCAACCCTGCCATGTATCATAACCAAACTTACTACATATATTCATGACCCCATTAGGAGGACGCTCAAAAAATTTGGTGACCTTTGACCTGTAGGGTGTGCTGCAATTAGCAATATTGCATTTTGATGTGTAGTTGCTGATGTGTTATATCAATCTTTTATTTTTTGATGTGAAACTGATGACAACATGTTCCATCCAGTTAATTCTAATGCGTGCGTGCAAGGGCAGGGCAGGGCAGGACGGGGTGGGACGGGCTGGCGTGATTAGGTGGGGGGGGGGGCTGGCTGGCAGAGGCGGTGGCAATACTCAGCCCTGTTGATCCCGGGTGTCTGCTGAGTTCTATCTTGTCACCGTGGCTACTCCGGCCTATACTGCTTGGCCCCCTCATTGCTGCTTGCAGCTATATTTAGGGGTCCGAGCAGCGTAGCTGCAGGAACCCTATTGTTTCTGTACCGTTCATTTTTTTGCCAAAATTCTGTAAAAGTCATACTGCAGCCTAAACCGTAACTCCAAAACTCTTGAAATTTTCAGGTATGGTTACCAGTACCCCCCTCTACCCATAACCCAACATTTGGGGTACTGCACCCAAAGGTGGCGCTATTGAAAAAAAAAGTTAATTATGCTTATTTCTCCTTACCAGATTCACCTAGACTCAAAATTCTTTCAGAATATTAATCTCTAAACTCAGATGCATATTTTTGGCCCTGGTCTTATGGTCTACAAATGTTTACTTTTTCCACAATTTCATGGAAAAGCCAAACATTATAAAAAGTTTCACACTCTTCAAAAATAATCAAATCTTCACCAAAATTCTCACAGACAATGTTTAGACCAAGCCTCACAAAAGTTATCGCTCAGAATTTTGATATTTTGTTCCATTTCAGAGATATAGGCCAATAAAGTTGGACCACTTAGGCCTTTTTTCCTAGATCACCTATATTCCTATAAACCGTAAGTCCTAGAAACTTGACATTTTCAAGTATTGTTACCAGTACCCCCAACTACCCATAACCCAAATTTGGGGTACTGCACCCAAAGGTGGCGCTCTTGTCAAAAACGCTTATTTCTCCTTACCAGATTCACCTAGACTCAAAATTCTTTCATCATATTAATCTCTACATTCAGATGCATCTTTTTCACCCTGGTCTTATGCTCTAAAAATGTTTAGTTTTGCCACAATTTCAGAGAAAAGCCAAACATCATAAAAAATTTCACAGTCTTCAAAAATTATCAAATCTTCACCAAAATTCTCACAGACAATGTTTAGACCAAGCCTCACACAAGTTATCAAAATAATTTTGATATGTTGTTCCATTTCAGAGATATAGGCCAATAAAGTTCGAGCACTCAGCCCATTTTTCCTATATCACCTTTATTCCTATATGAGTATTTTTTTTCTTGGATAACAAACATACGACCATCATTAGGTGGATACCATTAACAGTGCACATTTTCAGATCTTTACTCTTTTTTATAAAGCCCTTAATTCTATTGTCAAATGTATGCTAGGAATTTACTTGATGATGTGTGTTTGCCAACACACATTTTCACCATGTGAATGTGACTACCCATTATTTATGATTGGCAGTGGCTCAGTGGGATAATGCCTAGTGCTGATGTTTGTTGGGTTGAGAGTTCGAATCCCTGGTAGTGCTTTAGGCTCTAGCTCGAATTCTATTGGTTATTGAAGAGTCACACCATTGAACAGCACCTGAATGACATCAGGCAATCAACATACACAGTCATTAGTTACCAAGAATCAGAATGCTAAGACACTCTGACATTGAGGGGAACTTCTTTGTTTGCGATTTTTCCTTCATCATTAAGTCTATCATATTTATATGTCATCCATTAGTGTTCTTCTTTACAAATGTCTAATTGCCCCAGAATTTCAAAAAGTTTTCAGGTGTACTTTCAAGAAAGCCCTTCATTTTATTGTCAAATGTATGCTTGGAGTTTTTCTTGTGTGTTTACCAACACACATTTTCACCATGTGAATGTGACTGCTTATTATTTAGGATTGTCAGTGGCTCAGTGGTGTAATGCCTAGTGCTGGTGATTGTTAGGTTGAGAGTTCGAATCCCCGGTAATGCTTTAGGCTCTAGCTCGAATACTATTGGTTATTGAAGATTCACACCATTGAACAGCACCTGAATGTCAAATGTATACTTTGAGTTTTTCTTGTGTGTTTACCAGCACACATTTTCACCATTTGAATGTGACTGCTCAATGTGTATGATTGTCAGTGGCTGAGTGGGATAATGCCTAGTGCTGGTGTTTGTTAGGTTGAGAGTTCAAATCCTGCTAGAGGTTGAGGCTCAAGATGCACATGCTATTGGTTATTGAAGATTGACACCATTGAACAGCACCTGAATGACATCAGGCAATCAACATTCACACTCATTAGTTGCCAAGAATCAGAATGCCGACACACTCTATGACATATAGGGGAACTTCTTTGTTTAGTATTTTTCCTTCATCATTAAGTCTATCATATTTATATTTCATCCATTACTGTTCTTCTCTACAAATGTCTAATTGCCCCAGAATTTCCAAACGTTTTCAGGTGTTCTCTTTCAGGAAAGCCCTTCATTTTATTGTCAAATGTATACTTTTTCTATAGTTTTTCTTGTGTGTTTACCAATACACATTTTCACCATGTGAATGTGACTGACCAAAATGTAGGATTTACAGTGGCTCAGTGGGATAATGCCTTGTACTGGTGATCCTTAGGTTGAGAGTTCAAATCCCACTTGAAGCATTAGTGGGTTGTGGATGTTAGCATACTACAATAGAATGCTGTTGGGTTGTGGAGGTTAACACACTATAACATTACAGCTACTTGTCAATATGGACTTGTAGTGCAAGGCAAGTATTACTGTATAATTATAAGCTGTAGCCTATAATTATTTGTTATTCTTATAATATTTGTCATTTCTTATACATATTTAGTCGGCTCTTCCACTTGACAGAACAACTCTATATCGGTTACGGATGAAACAATGCTGCAGAAACACGAAAATATGACTGAGTTTAGTAGGCTATAATTTTCAGTTCCTGTTTATCTATTGCACAATGGGTAATAATTTAAAGGAATCGTGTTGCAGTCTTGTAAATAGTGACCCTGCAAGATCCCTAGTCATTGCAAAATCATAGTCTGTGACTTAAAACTCTACTACTTGTCTTTAGATG
The DNA here is from genome assembly GCF_046254945.1 of Alosa pseudoharengus. Lineage (NCBI taxonomy): Eukaryota > Metazoa > Chordata > Actinopteri > Clupeiformes > Clupeidae > Alosa > Alosa pseudoharengus. The sequence continues at coordinate 2,077,041 of NW_027468620.1, read as the reverse complement.
TGAGAGGGTCTGAGACTGTAGTCTTTCAAAAATCTTTTCCAAATCTTTCCAAAGTTTACCCGCTGGGAAACCCTGTAGCTCCGGAGCAGGGGCTCAGACCAGGATAAATTGTTTGCTCGCCCTCAGTTCGCTCTTTTGTTCATCTCAACCCAGCACTCCAGTGTGTCCTGCTCTGTGTGCGTCTTTGAGTTAACGTAAGTCATCACTTTAATCACCCTCACTATGACTTTTGTGATGTTTATCAGTTTGTAGAGTAGCTCTGCCATCATGTGTAAAGTTAAGGTCTTTGTTTGTTGGTTTGGTGTGTTGGAGTCCCATGTGAGATGATTAGGTGATGTTGGTTGACTTGGGATGTCAAGTATTGTTTAGTTGTACCTTATATAGCCATATGATTTCAGTTTATTGTTCAAATGTCAATTGGTTTGTTTGTGAGTTGGGATCTGTACTGATTTACCCCATTTCACTGATTACTCCATTTTCTGTTTGTTTCCTCTTTGATGCAGCACACATACAAGTAAAGAACAAAAGAACAGATGAATTGAAACTCAAATAAAGTTAACTTGTGTTGCACCGAAACCTGCCATCTCCGTGTCATCACTCCATACCATTGAGCCTTCTGAGTCACACCATTGAACAGCACCTGAATGACATCAGGCAATTAACATTCACACTCATTACACACTGCTGGTGTTTGTTAGGTTGATAGTTCGAATCCTGCTAGAGCTTGAAGCTCAAGATGCACATGCTATTGGTTATTGAAGAGTCACACCATTGAACAGCACCTGAATGACATCAGGCAATCAACATTCACACTCATTAGTTGCCAAGAATCAGAATGCCGACACACTCGAAGACATATAGGGGAACTTCTTTGTTTAGTATTTTTCCTTCATCATTAAGTCTATCATATTTATATTTCATCCATTACTGTTCTTCTCTATAAATGTCTAATTGCCCCAGAATATCCAAAAGTTTTCAGGTGTACTCTTTCAGGAAAGCCCTTCATTTTATTGTCAAATGTATACTTGGAGTTTTTCTTGTGTGTTTACCAACACACATTTTCACCATTTGAATGTGACTGCTGAATGTGTATGATTGTCAGTGGCAGAATGGGATAATGTCTAGTGCTGGTGTTTGTTAGGTTGAGAGTTCGAATCCTGCTAGAGCTTTAGGCTCAAGATGCACATGCTATTGGTTATTGAAGATTCACACTATTGAACAGCACCTGAATGACATCAGACAATTAACATTCACACTCATTAGTTGCCAAGAATCAGAATGCCGACACACTCTGACATATAGGGGAACTTCTTTGTTTAGTATTTTTCCTTCATCATTAAGTCTATCATATTTATATTTCATCCATTACTGTTCTTCTCTATAAATGTCTAATTGCCCCAGAATATCCAAACGTTTTCAGGTGTATTTTTTCAGGAAAGCCCTTCATTTTATTGTCAAATATATACTTGGAGTTTTTCTTGTGTGTTTACCAACACACATTTTCACCATGTGAATGTGACTACCCAATATGTAGGATTGTCAGTGGCTCAGTGGGATAATGCCTAGTGCTGGTGTTTGTTAGGTTGAGGGTTCGAATCCCCGGTAGTGCTTTAGGCTCTAGCTCGAATACTATTGGTTATTGAAGATTCACACCATTGAACAGCACCTGAATGACATCAGGCAATCAACATTCACACTCATCAGTTGCCAAGAATCAGAATGCCGAGACACTCTATGACATTCAGGGGAACTTCTTTGTTTACTATTTTTCCTTCATCATTAAGTCTATCATATTTATATTTAATCTATTAGTGTTCATCTCTACAAATGTCTAATCGCCCCTCCATGCTTGGAGTTTTTCTTGTGTGTTTACCAATACACATTTTCACCATGTGAATGTGACTGGCCAACATGTAGGATTGACAGTGGCTCAGTGGGATAATGCCTTGTACTGGTGATCCTTAGGTTGAGAGTTCAAATCCCACTTGAAGCATTAGTGAGTTGTGGATGTTAGCATACTACAATAGAATGCTGTTGGGTTGTGGAGGATAACACACTATAACATTACAGCTACTTGTCAATATGGACTTGTAGTGCAAGGCAAGTATTACTGTATAAGCTGTAGCCTATAATTATTTGTTATTCTTATAATATTTGTCATTTCTTATACATATTTAGTCGGCTCTTCCACTTGACAGAACAACTCTATATCGGTTAAGGATGTCACGCATGAAACAATGCTGCAGAAACATGAAAATACGACTTTGAGTTTAGTAGGCTATAATTTTCAGTTCCTGTTTATCTATTGCACAATGGGTAATAATTTAAAGGAATCATGTTGCAGTCTTGTAAATAGTGACCCTGCAAGATCCCTAGTCATTGCAAAATCATAGTCTGTGACTTAAAACTCTACTACTTGTCTTTAGATGTGAGAGGGTCTGAGACTGTAGTCTTTCAAAAATCTTTTCCAAATCTTTGCAAATCTTTCCAAAGTTTACCTGCTGGGAAACCCTGTAGCTCCGGAGCAGGGGCTCAGACCAGGATAAATTGTTTGCTCGCCCTCAGTTCGCTCTTTTGTTCATCTCAACCCAGCACTCCAGTGTGTCCTGCTCTGTGTGCGTCTTTGAGTTAACGTAAGTCATCACTTTAATCACCCTCACTATGACTTTTGTGATGTTTATCAGTTTGTAGAGTAGCTCTGCCATCATGTGTAAAGTTAAGGTCTTTGTTTGTTGGTTTGGTGTGTTGGAGTCCCATGTGAGAGATGATTAGGTGATGTTGGTTGACTTGGGATGTCAAGTATTGTTTAGTTGTACCTTATATAGCCATATGATTTCAGTTTATTGTTCAAATGTCAATTGGTTTGTTTCTGAGTTGGGATCTGTACTGATTTACCCCATTTCACTGATTACTCCATTTTCTGTTTGTTTCCTCTTTGATGCAGCACACATACAAGTAAAGAACAAAAGAACAGATGAATTGAAACTCAAATAAAGTTAACTTGTGTTGCACCGAAACCTGCCATCTCCGTGTCATCACTCCATACCATTGAGCCTTCTGAGTCACACCATTGAACAGCACCTGAATGACATCAGGCAATTAACATTCACACTCATTACACACTGCTGGTGTTTGTTAGGTTGAGAGTTCGAATCCTGCTAGAGCTTGAAGCTCAAGATGCACATGCTATTGGTTATTGAAGATTGACACCATTGAACAGCACCTGAATGACATCAGGCAATTAACATTCACACTCATTAGTTGCCAAGAATCAGAATGCCGACACACTCTATGACATTTAGGGGAACTTCTTTGTTTACTATTTTTCCTTCATCATTAAGTCTATCATATTTATATTTCATCCATTACTGTTCTTCTCTACAAATTTCTAATTGCCCCAGAATATCCAAAAGTTTTCAGGTGTACTCTTTCAGGAAAGCCCTTCATTTTATTGTCAAATGTATACTTGGAGTTTTTCTTGTGTGTTTACCAACACACATTTTCACCATGTGAATGTGACTGCCTAATATGTCGGATTGTTAGTGGCTCAGAGGGATAATGCCTAGTGCTGGTGTTTGTTAGGTTGAGAGTTCGAATCCTGCTAGAGCTTTAGGCTCAAGATGCACATGCTATTGGTTATTGAAGAGTCACACCATTGAACAGCACCTGAATGACATCAGGCAATCAACATTCACACTCATTAGTTGCCAAGAATCAGAATGCCGACACACTCGAAGACATATAGGGGAACTTCTTTGTTTACTATTTTTCCTTCATCATTAAGTCTATCATATTTATATTTCATCCATTACTGTTCTTCTCTACAAATGTCTAATTGTCCCAGAATTTCCAAACGTTTTCAGGTGTTCTCTTTCAGGAAAGCCCTTCATTTTATTGTCAAATGTATACTTGGAGTTTTTCTTGTGTGTTTACCAATACACATTTTCACCATGTGAATGTGACTGGCAAAGATGTAGGATTGACAGTGGCTTAGTGGGATAATGCCTTGTACTGGTCATCCTTATGTTGAGTGTTCAAATCCCACCTGAAGCATTAGTGTTAAAATACTGTTGGGTTGTGGAGGTTAGCATACTAGAATAGAATGCTGTTGGGTTGTGGAGGTTAGCACACTATAACATTACAGCATTACAGCTACTTGTCAATATGGACTTGTAGTGCAAGGCAAGTATAACTGTATAATTATACGCTGTTTATCTTATTGACTCCGACACAGAACCCACCACCACAAATACAATTCAATTCTATGGGAAACACTGCCTTCCATTATCAAACCCTTCATCTTATCCACAACAAATAAATAGTCCTGTAGAATCAAGTATTGTTAGAATACTGTTGGGTTGTGGAGGTTAGCACACTATAATGTTACAGCACAGGGTAATCCTAATTTTATGCATCAAATTTATTCCAATCCAACTCAAAAGTTTTGAACGACACAAAGTGAAGGTTTTATCCAGATCAAAACCAAGAATAGATTATGTGATCTAATCCAATTTCAGGATCCTTGTTTCCCTTTGAACAACCCATTTTCAAGATTTGATCCAATCCGATAGCTGAAATCCGGTAACTGAAATCCGATAACCGAAATCCGATCACGTTTCTTTTGAACAATTGTGCCCAAACAATCAAAGCATATGTAAAACTAAAAAGCTATGCCATCATGTTCGTTTTGCTCGGACCCCGTAAATCACCGCTTGCGGTTATATTTAGGGGTCCGAGCAGCGTAGCTGCAGGAACCCTATTGTTTCTGTACCGTTCATTTTTTGGCCAAAATTCTGTAAAAGTCATACTGCAGCCTAAACCGTAACTCCAAAACTCTTGAAATTTTCAGGTATGGTTACCAGTACCCCCCTCTACCCATAACCCAAAATTTGGGGTACTGCACCCAAAGGTGGCGCTATTGAAAAAAAAAGTTAATTATGCTTATTTCTCCTTACCAGATTCACCTAGACTCAAAATTCTTTCAGAATATTAATCTCTAAACTCAGATGCATCTTTTTGGCCCTGGTCTTATGGTCTACAAATGTTTACTTTTTCCACAATTTCATGGAAAAGCCAAACATTATAAAAAGTTTCACACTCTTCAAAAATAATCGAATCTTCACCAAAATTCTCACAGACAATGTTTAGACCAAGCCTCACAAAAGTTATCGCTCAGAATTTTGATATTTTGTTCCATTTCAGAGATATAGGCCAATAAAGTTAGACCACTTAGGCCTTTTTTCCTAGATCACCTATATTCCTATAAACCGTAAGTCCTAGAAACTTGACATTTTCAAGTATTGTTACCAGTACCCCCCACTACCCATAACCCAAATTTGGGGTACTGCACCCAAAGGTGGCGCTCTTGTCAAAAACGCTTATTTCTCCTTACCAGATTCACCTAGACACAAAATTCTTTCATCATATTAATCTCTACATTCAGATGCATCTTTTTCACCCTGGTCTTATGCTCTAAAAATGTTTACTTTTGCCACAATTTCAGAGAAAAGCCAAACATCATAAAAAGTTTCACAGGCTTCAAAAATTATCAAATCTTCACCAAAATTCTCACAGACAATGTTTAGACAAAGCCTCACAAAAGTTATCAAAAGAATTTGGATACGTTGTTCCATTTCAGAGATATAGGCCAATAAAGTTTGACCACTCAGCCCATTTCTCCTATATCACCTATATTCCTATATGAGTAATTTTTTTTTCTTGGATAACAACCATACAACCATCATTAGGTGGATACCATTAACAGTGCACATTTTCAGATATGTACTCTTTTTTATAAAGCCCTTAATTCTATTGTCAAATGTATGCTAGGAATTTTCTTGATGTTGTGTGTTTGCCAACACACATTTTCACCATTTGAATGTGACTGCTCAATGTGTATGATTGTCAGTGGCTGAGTGGGATAATGCCTAGTGCTGGTGTTTGTTAGGTTGAGAGTTCGAATCCTGCTAGAGCTTTAGGCTCAAGATGCACATGCTATTGGTTATTGAAGATTCACACTATTGAACAGCACCTGAATGACATCAGACAATTAACATTCACACTCATTAGTTGCCAAGAATCAGAATGCCGACACACTCTATGACATATAGGGGAACTTCTTTGTTTACTATTTTTCCTTCATCATTAAGTCTATCATATTTATATTTCATCCATTACTGTTCTTCTCTATAAATGTCTAATTGCCCCAGAATATCCAAAAGTTTTCAGGTGTACTCTTTCAGGAAAGCCCTTCATTTTATTGTCAAATGTATAGTTGGAGTTTTTCTTGTGTGTTTACCAACACATATTTTCACCATTTGAATGTGACTGCTGAATGTGTATGATTGTCAGTGGCAGAGTGGGATAATGCCTAGTGCTGGTGTTTGTTAGGTTGAGAGTTCGAATCCTGCTAGAGCTTTAGGCTCAAGATGCACATGCTATTGGTTATTGAAGATTCACACTATTGAACAGCACCTGAATGACATCAGACAATTAACATTCACACTCATTAGTTGCCAAGAATCAGAATGCCGACACACTCTGACATATAGGGGAACTTCTTTGTTTAGTATTTTTCCTTCATCATTAAGTCTATCATATTTATATTTCATCCATTACTGTTCTTCTCTATAAATGTCTAATTGCCCCAGAATATCCAAACGTTTTCAGGTGTATTTTTTCAGGAAAGCCCTTCATTTTATTGTCAAATATATACTTGGAGTTTTTCTTGTGTGTTTACCAACACACATTTTCACCATGTGAATGTGACTACCCAATATGTAGGATTGTCAGTGGCTCAGTGGGATAATGCCTAGTGCTGGTGTTTGTTAGGTTGAGGGTTCGAATCCCCGGTAGTGCTTTAGGCTCTAGCTCGAATACTATTGGTTATTGAAGATTCACACCATTGAACAGCACCTGAATGACATCAGGCAATCAACATTCACACTCATCAGTTGCCAAGAATCAGAATGCCGAGACACTCTATGACATTCAGGGGAACTTCTTTGTTTACTATTTTTCCTTCATCATTAAGTCTATCATATTTATATTTAATCTATTAGTGTTCATCTCTACAAATGTCTAATCGCCCCTCCATGCTTGGAGTTTTTCTTGTGTGTTTACCAATACACATTTTCACCATGTGAATGTGACTGGCCAACATGTAGGATTGACAGTGGCTCAGTGGGATAATGCCTTGTACTGGTGATCCTTAGGTTGAGAGTTCAAATCCCACTTGAAGCATTAGTGAGTTGTGGATGTTAGCATACTACAATAGAATGCTGTTGGGTTGTGGAGGATAACACACTATAACATTACAGCTACTTGTCAATATGGACTTGTAGTGCAAGGCAAGTATTACTGTATAAGCTGTAGCCTATAATTATTTGTTATTCTTATAATATTTGTCATTTCTTATACATATTTAGTCGGCTCTTCCACTTGACAGAACAACTCTATATCGGTTAAGGATGTCACGCATGAAACAATGCTGCAGAAACATGAAAATACGACTTTGAGTTTAGTAGGCTATAATTTTCAGTTCCTGTTTATCTATTGCACAATGGGTAATAATTTAAAGGAATCATGTTGCAGTCTTGTAAATAGTGACCCTGCAAGATCCCTAGTCATTGCAAAATCATAGTCTGTGACTTAAAACTCTACTACTTGTCTTTAGATGTGAGAGGGTCTGAGACTGTAGTCTTTCAAAAATCTTTTCCAAATCTTTGCAAATCTTTCCAAAGTTTACCTGCTGGGAAACCCTGTAGCTCCGGAGCAGGGGCTCAGACCAGGATAAATTGTTTGCTCGCCCTCAGTTCGCTCTTTTGTTCATCTCAACCCAGCACTCCAGTGTGTCCTGCTCTGTGTGCGTCTTTGAGTTAACGTAAGTCATCACTTTAATCACCCTCACTATGACTTTTGTGATGTTTATCAGTTTGTAGAGTAGCTCTGCCATCATGTGTAAAGTTAAGGTCTTTGTTTGTTGGTTTGGTGTGTTGGAGTCCCATGTGAGAGATGATTAGGTGATGTTGGTTGACTTGGGATGTCAAGTATTGTTTAGTTGTACCTTATATAGCCATATGATTTCAGTTTATTGTTCAAATGTCAATTGGTTTGTTTCTGAGTTGGGATCTGTACTGATTTACCCCATTTCACTGATTACTCCATTTTCTGTTTGTTTCCTCTTTGATGCAGCACACATACAAGTAAAGAACAAAAGAACAGATGAATTGAAACTCAAATAAAGTTAACTTGTGTTGCACCGAAACCTGCCATCTCCGTGTCATCACTCCATACCATTGAGCCTTCTGAGTCACACCATTGAACAGCACCTGAATGACATCAGGCAATTAACATTCACACTCATTACACACTGCTGGTGTTTGTTAGGTTGAGAGTTCGAATCCTGCTAGAGCTTGAAGCTCAAGATGCACATGCTATTGGTTATTGAAGATTGACACCATTGAACAGCACCTGAATGACATCAGGCAATTAACATTCACACTCATTAGTTGCCAAGAATCAGAATGCCGACACACTCTATGACATTTAGGGGAACTTCTTTGTTTACTATTTTTCCTTCATCATTAAGTCTATCATATTTATATTTCATCCATTACTGTTCTTCTCTACAAATTTCTAATTGCCCCAGAATATCCAAAAGTTTTCAGGTGTACTCTTTCAGGAAAGCCCTTCATTTTATTGTCAAATGTATACTTGGAGTTTTTCTTGTGTGTTTACCAACACACATTTTCACCATGTGAATGTGACTGCCTAATATGTCGGATTGTTAGTGGCTCAGAGGGATAATGCCTAGTGCTGGTGTTTGTTAGGTTGAGAGTTCGAATCCTGCTAGAGCTTTAGGCTCAAGATGCACATGCTATTGGTTATTGAAGAGTCACACCATTGAACAGCACCTGAATGACATCAGGCAATCAACATTCACACTCATTAGTTGCCAAGAATCAGAATGCCGACACACTCGAAGACATATAGGGGAACTTCTTTGTTTACTATTTTTCCTTCATCATTAAGTCTATCATATTTATATTTCATCCATTACTGTTCTTCTCTACAAATGTCTAATTGTCCCAGAATTTCCAAACGTTTTCAGGTGTTCTCTTTCAGGAAAGCCCTTCATTTTATTGTCAAATGTATACTTGGAGTTTTTCTTGTGTGTTTACCAGTACACATTTTCACCATGTGAATGTGACTGGCAAAGATGTAGGATTGACAGTGGCTTAGTGGGATAATGCCTTGTACTGGTCATCCTTATGTTGAGTGTTCAAATCCCACCTGAAGCATTAGTGTTAAAATACTGTTGGGTTGTGGAGGTTAGCATACTAGAATAGAATGCTGTTGGGTTGTGGAGGTTAGCACACTATAACATTACAGCATTACAGCTACTTGTCAATATGGACTTGTAGTGCAAGGCAAGTATAACTGTATAATTATACGCTGTTTATCTTATTGACTCCGACACAGAACCCACCACCACAAATACAATTCAATTCTATGGGAAACACTGCCTTCCATTATCAAACCCTTCATCTTATCCACAACAAATAAATAGTCCTGTAGAATCAAGTATTGTTAGAATACTGTTGGGTTGTGGAGGTTAGCACACTATAATGTTACAGCACAGGGTAATCCTAATTTTATGCATCAAATTTATTCCAATCCAACTCAAAAGTTTTGAACGACACAAAGTGAAGGTTTTATCCAGATCAAAACCAAGAATAGATTATGTGATCTAATCCAATTTCAGGATCCTTGTTTCCCTTTGAACAACCCATTTTCAAGATTTGATCCAATCCGATAGCTGAAATCCGGTAACTGAAATCCGATAACCGAAATCCGATCACGTTTCTTTTGAACAATTGTGCCCAAACAATCAAAGCATATGTAAAACTAAAAAGCTATGCCATCATGTTCGTTTTGCTCGGACCCCGTAAATCACCGCTTGCGGTTATATTTAGGGGTCCGAGCAGCGTAGCTGCAGGAACCCTATTGTTTCTGTACCGTTCATTTTTTGGCCAAAATTCTGTAAAAGTCATACTGCAGCCTAAACCGTAACTCCAAAACTCTTGAAATTTTCAGGTATGGTTACCAGTACCCCCCTCTACCCATAACCCAAAATTTGGGGTACTGCACCCAAAGGTGGCGCTATTGAAAAAAAAAGTTAATTATGCTTATTTCTCCTTACCAGATTCACCTAGACTCAAAATTCTTTCAGAATATTAATCTCTAAACTCAGATGCATCTTTTTGGCCCTGGTCTTATGGTCTACAAATGTTTACTTTTTCCACAATTTCATGGAAAAGCCAAACATTATAAAAAGTTTCACACTCTTCAAAAATAATCGAATCTTCACCAAAATTCTCACAGACAATGTTTAGACCAAGCCTCACAAAAGTTATCGCTCAGAATTTTGATATTTTGTTCCATTTCAGAGATATAGGCCAATAAAGTTAGACCACTTAGGCCTTTTTTCCTAGATCACCTATATTCCTATAAACCGTAAGTCCTAGAAACTTGACATTTTCAAGTATTGTTACCAGTACCCCCCACTACCCATAACCCAAATTTGGGGTACTGCACCCAAAGGTGGCGCTCTTGTCAAAAACGCTTATTTCTCCTTACCAGATTGACCTAGACTCAAAATTCTTTCATCATATTAATCTCTACATTCAGATGCATCTTTTTCACCCTGGTCTTATGCTCTAAAAATGTTTACTTCTGCCACAATTTCAGAGAAAAGCCAAACATCATAAAAAGTTTCACAGGCTTCAAAAATTATCAAATCTTCACCAAAATTTTCACAGACAATGTTTAGACAAAGCCTCACAAAAGTTATCAAAATAATTTGGATATGTTGTTCCATTTCAGAGATATAGGCCAATAAAGTTTGACCACTCAGCCTATTTATCCTATATCACCTATATTCCTATATGAGTATTTTTTTTTTCTTGGATAACAAGCATACAGCCATCATTAGGTGGATACCATTAACAATGCACATTTTCAGATCTGTACTCTTTTTTATACAGCCCTTAATTCTATTGTCAAATGTATGCTAGGAATTTTCTTGATGTTGTGTGTTTGCCAACACACATTTTCACCATGTGAATGTGACTACCCAATATGTAGGATTGTCAGTGGCTCAGTGGGATAATGCAGAGTGCTGGTGTTTGTTAGGTTGAGAGTTCGAATCCTGGTAGAGCTTTAGGCTCAACCTGCATATGCTATTGGTTATTGAAGATTCACACCATTGAACAGCACCTGAATGACATCAGGCAATCAACTTACACAGTCATTAGTTGCCAAGAATCAGAATGCTGAGACACTGACATTTAGGGGAACTTCTTTGTTTACTATGTTTCCTTCATCATTAAGTCTATCATATTTATATTTCATCCATTAGTGTTCTTCTCTACAAATGTCTAATTGCCCCAGAATATCCAAAAGTTTTCAGGTGTACTCTTTCAGGAAAGCCCTTCATTTTATTGTCAAATGTATACTTGGAGTTTTTCTTGTGTGTTTACAAACACACATTTTCACCATTTGAATGTGACTGCTGAATGTGTATGATTGTCAGTGGCAGAGTGGGATAATGCCTAGTGCTGGTGTTTGTTAGGTTGAGAGTTCGAATCCTGCAAGAGCTTTATGCTCAATATGCACATGCTATTGGTTATTGAAGATTCACACCATTGAACAGCACCTGAATGACATCAGGCAATTGACATTCACACTCATTAGTTGCCAAGAATCAGAATGCCGACACACTCTATGGCATATAGGGGAACTTCTTTGTTTACTATTTTTCCTTCATCACTAAGTCTATCATATTTATATTTCATCCATTACTGTTCTTCTCTATAAATGTCTAATTGCCCCAGAATATCCAAAAGTTTTCAGGTGTACTTTTTCAGGAAAGCCCTTAATTTTATTGTCAAATGTATACTTGGAGTTTTTCTTGTGTGTTTACCAACACACATTTTCACCATGTGAATGTGACTACCCAATATGTAGGATTGTCAGTGGCTCAGTGGGATAATGCCTAGTGCTGGTGTTTGTTAGGTTGAGGGTTGAGGGTTCGAATCCCCGGTAGTGCTTTAGGCTCTAGCTCGAATACTATTGGTTCTTGAAGATTCACACCATTGAACAGCACCTGAATGACATCAGGCAATCAACATACACAGTCATTAGTTGCCAAGAATCAGAATGCCGAGACACGACATTAAGGGGAACTTCTTTGTTTACTATTTTTCCTTCATCATTAAGTCTATCATATTTATATTTCATCTATTAGTGTTCATCTCTACAAATGTCTAATTGCCCCTCCATGTTTGGAGTTTTTCTTGTTGTGTGTTTACCAATACACACTTTCACCATGTGAATGTGACTGGCCAACATGTAGGATTGACAGTGGCTCAGTGGGATAATGCCTTGTACTGGTGATCCTTAGGTTGAGAGTTCAAATCCCACTTGAAGCATTAGTGGGTTGTGGATGTTAGCATACTACAATAGAATGCTGTTGGGTTGTGGAGGTTAACACACTATGACATTACAGCTACTTGTCAATATGGACTTGTAGTGCAAGGCAAGTATTACTGTATAATTATAAGCTGTAGCCTATAATTATTTGTTATTCTTATAATATTTGTCATTTCTTATACATATTTAGTCGGCTCTTCCACTTGACAGAACAACTGTATATCGGTTAAGGATGTCACGCATGAAACAATGCTGCAGAAACACGAAAATACGACTTTGAGTTTAGTAGGCTATAATTTTCAGTTCCTGTTTATCTATTGCACAATGGGTAATAATTTAAAGGAATCGTGTTGCAGTCTTGTAAATAGTGACCCTGCAAGATCCCTAGTCATTGCAATATCATAGTCTGTGACTTAAAACTCTACTACTTGTCTTTAGATGTAAGAGGGTCTGAGACTGTAGTCTTTCAAAAATCTTTTCCAAATCTTTGCAAATCTTTCCAAAGTTTACCTGCTGGGAAACCCTGTAGCTCCGGAGCAGGGGCTCAGACCAGGATAAATTGTTTGCTCGCCCTCAGTTCGCTCTTTTGTTCATCTCAACCCAGCACTCCAGTGTGTCCTGCTCTGTGTGTGTCTTTGAGTTAACGTAAGTCATCACTTTAATCACCCTCACTATGACTTTTGTGATGTTTATCAGTTTGTAGAGTAGCTCTGCCATCATGTGTAAAGTTAAGGTCTTTGTTTGTTGGTTTGGTGTGTTGGAGTCCCATGTGAGAGATGATTAGGTGATGTTGGTTGACTTGGGATGTCAAGTATTGTTTAGTTGTACCTTATATAGCCATATGATTTCAGTTTATTGTTCAAATGTCAATTGGTTTGTTTGTGAGTTGGGATCTGTACTGATTTACCCCATTTCACTGATTACTCCATTTTCTGTTTGTTTCCTCTTTGATGCAGCACACATACAAGTAAAGAACAAAAGAACAGATGAATTGAAACTCAAATAAAGTTAACTTGTGTTGCACCGAAACCTGCCATCTCCGTGTCATCACTCCATACCATTGAGCCTTCTGACCGAGGCTCTGCCTGCTCGCCACACACTCACTCTACCTCGACCCACATCGCCCCCTACAGTTCCTTCAGTTGGGTTGTGGAGGTTAGCATACTAGAATAGAATACTGTTAAGAATACTGTTGGGTTGTGGAGGTTGGCACACTATAACGTTACAGCTGCTAGTCAGGACTTGTCGTGCAAGGCAAGTATAACTGTATAATTAAGTGTGCTTGCAAGCACACTTATTGTTCTTAAGTTTTATTAGGGGTCCGAGCAGCGTAGCTCAGAATTTTGATATTTTGTTCCATTTCAGAGATGTAGGCCAATAAAGTTAGACCACTTAGGCCTTTTTTTCTAGATCACCTATATTCCTATATGAGTATTTTTTTTTCTTTAACAACCATACAACCATCATTAGGTGGATACCATTAACAGTGCACATTTTCAGATCTGTACTCTTTTTTTATAAAGCCCTTAATTCTATTGTCAAATGTATGCTAGGAATTTTCTTGATGTTGTGTGTTTGCCAACACACATTTTCACCATGTGAATGTGACTGCCTAATATGTAGGATTGTCAGTGGCTGAGTGGGATAATGCCTAGTGCTGGTGTTTGTTAGGTTGAGAGTTCGAATCCTGCTAGAGCTTGAGGCTCAAGATGCACATGCTATTGGTTATTGAAGATTGACACCATTGAACAGCACCTGAATGACATCAGGCAATTAACATTCACACTCATTAGTTGCCAAGAATCAGAATGCCGACACACTCTATGACATATAGGGGAACTTCTTTGTTTACTATTTTTCCTTCATCATTAAGTCTATCATATTTATATTTCATCCATTACTGTTCTTCTCTATAAATGTCTAATTGCCCCAGAATATTCAAAAGTTTTCAGGTGTAGTCTTTCAGGAAAGCCCTTCATTTTATTGTCAAATGTATACTTGGAGTTTTTCTTGTGTGTTTACCAATACACATTTTCACCATGTGAATGTGACTGGCAAAGATGTAGGATTGACAGTGGCTTAGTGGGATAATGCCTTGTACTGGTCATCCTTAGGTTGAGAGTTCAAATCCCACCTGAAGCATTAGTGTTCAAATACTGTTGGCTTGTGGAGGTTAGCATACTAGAATAGATTGTTGTGGAGGTTAGCACACTATAACATTACAGCATTACAGCTACTTGTCAATATGGACTTGTAGTGCAAGGCAAGTATAACTGTATAATTATAGGCTATTTATCTTATTGACTCCAACACAGAACCCACCACCACAAATGCAATTCAATTCTGTGGGAAACACTGCCTTCCATTATCAAACCCTTCATCTTATCCACAACAAATAAATAGTCCTGTAGAATCAAGTATTGTTAGAATACTCTTGGGTTGTGGAGGTTAGCACGCTATAACGTTACAGCACAGGGTAATCCTAATTTTATGGATCAAATTTATTCCAATCTAACTCAAAAGTTTTGAACAACACAAAGGTTTTATCCAGATCAAAACCAAGAATAGATTATGTGATCTAATCCAATTTCAGGATCCTTGTTTCCTTTTGAACAACCCATTTTCAAGATTTGATCCAATCCGATAGCCGAAATCCGGTAACTGAAATCCGATCACCGAAATCCGATCACATTTCTTTTGAACAATTGTGCCCAAACAATCAAAGCATATGTAAAACTAAAAAGCTATGCTACCTCATGTTTGTTTTGCTCGGACCCCGTAAATCACCGCTTGCGGTTATATTTGGGGGCCAAGCAGCGAAGCTGCGAAGGCACCCATTGTGTTTCTATGTTTTCTTATTGGGGGCCAAGCAAAGAAGCTGCGAAGGCACCCATTGTGTTTGTTAGTTTTCTTATTATTGGGGGCCAAGCAGCGAAGCTGCGAAGGCACCCATTGTGTTTCTATGTTTTCTTATTATTGGGGGCCAAGCAGCGAAGCTGCGAAGGCACCCATTGTGTTTCTATTTGTTCTTATTAGGGGTCCGAGCAGCGTAGCTGCAGGAACCCTATTGTTTCTGTACCGTTCATTTTTTGGCCAAAATTCTGTAAAAATCATACTGCAGCCTAAACCGTAACTCCAAAACTCTTGAAATTTTCAGGTATGGTTACCAGTACCCCCCTCTACCCATAACCCAAAATTTGGGGTACTGCACCCAAAGGTGGCGCTATTGAAAAAAAAAGTTAATTATGCTTATTTCTCCTTACCAGATTCACCTAGACTCAAAATTCTTTCAGAATATTAATCTCTAAACTCAGATGCATCTTTTTGGCCCTGGTCTTATGGTCTACAAATGTTTACTTTTTCCACAATTTCATGGAAAAGCCAAACATTATAAAAAGTTTCACACTCTTCAAAAATAATCGAATCTTCACCAAAATTCTCACAGACAATGTTTAGACCAAGCCTCACAAAAGTTATCGCTCAGAATTTTGATATTTTGTTCCATTTCAGAGATATAGGCCAATAAAGTTAGACCACTTAGGCCTTTTTTCCTAGATCACCTATATTCCTATAAACCGTAAGTCCTAGAAACTTGACATTTTCAAGTATTGTTACCAGTACCCCCCACTACCCATAACCCAAATTTGGGGTACTGCACCCAAAGGTGGCGCTCTTGTCAAAAACGCTTATTTCTCCTTACCAGATTCACCTAGACTCAAAATTCTTTAATCATATTAATCTCTACATTCAGATGCATCTTTTTCACCCTGGTCTTATGCTCTAAAAATGTTTACTTTTGCCACAATTTCAGAGAAAAGCCAAACATCATAAAAAGTTTCACAGGCTTCAAAAATTATCAAATCTTCACCAAAATTCTCACAGACAATGTATAGACAAAGCCTCACAAAAGTTATCAAAAGAATTTGGATACGTTGTTCCATTTCAGAGATATAGGCCAATAAAGTTCGACCACTCAGCCCATTTCTCCTATATCACCTATATTCCTATATGAGTAATTTTTTTTTCTTGGATAACAACCATACAACCATCATTAGGTGGATACCATTAACAGTGCACATTTTCAGATATGTACTCTTTTTTATAAAGCCCTTAATTCTATTGTCAAATGTATGCTAGGAATTTTCTTGATGTTGTGTGTTTGCCAACACACATTTTCACCATTTGAATGTGACTGCTCAATGTGTATGATTGTCAGTGGCTGAGTGGGATAATGCCTAGTGCTGGTGTTTGTTAGGTTGAGAGTTCGAATCCTGCTAGAGCTTTAGGCTCAAGATGCACATGCTATTGGTTATTGAAGATTCACACTATTGAACAGCACCTGAATGACATCAGACAATTAACATTCACACTCATTAGTTGCCAAGAATCAGAATGCCGACACACTCTATGACATATAGGGGAACTTCTTTGTTTACTATTTTTCCTTCATCATTAAGTCTATCATATTTATATTTCATCCATTAGTGTTCTTCTCTACAAATGTCTAATTGCCCCAGAATATCCAAAAGTTTTCAGGTGTACTCTTTCAGGAAAGCCCTTCATTTTATTGTCAAATGTATACTTGGAGTTTTTCTTGTGTGTTTACAAACACACATTTTCACCATTTGAATGTGACTGCTGAATGTGTATGATTGTCAGTGGCAGAGTGGGATAATGCCTAGTGCTGGTGTTTGTTAGGTTGAGAGTTCGAATCCTGCAAGAGCTTTATGCTCAATATGCACATGCTATTGGTTATTGAAGATTCACACCATTGAACAGCACCTGAATGACATCAGGCAATTGACATTCACACTCATTAGTTGCCAAGAATCAGAATGCCGACACACTCTATGGCATATAGGGGAACTTCTTTGTTTACTATTTTTCCTTCATCACTAAGTCTATCATATTTATATTTCATCCATTACTGTTCTTCTCTATAAATGTCTAATTGCCCCAGAATATCCAAAAGTTTTCAGGTGTACTTTTTCAGGAAAGCCCTTAATTTTATTGTCAAATGTATACTTGGAGTTTTTCTTGTGTGTTTACCAACACACATTTTCACCATGTGAATGTGACTACCCAATATGTAGGATTGTCAGTGGCTCAGTGGGATAATGCCTAGTGCTGGTGTTTGTTAGGTTGAGGGTTGAGGGTTCGAATCCCCGGTAGTGCTTTAGGCTCTAGCTCGAATACTATTGGTTCTTGAAGATTCACACCATTGAACAGCACCTGAATGACATCAGGCAATCAACATACACAGTCATTAGTTGCCAAGAATCAGAATGCCGAGACACGACATTAAGGGGAACTTCTTTGTTTACTATTTTTCCTTCATCATTAAGTCTATCATATTTATATTTCATCTATTAGTGTTCATCTCTACAAATGTCTAATTGCCCCTCCATGTTTGGAGTTTTTCTTGTTGTGTGTTTACCAATACACACTTTCACCATGTGAATGTGACTGGCCAACATGTAGGATTGACAGTGGCTCAGTGGGATAATGCCTTGTACTGGTGATCCTTAGGTTGAGAGTTCAAATCCCACTTGAAGCATTAGTGGGTTGTGGATGTTAGCATACTACAATAGAATGCTGTTGGGTTGTGGAGGTTAACACACTATGACATTACAGCTACTTGTCAATATGGACTTGTAGTGCAAGGCAAGTATTACTGTATAATTATAAGCTGTAGCCTATAATTATTTGTTATTCTTATAATATTTGTCATTTCTTATACATATTTAGTCGGCTCTTCCACTTGACAGAACAACTGTATATCGGTTAAGGATGTCACGCATGAAACAATGCTGCAGAAACACGAAAATACGACTTTGAGTTTAGTAGGCTATAATTTTCAGTTCCTGTTTATCTATTGCACAATGGGTAATAATTTAAAGGAATCGTGTTGCAGTCTTGTAAATAGTGACCCTGCAAGATCCCTAGTCATTGCAATATCATAGTCTGTGACTTAAAACTCTACTACTTGTCTTTAGATGTAAGAGGGTCTGAGACTGTAGTCTTTCAAAAATCTTTTCCAAATCTTTGCAAATCTTTCCAAAGTTTACCTGCTGGGAAACCCTGTAGCTCCGGAGCAGGGGCTCAGACCAGGATAAATTGTTTGCTCGCCCTCAGTTCGCTCTTTTGTTCATCTCAACCCAGCACTCCAGTGTGTCCTGCTCTGTGTGTGTCTTTGAGTTAACGTAAGTCATCACTTTAATCACCCTCACTATGACTTTTGTGATGTTTATCAGTTTGTAGAGTAGCTCTGCCATCATGTGTAAAGTTAAGGTCTTTGTTTGTTGGTTTGGTGTGTTGGAGTCCCATGTGAGAGATGATTAGGTGATGTTGGTTGACTTGGGATGTCAAGTATTGTTTAGTTGTACCTTATATAGCCATATGATTTCAGTTTATTGTTCAAATGTCAATTGGTTTGTTTGTGAGTTGGGATCTGTACTGATTTACCCCATTTCACTGATTACTCCATTTTCTGTTTGTTTCCTCTTTGATGCAGCACACATACAAGTAAAGAACAAAAGAACAGATGAATTGAAACTCAAATAAAGTTAACTTGTGTTGCACCGAAACCTGCCATCTCCGTGTCATCACTCCATACCATTGAGCCTTCTGACCGAGGCTCTGCCTGCTCGCCACACACTCACTCTACCTCGACCCACATCGCCCCCTACAGTTCCTTCAGTTGGGTTGTGGAGGTTAGCATACTAGAATAGAATACTGTTAAGAATACTGTTGGGTTGTGGAGGTTGGCACACTATAACGTTACAGCTGCTAGTCAGGACTTGTCGTGCAAGGCAAGTATAACTGTATAATTAAGTGTGCTTGCAAGCACACTTATTGTTCTTAAGTTTTATTAGGGGTCCGAGCAGCGTAGCTCAGAATTTTGATATTTTGTTCCATTTCAGAGATGTAGGCCAATAAAGTTAGACCACTTAGGCCTTTTTTTCTAGATCACCTATATTCCTATATGAGTATTTTTTTTTCTTTAACAACCATACAACCATCATTAGGTGGATACCATTAACAGTGCACATTTTCAGATCTGTACTCTTTTTTTATAAAGCCCTTAATTCTATTGTCAAATGTATGCTAGGAATTTTCTTGATGTTGTGTGTTTGCCAACACACATTTTCACCATGTGAATGTGACTGCCTAATATGTAGGATTGTCAGTGGCTGAGTGGGATAATGCCTAGTGCTGGTGTTTGTTAGGTTGAGAGTTCGAATCCTGCTAGAGCTTGAGGCTCAAGATGCACATGCTATTGGTTATTGAAGATTGACACCATTGAACAGCACCTGAATGACATCAGGCAATTAACATTCACACTCATTAGTTGCCAAGAATCAGAATGCCGACACACTCTATGACATATAGGGGAACTTCTTTGTTTACTATTTTTCCTTCATCATTAAGTCTATCATATTTATATTTCATCCATTACTGTTCTTCTCTATAAATGTCTAATTGCCCCAGAATATTCAAAAGTTTTCAGGTGTAGTCTTTCAGGAAAGCCCTTCATTTTATTGTCAAATGTATACTTGGAGTTTTTCTTGTGTGTTTACCAATACACATTTTCACCATGTGAATGTGACTGGCAAAGATGTAGGATTGACAGTGGCTTAGTGGGATAATGCCTTGTACTGGTCATCCTTAGGTTGAGAGTTCAAATCCCACCTGAAGCATTAGTGTTCAAATACTGTTGGCTTGTGGAGGTTAGCATACTAGAATAGATTGTTGTGGAGGTTAGCACACTATAACATTACAGCATTACAGCTACTTGTCAATATGGACTTGTAGTGCAAGGCAAGTATAACTGTATAATTATAGGCTATTTATCTTATTGACTCCAACACAGAACCCACCACCACAAATGCAATTCAATTCTGTGGGAAACACTGCCTTCCATTATCAAACCCTTCATCTTATCCACAACAAATAAATAGTCCTGTAGAATCAAGTATTGTTAGAATACTCTTGGGTTGTGGAGGTTAGCACGCTATAACGTTACAGCACAGGGTAATCCTAATTTTATGGATCAAATTTATTCCAATCTAACTCAAAAGTTTTGAACAACACAAAGGTTTTATCCAGATCAAAACCAAGAATAGATTATGTGATCTAATCCAATTTCAGGATCCTTGTTTCCTTTTGAACAACCCATTTTCAAGATTTGATCCAATCCGATAGCCGAAATCCGGTAACTGAAATCCGATCACCGAAATCCGATCACATTTCTTTTGAACAATTGTGCCCAAACAATCAAAGCATATGTAAAACTAAAAAGCTATGCTACCTCATGTTTGTTTTGCTCGGACCCCGTAAATCACCGCTTGCGGTTATATTTGGGGGCCAAGCAGCGAAGCTGCGAAGGCACCCATTGTGTTTCTATGTTTTCTTATTGGGGGCCAAGCAAAGAAGCTGCGAAGGCACCCATTGTGTTTGTTAGTTTTCTTATTATTGGGGGCCAAGCAGCGAAGCTGCGAAGGCACCCATTGTGTTTCTATGTTTTCTTATTATTGGGGGCCAAGCAGCGAAGCTGCGAAGGCACCCATTGTGTTTCTATTTGTTCTTATTAGGGGTCCGAGCAGCGTAGCTGCAGGAACCCTATTGTTTCTGTACCGTTCATTTTTTGGCCAAAATTCTGTAAAAATCATACTGCAGCCTAAACCGTAACTCCAAAACTCTTGAAATTTTCAGGTATGGTTACCAGTACCCCCCTCTACCCATAACCCAAAATTTGGGGTACTGCACCCAAAGGTGGCGCTATTGAAAAAAAAAGTTAATTATGCTTATTTCTCCTTACCAGATTCACCTAGACTCAAAATTCTTTCAGAATATTAATCTCTAAACTCAGATGCATCTTTTTGGCCCTGGTCTTATGGTCTACAAATGTTTACTTTTTCCACAATTTCATGGAAAAGCCAAACATTATAAAAAGTTTCACACTCTTCAAAAATAATCGAATCTTCACCAAAATTCTCACAGACAATGTTTAGACCAAGCCTCACAAAAGTTATCGCTCAGAATTTTGATATTTTGTTCCATTTCAGAGATATAGGCCAATAAAGTTAGACCACTTAGGCCTTTTTTCCTAGATCACCTATATTCCTATAAACCGTAAGTCCTAGAAACTTGACATTTTCAAGTATTGTTACCAGTACCCCCCACTACCCATAACCCAAATTTGGGGTACTGCACCCAAAGGTGGCGCTCTTGTCAAAAACGCTTATTTCTCCTTACCAGATTCACCTAGACTCAAAATTCTTTAATCATATTAATCTCTACATTCAGATGCATCTTTTTCACCCTGGTCTTATGCTCTAAAAATGTTTACTTTTGCCACAATTTCAGAGAAAAGCCAAACATCATAAAAAGTTTCACAGGCTTCAAAAATTATCAAATCTTCACCAAAATTCTCACAGACAATGTATAGACAAAGCCTCACAAAAGTTATCAAAAGAATTTGGATACGTTGTTCCATTTCAGAGATATAGGCCAATAAAGTTCGACCACTCAGCCCATTTCTCCTATATCACCTATATTCCTATATGAGTAATTTTTTTTTCTTGGATAACAACCATACAACCATCATTAGGTGGATACCATTAACAGTGCACATTTTCAGATATGTACTCTTTTTTATAAAGCCCTTAATTCTATTGTCAAATGTATGCTAGGAATTTTCTTGATGTTGTGTGTTTGCCAACACACATTTTCACCATTTGAATGTGACTGCTCAATGTGTATGATTGTCAGTGGCTGAGTGGGATAATGCCTAGTGCTGGTGTTTGTTAGGTTGAGAGTTCGAATCCTGCTAGAGCTTTAGGCTCAAGATGCACATGCTATTGGTTATTGAAGATTCACACTATTGAACAGCACCTGAATGACATCAGACAATTAACATTCACACTCATTAGTTGCCAAGAATCAGAATGCCGACACACTCTATGACATATAGGGGAACTTCTTTGTTTACTATTTTTCCTTCATCATTAAGTCTATCATATTTATATTTCATCCATTACTGTTCTTCTCTATAAATGTCTAATTGCCCCAGAATATCCAAAAGTTTTCAGGTGTACTCTTTCAGGAAAGCCCTTCATTTTATTGTCAAATGTATACTTGGAGTTTTTCTTGTGTGTTTACTAACACATATTTTCACCATTTGAATGTGACTGCTGAATGTGTATGATTGTCAGTGGCAGAGTGGGATAATGCCTAGTGCTGCTGTTTGTTAGGTTGAGAGTTCGAATCCTGCTAGAGCTTTAGGCTCAAGATGCACATGCTATTGGTTATTGAAGATTCACACTATTGAACAGCACCTGAATGACATCAGACAATTAACATTCACACTCATTAGTTGCCAAGAATCAGAATGCCGACACACTCTATGACATATAGGGGAACTTCTTTGTTTACTATTTTTCCTTCATCATTAAGTCTATCATATTTATATTTCATCCATTACTGTTCTTCTCTATAAATGTCTAATTGCCCCAGAATATCCAAAAGTTTTCAGGTGTACTCTTTCAGGAAAGCCCTTCATTTTATTGTCAAATGTATACTTGGAGTTTTTCTTGTGTGTTTACTAACACATATTTTCACCATTTGAATGTGACTGCTGAATGTGTATGATTGTCAGTGGCAGAGTGGGATAATGCCTAGTGCTGCTGTTTGTTAGGTTGAGAGTTCGAATCCTGCTAGAGCTTTAGGCTCAAGATGCACATGCTATTGGTTATTGAAGATTCACACTATTGAACAGCACCTGAATGACATCAGACAATTAACATTCACACTCATTAGTTGCCAAGAATCAGAATGCCGACACACTCTATGACATATAGGGGAACTTCTTTGTTTACTATTTTTCCTTCATCATTAAGTCTATCATATTTATATTTCATCCATTACTGTTCTTCTCTATAAATGTCTATTTGCCCCAGAATATCCAAAAGTTTTCAGGTGTATTTTTTCAGGAAAGCCCTTCATTTTATTGTCAAATATATACTTGGAGTTTTTCTTGTGTGTTTACCAACACACATTTTCACCATGTGAATGTGACTACCCAATATGTAGGATTGTCAGTGGCTCAGTGGGATAATGCCTAGTGCTGGTGTTTGTTAGGTTGAGGGTTCGAATCCCCGGTAGTGCTTTAGGCTCTAGCTCGAATACTATTGGTTATTGAAGATTCACACCATTGAACAGCACCTGAATGACATCAGGCAATCAACATTCACACTCATCAGTTGCCAAGAATCAGAATGCCGAGACACTCTATGACATTCAGGGGAACTTCTTTGTTTACTATTTTTCCTTCATCATTAAGTCTATCATATTTATATTTAATCTATTAGTGTTCATCTCTACAAATGTCTAATCGCCCCTCCATGCTTGGAGTTTTTCTTGTGTGTTTACCAATACACATTTTCACCATGTGAATGTGGCTGGCCAACATGTAGGATTGACAGTGGGTCAGTGGGATAATACCTTGTACTGGTGATCCTTAGGTTGAGAGTTCAAATCCCACTTGAAGCATTAGTGGGTTGTGGATGTTAACATACTACAATAGAATGCTGTTGGGTTGTGGAGGATAACACACTATAACATTACAGCTACTTGTCAATATGGACTTGTAGTGCAAGGCAAGTGTTACTGTGTAATTATAAGCTGTAGCCTATAATTATTTGTTATTCTTATAATATTTGTCATTTCTTATACATATTTAGTCGGCTCTTCCACTTGACAGAACAACTCTATATCGGTTAAGGATGTCACGCATGAAACAATGCTGCAGAAACACGAAAATACGACTTTGAGTTTAGTAGGCTATAATTTTCAGTTCCTGTTTATCTATTGCACAATGGGTAATATTTTAAAGGAATCATGTTGCAGTCTTGTAAATAGTGACCCTGCAAGATCCCTAGTCATTGCAAAATCATAGTCTGTGACTTAAAACTCTACTACTTGTCTTTAGATGTGAGAGGGTCTGAGACTGTAGTCTTTCAAAAATCTTTTCCAAATCTTTGCAAATCTTTCCAAAGTTTACCCGCTGGGAAACCCTGTAGCTCCGGAGCAGGGGCTCAGACCAGGATAAATTGTTTGCTCGCCCTCAGTTCGCTCTTTTGTTCATCTCAACCTAGCACTCCAGTGTGTCCTGCTCTGTGTGCGTCTTTGAGTTAACGTAAGTCATCACTTTAATCACCCTCACTATGACTTTTGTGATGTTTATCAGTTTGTAGAGTAGCTCTGCCATCATGTGTAAAGTTAAGGTCTTTGTTTGTTGGTTTGGTGTGTTGGAGTCCCATGTGAGAGATGATTAGGTGATGTTGGTTGACTTGGGATGTCAAGTATTGTTTAGTTGTACCTTTATATAGCCATATGATTTCAGTTTATTGTTCAAATATCAATTGGTTTGTTTGTGAGTTGGGATCTGTACTGATTTACCCCATTTCACTGATTACTCCATTTTCTGTTTGTTTCCTCTTTGATGCAGCACACATACAAGTAAAGAACAAAAGAACAGATGAATTGAAACTCAAATAAAGTTAACTTGTGTTGCACCGAAACCTGCCATCTCCGTGTCATCACTCCATACCATTGAGCCTTCTGAGTCACACCATTGAACAGCACCTGAATGACATCAGGCAATTAACATTCACACTCATTAGTTGCCAAGAATCAGAATGCCGACACACTCTATGACATATAGGGGAACTTCTTTGTTTACTATTTTTCCTTCATCATTAAGTCTATCATATTTATATTTCATCCATTACTGTTCTTCTCTATAAATGTCTAATTGCCCCAGAATATCCAAAAGTTTTCAGGTGTACTCTTTCAGGAAAGCCCTTCATTTTATTGTCAAATGTATACTTGGAGTTTTTCTTGTGTGTTTACCAACACACATTTTCACCATGTGAATGTGACTGCCTAATATGTCGGATTGTTAGTGGCTCAGAGGGATAATGCCTAGTGCTGGTGTTTGTTAGGTTGAGAGTTCGAATCCTGCTAGAGCTTTAGGCTCAAGATGCACATGCTATTGGTTATTGAAGATTCACACCACTGAACAGCACCTGAATGACATCAGGCAATCAACATTCACACTCATTAGTTGCCAAGAATCAGAATGCCGACACACTCGAAGACATATAGGGGAACTTCTTTGTTTACTATTTTTCCTTCATCATTAAGTCTATCATATTTATATTTCATCCATTACTGTTCTTCTCTACAAATTTCTAATTGTCCCAGAATTTCCAAACGTTTTCAGGTGTTCTCTTTCAGGAAAGCCCTTCATTTTATTGTCAAATGTATACTTGGAGTTTTTCTTGTGTGTTTACCAATACACATTTTCACCATGTGAATGTGACTGGCAAAGATGTAGGATTGACAGTGGCTTAGTGGGATAATGCCTTGTACTGGTCATCCTAAGGTTGAGAGTTCAAATCCCACCTGAAGCATTAGTGTTCAAATACTGTTGGGTTGTGGAGGTTAGCATACTAGAATATAATGTTGTGGAGGTTAGCACACTATAACATTACAGCATTACAGCTACTTGTCAATATGGACTTGTAGTGCAAGTCAAGTATAACTGTATAATTATAGGCTGTTTATCTTATTGACTCCGACACAGAACCCACCACCACAAATGCAATTCAATTCTGTGGGAAACACTGCCTTCCATTATCAAACCCTTCATCTTATCCACAACAAATAAATAGTCCTGTAGAATCAAGTATTGTTAGAATACTGTTGGGTTGTGGAGGTTAGCACACTATAATGTTACAGCACAGGGTAATCCTAATTTTATGGATCAAATTTATTCCAATCTAACTCAAAAGTTTTGAACAACACAAAGGTTTTATCCAGATCAAAACCAAGAATAGATTATGTGATCTAATCCAATTTCAGGATCCTTGTTTCCTTTTGAACAACCCATTTTCAAGATTTGATCCAATCCGATAGCCGAAATCCGGTAACTGAAATCCGATAACCGAAATCCGATCACATTTCTTTTGAACAATTGTGCCCAAACAATCAAAGCATATGTAAAACTAAAAAGCTATGCTACCTCATGTTCGTTTTGCTCGGACCCCGTAAATCACCGCTTGCGGTTATATTTGGGGGCCAAGCAGCGAAGCTGCGAAGGCACCCATTGTGTTTCTATTTGTTCTTATTATTATTATTATTATTATTATTATTATTATTCCGCCATTAAAGTCAATGGCAGCCCATAGAACCGTCTGGTGAAAAGTTGTGAAATTTGGCACACTGATTAGGGACAGTCCCATGATTAATGTCACCAAGTTTCATGATGGCACCTCAAGCACTCTAGCGCCACCAACAGGCCAAAGTTGGACTTGCGTTCACGCACGTAACTTTTGACCCGTATGGCCGATTGTCAAAAATGAGGTATCGTTGGAATCCTTGGACCAAGCCGAGTTCAACGCACCCTATGACGTCATTTTCCGCCATGATGGATTTTCCGCCATTTTGGATTTCATCAAAAACACTTAAAAGTCTTCACAGGTCACAAATTTTGTCTGATCGACACCAAACCTGACACACTTGATCTTCACATCAAGCCGCACAAAAGTTATTCCTTTTCGTCTTCGGAACTCAAACCGTTTGCCCGTAAGAGCCAATCGAAATATGCGGCGAAGCCGCCAAACAGGAAGTGAGCTCATATCTCAGCAACCCATTCATCTGTCATAACCAAACTTAGTGCATGGACTCAGGAAATTTGGTGACCTTTGACCTGTAGGGGGCGCTGTAATTAAGAAACATGCCTTTTGGCCTGTAGCTGCAGTTGTGCTTAGAATTAAAACGCACTAGTGGTGTCTGGTAATACTGTTGGAGGTCCTTAGGCCGACCCAAGTCAACTTGTGATGTCATCGTAATTAATTCGGCCGCTATATTGGATTTAATCAAAAACACGTACAAATTTTCGCAGGTCACAAATTTCAGCGGATCCTCACCAAAATTGGCAGAGACCATCTTCAGACCATGCCTTATCAGTGCGTTGCTTTTTGGAACAATTGACAGTAGCATTCGGCTGTAACAGCCAATCGAAACTTGCGGCGAAGCCGCCAAACAGGAAGTGAGCTCATATCTCAGCAACCCTTGCATGTATCATAACCAAACTTACTACATATATTCATGACCCCATTAGGAGGACGCTCAAAAAATTTGGTGACCTTTGACCTGTAGGGGGTGCTGCAATTAGCAATATTGCATTTTGATGTGTAGTTGCTGATGTGTTTTATCAATCTTTTATTTTTTGATGTGAAACTGATGACAACATGTTCCATCCAGTTAATTCTAATGCGTGCGTGCAAGAGCAGGGCAGGGCAGAACGGGGTGGGACGGGCTGGGGTGATTAGGTGGGGGGGGGGCTGGCTGGCAGAGGCGGTGGCAATACTCAGCCCTGTTTCAGCCCTGTTGATCCCGGGTGTCTGCTGAGTTCTATCTTGTCACCGTGGCTACTCCGGCCTATCCTGCTTGGCCCCCTCATTGCTGCTTGCAGCTATATTTATTATTATTACACATCTTTCCGCTGCCATTGAAGTCTATGGCAGCCCATAGAACCGTAAAGTAAAAAGTTGTGAAATTTGGCACATGCATTCCATACATTCCCATATTCCATTTCACAAATTTTCAAGTCTGAACCCCAGGCAGTCTAGCGCCACCAATGGGTCAAAGTTGCCATTGCATCCATGCACTTAACTTTTGAACCGTATGTCCAATTTTGAACATCCATATACAGTTGGAACCCCTGGACTGACCTGAGTTCACTAACTCCTATTACGTTACTTTCCGCCATATTGGACCTCCGCCATATTGTATTTCATCAAAAACACTTAAAAGTTTTCACAGGTCACAAACTTCATCCAATTTTCACGAAACTTGACACAGATGTTCTTCAGACCATGTCTCATAATTGCATTGCCTTTGACACCCATACTCAAAACTGGTCGCCAGTCACGACCAATCAAAATTGGCGGCGAAGCCGCCAAACAGGAAGTGAACTCAGATCTCGGCAAGGCTTTCACATATCAAAACCAAACTCACTACATGGGCTCAGGACCCAAATAGGAGGAGGCTCAATAAATTTGATGACTTTTGACCTACAGGTGGCGCTATAATTAACAAAAGTATGTTTTGGCCTCTATGGGGTGATGTGTTTGAAATTAAAACATATTAGTTATCTCTGTTAATATTTTGGGAGGGCCTTAGGCTGACACATATCAACTTTTGACATTAACATAATTGATTGGACCGCCATATTGGATTTCATCAAAAACACTTAAAAGTTTTCACAGGTCACAAACTTCATCCAATTTTCACGAAACTTGACACAGATGTTCTTCAGACCATGTCTCATAATTGCATTGCCTTTGACACCCATACTCAAAACTGGTCGCCAGTCACGACCAATCAAAATTGGCGGCGAAGCCGCCAAACAGGAAGTGAACTCAGATCTCGGCAAGGCTTTCACATATCAAAACCAAACTCACTACATGGGCTCAGGACCCAAATAGGAGGAGGCTCAATAAATTTGATGACTTTTGACCTACAGGTGGCGCTATAATTAACAAAAGTATGTTTTGGCCTCTATGGGGTGATGTGTTTGAAATTAAAACATATTAGTTATCTCTGTTAATATTTTGGGAGGGCCTTAGGCTGACACATATCAACTTTTGACATTAACATAATTGATTGGACTGCCATATTGGATTTCATCAAAAACACTTAAAAGTTTTCACAGGTCACAAATTTCATCCAATTTTCACGAAACTTGGCACAGATGATCTTCAGACCATGCCTCACAAACGCATTGCTTTTTGTACCTTTATTCAGAACAGGTCAGCCGTGACGACCAATCGAAATTGGCGGCAAAGCCTTCAAACAGGAAGTGAACTGTTATCTCCGCCAAGCTTTCACATATCAAAACCAAACTTGGTACATGGGCTCAGAACCCAATTAGGAGAAGGCTCAATACATTTCGTGACTTTTGACCACTATGGGGGCGCTATAATCACAGGAAGTAGGCTCATATCTCAACAACACTTTCACATATCAAAACCAAACTTGGTATATGGACTTGGGACCCCATCCTGTGGACACAAAAAATCAATTTGGTGACCTTTGACCACTAAGGGGGCGCTAGAGTTACAGGAAGTTAGCTCCTATCTCAGCAACGCTTTCACATATCAATACCAAACTTGGTTCATAGACTTGGGACCCCATCCTGAGGACACACAAAACATTTGGTGTACTTTGACCACTAGAGGCGCTATAATTAGCAATACTTTCTCATATCAACCTCAAACTTGGTACGTGGACTCGTGGTCACAACCTGAGGACGCACAATACATTTGGTGACTTTTGACCACTAGGGGTGCCATAATTAGCAAGACTTTCTCGTATCAACACCAAACTTGGTACGTGGACTCATGAACACATCCTGAATAGCTACAATACATTTGGTGTCTTTTGACCACTAGGGAAAACTATGACATGAATTAGGCTCAAATCTTACGCTTTCATGGATTGAAATCAAACTTTGTACATGGACTCAAGACCCAATCCCAATCCAGTCCAATTCAATCCAATCCAATCAACAATCACATGAAGTAGGCTCATATCTCAGCAATCCCAATCCAATCCAGTCCAATTCAATCCAATCCAATCAACCATCACATGAAGTAGGCTCATATCTCAGCAATCCCAATCCAATCCAATCAAATCCAATCCAGTCCAATCCAATCCAGTCCAGTACAATCCAATTCAATCCAATCCAATCGACAATCACATGAAGTAGTCTCATATCTCAGTAATCCCAATCCAGTCCAATCAAATCCAATCCAGCCCAATCCAATCCAATCCAGTCCAATTAAATCCAATCCAATGAACAATCATATGAAGTAGGCTCATATCTCTGCAATCCCAATCCCAATACAGTCCAGTCCAATCCAATCCAGTCCAGTCCTGTCCAATTCAGTCCAGTCCAATCCCAATCCAATCCAATCCAGTCCAATCCAATCCAGTCCAGTCCAGTCCAGTCCAGTCCAGTCCTGTCCAATTCAGTCCAGTCCAATCCCAATCCAATCCAATCCAGTCCATTCCATTCCATTCCATTCCAATCCAATCCAGTCCTGTCCAATTCAGTCCAGTCCAATCCAATCCAGTCCAGTCCTGTCCAATTCAGTCCAGTCCAATCCCAATCCAATCCAGTCCAATCCAATCCAGTCCAGTCCAGTCCAGTCCAGTCCTGTCCAATTCAGTCCAGTCCAATCCCAATCCAATCCAATCCAATCCAGTCCATTCCATTCCATTCCATTCCATTCCAATCCAAAACAATCCAGTCCTGTCTAATTCAGTCCAGTCCAATCCAATCCAGTCCAGTCCTGTCCAATTCAGTCCAGTCCAATCCCAATCCAATCCAATCCAGTCCAGTCTAATCCAATCCAGTCCAGTCCTGTCCAGTACAATCCAATTCAATCCAATCCAATCGACAATCACATGAAGTAGTCTCATATCTCAGTAATCCCAATCCAGTCCAATCAAATCCAATCCAGTCCAATCCAATCCAATCCAGTCCAATTAAATCCAATCCAATGAACAATCATATGAAGTGCATATGCCTTTTGGCCTGTAGCTGCAGTTGTGCTTAGAATTAAAACGCACTAGTGGTGTCTGGTAATACTGTTGGAGGTCCTTAGGCCGACCCAAGTCAACTTGTGATGTCATCGTAATTAATTCGGCCGCTATATTGGATTTAATCAAAAACACGTACAAATTTTCGCAGGTCACAAATTTCAGCGGATCCTCACCAAAATTGGCAGAGACCATCTTCAGACCATGCCTTATCAGTGCGTTGCTTTTTGGAACAATTGACAGTAGCATTCGGCTGTAACAGCCAATCGAAACTTGCGGCGAAGCCGCCAAACAGGAAGTGAGCTCATATCTCAGCAACCCTTGCATGTATCATAACCAAACTTACTACATATATTCATGACCCCATTAGGAGGACGCTCAAAAAATTTGGTGACCTTTGACCTGTAGGGGGTGCTGCAATTAGCAATATTGCATTTTGATGTGTAGTTGCTGATGTGTTTTATCAATCTTTTATTTTTTGATGTGAAACTGATGACAACATGTTCCATCCAGTTAATTCTAATGCGTGCGTGCAAGAGCAGGGCAGGGCAGAACGGGGTGGGACGGGCTGGGGTGATTAGGTGGGGGGGGGGCTGGCTGGCAGAGGCGGTGGCAATACTCAGCCCTGTTTCAGCCCTGTTGATCCCGGGTGTCTGCTGAGTTCTATCTTGTCACCGTGGCTACTCCGGCCTATCCTGCTTGGCCCCCTCATTGCTGCTTGCAGCTATATTTGGGGGCCAAGCAGCGAAGCTGCGAAGGCACCCATTGTTTTTCTATTTGTTCTTATTGGGGGCCAAGCAGCGAAGCTGCGCGGCAACCCTTAGTGATTCTACCTTTTCTTATTATTATTACACATCTTTCCGCTGTCATTGAAGTCTATGGCAGCCCATAGAACCGTACAGTAAAAAGTTGTGAAATTTGGCACATTGATTCGGGACAGTATAAAAATTAATTTGAGCAAGTTTTATGCCTGAACCACAGAGAGTCTAGCGCCACCAATGGGTCAAAGTTGACATTGCATCCATGCAATTAACTTTTGAACCGTATGCCCGATTTTGAATATCGCAATATCTTTGGAAGTCTTGGATGAGGCCGAACTCAACGCACCCCATGACGTCAATTTCCGCCATGTTGGATCTTCCGCCATATTGTATTTCATCAAAAACACTTAAAAGGCATCAAAGTTCGCAAAGTTTGTCCGATTTTCACGAAACTTGACGCAGATGATCGTCAGACCATGACTCATAAACGCATTGCTTTTTGGAGACATATTCAAAACCGGTTGCCTGTGACGACCAATCAAGTTTGGCGGCGAAGCCGCCAAACAGGAAGTGAAGTGATATCTCAGCAAGGCTTTCGCGTATCAACACCAAACTCAGTACAGGGTCTCAGTACCCAATTAGGAGGAGGCTCAATAAATTTGATGACTTTTGACCTATAGGTGGCGCTATAATTAGCAAAATTATGTTTTAGCCTGTAACGGGTCATGTGTTTAGAATTAAAGCATATTAGTGATATCTGTTAATACCTTGAGAGGTCCTTAGGCCGAAACATGCCAACATGTGACGTCAACATAATTTATTCGACCGCCATATTGGATGTCATCAAAAACACTTAAAAGGCATCAAAGGTCAGAAAGTTTCTCCGATTTTCACGAAACTTGACGCAGATGATCGTCAGACCATGACTCATAAACGCATTGCTTTTTGGAGACATATTCAAAACCGGTTGCCTGAGACGACCAATCAAGTTTGGCGGCGAAGCCGCCAAACAGGAAGCGAAGTAATATCTCAGTAAAGCTTTAACGTATCAAAACCAAACTCAGTACATGGGGTCAGGACACCAATAAGGAGAAGGCTCAATAAATTTGATGACTTTTGACCTATAGGTGGCGCTATAATAAGCAAAATTACATTTTGGCCTGTAACGGGTGATGTGTTTGGAATTAAAACTTACTATTGGTGTCTGTTAATGTTAATGTTAATATACTAGTGATGTCTCTGGGAGGTCCTAAGGCTGACAGATGTGATTTTGTGATGTCAACATAATTGATCTGGCCGCCATATTGGATTTAATCAAAATCACTTAAAAGGCATCAAAGGTCACAAAGTTCATCCGATTTTCATGAAACTTGGTTCAGATGATCTTCAGACCATGACTCACAAACGCATTGCTTTTTGGACCCATATTCAAAACCCATCGCCCGTCTTGACCAATCAAGTTTGGCGGCGAAGCCGCCAAACAGGAAGTGAAGTGATCTCAGCAAGGCTTTTGCGTATCAACACCAAACTCAGTACAGGGTCTCAGGACCCAATTAGGAGGAGGCTCAATAAATTTGATGACTTTTGACCTATAGGTGGCGCTATAATCACAAGAAGTGGGCTCATATTTCAGCAATGCTTTCACATATTGAAACCAAACTTAGTATATGGACTTGGGACCTCATCCTGAGGACAGACAATAATTTTAGCAACGTTTGACCACTAGGGGTGCTATAATTTGCAACACTTTCTCGTATCGACACCAAACTTGGTACCTGGACTCGGGACCACATCCTGAATAAGGACAATACATTTAGTGACCTTTGACCACTAGGGGCGCTATAATTAGAAAAACTTTATCGTATCGACACCAAACTTGGTACATGGACTCGGGAACACATCCTGAAGACGCACAATATATTTAGTGAGCTTTGACCACTAGGGGTGCTACAATTATCAACACTTTCTTGTATCGACACCAAACTTGGTATGTGGACTTGTGACTACAACCTGACTACGCACAATAAATTTGGTGATGTTTGAGGTATGCATATGTGTGGGGGGTTATTGGGGTGTGTGGGGGAAGAAGTTTATCTGTGTATATGTGTGTGTGTGGGACAGGGGGGGTTAATTGGGTGTGTGTATAATGTAGCAACATTGGGTTGCCATGACAACTCCTGCTCAACTGCTTGGCCCCCTCATTGCTGCTTGCAGCTATATTTGGGGGCCAAGCAGCGAAGCTGCGCGGCAACCCTTAGTGATTCTACCTTTTCTTATTATTGGGGGCCAAGCAGCGAAGCTGCGAGGCAACCCTTAGTGATTCTACCTTTTCTTATTATTATTACACACTCTTTCCGCTGTCATTGGAGTCTATGGCAGCCCATAGAACCGTACAGTAAAAAGTTGTGAAATTTTGCACATTGATTCAGGACAGTATAAAAATGAATTTGAGCAAGTTTTATGCCTGAACCACAGACAGTCTAGCGCCACCAATGGGTCAAAGTTGACATTGCATCCATGCAATTAACTTTTGAACCGTATGCCCGATTTTAAATATCGTAACATCTTTGGAAGTCTTGGATGAGGCCAAACTCAACGCACCCCATGACGTCAATTTCCGCCATGTTGGATCTTCCGCCATATTGTATTTCATCAAAAACACTTAAAAGGCATCAAAGTTCGCAAAGTGTGTCCGTTTTTCACGAAACTTGACGCAGATTATCTTCAGACCATGACTCATAAATGCATTGCTTTTAGGAGCCATACTCAAAACCCGTCGCCCGTCACAACCAATCAAGTTTGTCGGCGAAGCCGCCAAACAGGAAGTGAAGTGATATCTCAGCAAGGCTTTCACGTATCAACACCAATCTCAGTACATAGTCTCAAGACCCAATTAGGAGGAGGCTCAAAAAATTTGACGACTTTTGACCTATAGGTGGCGCTATAATTACCAAAATTACGTTTTGGCCTGTAACGGGTCATGTGTTTGGAATTAAAGCATATTAGTGATATCTGTTAATAC
Source organism: Alosa pseudoharengus (assembly GCF_046254945.1). NCBI lineage: Eukaryota > Metazoa > Chordata > Actinopteri > Clupeiformes > Clupeidae > Alosa > Alosa pseudoharengus. Next base: position 2,042,085 of record NW_027468620.1, on the reverse strand, counting down.
CTTGAGAGGTCCTTAGGCCGACACATGCCAACATGTGACGTCAACATAATTGATTCGACCGCCATATTGGATTTCACCAAAAACATTTAAAAGGCATCAAAGGTCACAAAGTTTCTCTGATTTTCATGAAACTTGACGCAGATGATCGGCAGACCATGACTCATTAACGCATTGCTTTTTGGAGACATATTCAAAACCGGTTGCCTGTGACGACCAATCACGTTTGGCGGCGAAGCCGCCAAACAGGAAGTGAAGTGATCTCAGCAAGGCTTTCGCGTATCAACACCAAACTCAGTACAGGGTCTCAGGACCCAATTAGGAGGAGGCTCAATACATTTGATGACTTTTGACCTATAGGTGGCGCTATAATCACAAGAAGTGGGCTCATATTTCAGCAATGCTTTCACATATTGAAACCAAACTTAGTATATGGACTTGGGACCTCATCCTGAGGACAGACAATAATTTTAGCAACCTTTGACCAGTAGGGGTGCTATAATTTGCAAAACTTTCTCGTATCAACACCAAACTTGATATGTGGACTTGTGACTACAACCTGAGGACGCACAATAAATTTGGTGACTTTTGACCACTAGGGGTGCTATAATTATCAACACTTTCTCGTATCGACACCAAACTTGGTATGTGGACTTGTGACAACATCCTGAGGATGCACAATCAATTTTGCGACCTTTGACCACTAGGGGTGCTATAATTTGCGACACTTTCTCGTATCGACACCAATCTTGGTACAAGGACTCGGGACCACATCCTGAAGACGCTCAATATATTTAGTGACATTTGACCACTAGAGGCACTATAATTATCAACACCTTCTCGTATCGACACCAAACTTGGTATGTGGACTTGTGACTACAACCTGAGGACGCACAATACATTTGGTGATGTTTGAGGCATGCGTATGTGTGGGGGGCTATTGGGGTGTGTGGGAAAGGAGGTTTATCTGTGTATGTGTGTGTGTGGGATGGGGGGTTAATTGGGTGTGTGTATAATGTAACAACATTGGGTTGCCATGACAACTCCTGCTCAACTGCTTGGCCCCCACATTGCTGCTTGCAGCTATATTTATTACACATCTTTCCGCTGTCATTGAAGTCTATGGCAGCCCATAGAACCGTACAGTAAAAAGTTGTGAAATTTGGCACATTGATTCGGGACAGTATAAAAATTAATTTGAGCAAGTTTTATGCCTGAACCACAGAGAGTCTAGCGCCACCAATGGGTCAAAGTTGACATTGCATCCATGCAATTAACTTTTGAACCGTATGCCCGATTTTGAATATCGCAATATCTTTGGAAGTCTTGGATGAGGCCGAACTCAACGCACCCCATGACGTCAATTTCCGCCATGTTGGATCTTCCGCCATATTGTATTTCATGAAAAACACTTAAAAGGCATCAAAGTTCGCAAAGTTTGTCCGATTTTCACGAAACTTGACGCAGATGATCGTCAGACCATGACTCATAAACGCATTGCTTTTTGGAGACATATTCAAAACCGGTTGCCTGAGACGACCAATCAAGTTTGGCGGCGAAGCCGCCAAACAGGAAGCGAAGTAATATCTCAGTAAAGCTTTAACGTATCAAAACCAAACTCAGTACATGGGGTCAGGACCCAATAAGGAGAAGGCTCAATAAATTTGATGACTTTTGACCTATAGGTGGCGCTATAATAAGCAAAATTATGTTTTAGCCTGTAACGGGTCATGTGTTTAGAATTAAAGCATATTAGTGATATCTGTTAATACCTTGAGAGGTCCTTAGGCCGAAACATGCCAACATGTGACGTCAACATAATTTATTCGACCGCCATATTGGATGTCATCAAAAACACTTAAAAGGCATCAAAGGTCAGAAAGTTTCTCCGATTTTCACGAAACTTGACGCAGATGATCGTCAGACCATGACTCATAAACGCATTGCTTTTTGGAGACATATTCAAAACCGGTTGCCTGAGACGACCAATCAAGTTTGGCGGCGAAGCCGCCAAACAGGAAGCGAAGTAATATCTCAGTAAAGCTTTAACGTATCAAAACCAAACTCAGTACATGGGGTCAGGACCCAATAAGGAGAAGGCTCAATAAATTTGATGACTTTTGACCTATAGGTGGCGCTATAATAAGCAAAATTACATTTTGGCCTGTAACGGGTGATGTGTTTGGAATTAAAACTTACTATTGGTGTCTGTTAATGTTAATGTTAATATACTAGTGATGTCTCTGGGAGGTCCTAAGGCTGACAGATGTGATTTTGTGATGTCAACATAATTGATCTGGCCGCCATATTGGATTTAATCAAAATCACTTAAAAGGCATCAAAGGTCACAAAGTTCATCCGATTTTCATGAAACTTGGTTCAGATGATCTTCAGACCATGACTCACAAACGCATTGCTTTTTGGACCCATATTCAAAACCCATCGCCCGTCTTGACCAATCAAGTTTGGCGGCGAAGCCGCCAAACAGGAAGTGAAGTGATCTCAGCAAGGCTTTTGCGTATCAACACCAAACTCAGTACAGGGTCTCAGGACCCAATTAGGAGGAGGCTCAATAAATTTGATGACTTTTGACCTATAGGTGGCGCTATAATCACAAGAAGTGGGCTCATATTTCAGCAATGCTTTCACATATTGAAACCAAACTTAGTATATGGACTTGGGACCTCATCCTGAGGACAGACAATAATTTTAGCAACGTTTGACCACTAGGGGTGCTATAATTTGCAACACTTTCTCGTATCGACACCAAACTTGGTACCTGGACTCGGGACCACATCCTGAATAAGGACAATACATTTAGTGACCTTTGACCACTAGGGGCGCTATAATTAGAAAAACTTTATCGTATCGACACCAAACTTGGTATGTGGACTTGTGACTACAACCTGACTACGCACAATAAATTTGGTGATGTTTGAGGTATGCATATGTGTGGGGGGTTATTGGGGTGTGTGGGGGAAGAAGTTTATCTGTGTATATGTGTGTGTGTGGGACAGGGGGGGTTAATTGGGTGTGTGTATAATGTAGCAACATTGGGTTGCCATGACAACTCCTGCTCAACTGCTTGGCCCCCTCATTGCTGCTTGCAGCTATATTTATTATTATTATTATTATTATTATTATTATTATTCCGCCATTGAAGTCAATGGCAGCCCATAGAACCGTCTGGTGAAAAGTTGTGAAATTTGGCACACTGATTAGGGACAGTCCCATGATTAATGTCACCAAGTTTCATGATGGCACCTAGAGCACTCTAGCGCCACCAACAGGCCAAAGTTGGACGTGCGTTCACGCACGTAACTTTTGACCCGTATTGCCGATTGTCAAAAATGAGATATCGTTGGAATCCTTGGACCAAGCCGAGTTCAACCTACCCTATGACGTCGATTTCCGCCATGATGGATTTTCCGCCATATTGGATTTCATCAAAAACACTAAAAAGTCTTCAAAGGTCACAAATTTTGTCCGATCGACACCAAACCTGACACACTTGATCTTCAGACCAAGCCTCACAAAAGTTATTCCTTTTCGTCTTCGGAACTCAAACCGTTCGCCCGTAACAGCCAATCGAAGTTTGCGGCGAAGCCGCCAAACAGGAAGTGAGCACATATCTCAGCAACCCATTCACCTATCATAACCAAACTTAGTACATGGACTCAGGACCCAATCAGGGGGACGCTCAAGAAATCTGGTGACCTTTGACCTCTAGGGGGCGCTGTAATTAAGAAACATGCCTTTTGGCCTGTAGCTGCAGTTGTGCTTAGAATTAAAACGCACTAGTGGTGTCTGGTAATACTGTTGGAGGTCCTTAGGCCGACCCAAGTCAACTTGTGATGTCATCGTAATTGATTCGGCCGCCATATTGGATTTAATCAAAAACACGTACAAGTTTTCGCATGTCACAAATTTCAGCGGATCCTCACCAAAATTGGCAGAGACCATCTTCAGACCATAACCTATTAATATATTGCTCTCTGGAACATTTGACAAAAGCATTCGGCTGTAACAGCCAATCGAAATATGCGGCGAAGCCGCCAAACAGGAAGTGAGCTCATATCTCAGCAACCCATTCACCTATCATAACCAAACTTAGTACATGGACTCAGGACCCAATTAGGGGGACGCTCAAGGAATCTGGTGACCTTTGACCTCTAGGGGGCGCTGTAATTAAGAAACATGCCTTTTGGCCTGTAGCTGCTCTTGTGCTTAGAATGAAAATGTACTAGTGGTGTCTGGTAATACTGTTGGAGGTCCTTAGGCCGACCCAGGCCAACTTGTGATGTCATCGTAATTGATTCGGCCGCCATGTTAGATTTAATCAAAAACATCAAAAAGTTATCACAGGTCACAAATTTCATCTGATCTTCACCAACATTGGCACAGACCATCTTCAGACCATACCCTATAAATATATTGCTCTCTGGAACAATTGACAAAAGCATTCACCCATAACAGCCAATCGAAATTGGTGGCGAAGCCGCCATACAGGAAGTGAGCTCATATCTCAGCAACCCTGCCATGTATCATAACCAAATTTACTACATATATTCATGACCCCATTAGGAGGACGCACAAAACATTTGGTGACCTTTGACCTGTAGAGGTTGCTGCAATTGGCAATATTGCATTTTGATCTGTAGTTGCTGATGTGTTTCATCGATCCTTTATTTTTTGATGTGAAACTGATGACAACATGTTCCATCCAGTTCATTCTAATGCGTGCGTGTGTGCAAGGGCAGGGAGGGGCAGGACGGGGTGGGACGGGCAGGGGTGATTAGGTGGGGGGCTGGCTGGCGGAGGCGGTGGCAATTCTCAGCCCTGTTTCAGCCCTACAAAATCAGTTATGTTTTGATGTGACACTAGATGAAAGTGTTGATCGCGGATGTCTGCTGAGTTCTATCTTGTCGCCGTGGCTACTCCGGCCTATTCTGCTTGGCCCCCTCATTGCTGCTTGCAGCTATATTTATTATTATTATTATTATTATTCCGCCATTGAAGTCAATGGCAGCCCATAGAACCGTCTGGTGAAAAGTTGTGAAATTTGGCACACTGATTAGGGACAGTCCCATGATTAATGTCACCAAGTTTCATGATGGCACCTAGAGCACTCTAGCGCCACCAACAGGCCAAAGTTGGACGTGCGTTCACGCACGTAACTTTTGACCCGTATTGCCGATTGTCAAAAATGAGGTATCGTTGGAATCCTTGGACCAAGCCGAGTTCAACGCACCCTATGACGTCAATTTCCGCCATGATGGATTTTCCGCCATATTGGATTTCATCAAAAACACTAAAAAGTCCTCTCAGGTCACATATTTTGTCCGATCGACACCAAACTTCACAGATATCATTTACAGACCATGCCTCATTAATGCATTGCTTTTTGTCTTAGGAACTAAAACCGTTCGCGCGTAACAGCCAATCGAAGTTTGCGGCGAAGCCGCCAAACAGGAAGTGAGCTCATATCTCAGCAACCCATTCACCTATCATAACCAAACTTAGTACATGGACTCAGGACCCAATCAGGGGGACGCTCAAGAAATCTGGTGACCTTTGACCTCTAGGGGGCGCTGTAATTAAGAAACATGCCTTTTGGCCTGTAGCTGCAGTTGTGCTTAGAATTAAAACGCACTAGTGGTGTCTAGTAATACTGTTGGAGGTCCTTAGGCCGATCGATGTCGACTTGTGATGTCATCGTAATTGATTCGGCCGCCATATTGGATTTAATCAAGAACACGTACAAGTTTTCGCAGGTCACAAATTTCAGCGGATCCTCACCAAAATTGGCAGAGACCATCTTCAGACCATGCCTTATCAGTGCATTGCTTTTTGGAACAATTGACAGTAGCATGCGGCTGTAACAGCCAATCGAAACTTGCGGCGAAGCCGCCAAACAGGAAGTGAGCTTATATCTCAGCAACCCTTGCATGTATCAAAGCCAAACTTGGTGCATGGACTCAGGACCCAATCAGGGGGACGCTCAAGGAATCTGGTGACCTTTGACCTCTAGGGGGCGCTATAATTAAGAAACATGCCTTTTGGCCTGTAGCTGCTGTTGTCCTTAGAATTAAAATGCACTAGTGGTTTCAGGTAATACTGTTGGAGGTCCTTAGGCTGACCCAGCACAACTTGTGATGTCATCGTAATTGATTCGGCCGTCATGTTGGATTTAATCAAAAACATCAAAAAGTTTTCGCGGGTCGCAAATTTCTTCTGATCTTCACCAAAATTGGCACAGACCATTTTTAAACCATAACCTATCAATATATTGCTCTCTGGAACAATTGACAAAAGCATTCGCCCGTAACAGCCAATCGAAATTGGTGGCGAAGCCGCCAAACAGGAAGTGAGCTCATATCTCAGCAACCCTGCCATGTATTATAACCAAACTTACTACATATATTCATGACCCCATTAGGAGGACGCTCAAAACATTTGGTGACCTTTGACCTGTAGGGGGTGCTGCAATTAGCAATATTGCATTTTGATGTGTAGTTGCTGATTTGTTATATCAATCTTTTATTTTTTGATGTGAAACTGATGACAACATGTTCCATCCAGTTAATTCTAATGCGTGCGTGCAAGGGCAGGGCAGGGCAGGACGGGGTGGGACGGGCTGGGGTGATTAGGTGGGGGGGGGGCTTGCTGGCGGAGGCGGTGGCAATACTCAGCCCTGTTGATCCCGGGTGTCTGCTGAGTTCTATCTTGTCACCGTGGCTACTCCGGCCTATACTGCTTGGCCCCCTCATTGCTGCTTGCAGCTATATTTGGGGGCCAAGCAGCGAAGCTGCGAAGGCACCCATTGTGTTTCTATTTGTTCTTATTATTATTATTATTATTCCGCCATTGAAGTCAATGGCAGCCCATAGAACCGTCTGGTGAAAAGTTGTGAAATTTGGCACACTGATTAGGGACAGTCCCATGATTAATGTCACCAAGTTTCATGATGGCACCTAGAGCACTCTAGCGCCACCAACAGGCCAAAGTTGGACGTGCGTTCACGCACGTAACTTTTGACCCGTATTGCCGATTGTCAAAAATGAGGTATCGTTGGAATCCTTGGACCAAGTCGAGTTCAACGCACCCTATGACGTCAATTTCCGCCATGAAGGATTTTCCGCCATATTGGATTTCATCAAAAACACTAAAAAGTCCTCTCAGGTCACATATTTTCTCCGATCGACACCAAACTTCACAGATATCATTTACAGACCATGCCTCATTAATGCATTGCTTTTTGTCTTCGGAACTAAAACCGTTCGCGCGTAACAGCCAATCGAAGTTTGCGGCGAAGCCGCCAAACAGGAAGTGAGCTCATATCTCAGCAACCCATTCACCTATCATAACCAAACTTAGTACATGGACTCAGGACCCAATCAGGGGGACGCCCAAGAAATCTGGTGACCTTTGACCTGTAGGGGGCGCTGTAATTAAGAAACATGCCTTTTGGCCTGTAGCTGCAGTTGTGCTTAGAATTAAAACGCACTAGTGGTGTCTGGTAATACTGTTGGAGGTCCTTAGGCCGACCCAAGTCAACTTGTGATGTCATCGTAATTAATTCGGCCGCTATATTGGATTTAATCAAAAACACGTACAAATTTTCGCAGGTCACAAATTTCAGCGGATCCTCACCAAAATTGGCAGAGACCATCTTCAGACCATGCCTTATCAGTGCGTTGCTTTTTGGAACAATTGACAGTAGCATTTGGCTATAACAGCCAATCGAAACTTGCGGCAAAGCCGCCAAACAGGAAGTGAGCTCATATCTCAGCAACCCTTGCATGTATCAAAGCCAAACTTGGTGCATGGACTCGGGACCCAATCAGGGGGACGCTCAATAAATCTGGTGACCTTTGACCTCTAGGGGGCGCTGTAATTAAGAAACATGCCTTTTGCCCTGTAGCTGCTGTTGTGTTTGGAATTCAAATGTACTAGTGGTGTCTGGTAATACTGTTGGAGGTCCTTAGGCCGACCCAGGCCAACTTGTGATGTCATCGTAATTGATTCGGCCGCCATGTTAGATTTAATCAAAAACATCCAAAAGTTTTCACAGGTCGCAAATTTCATCTGATCTTCACCAACATTGGCACAGACCATCTTCAGACCATAACCTATTAATATATTGCTCTCTGGAACAATTGACAAAAGCATTCGCCCGTAACAGCCAATCGAAATTGGTGGCGAAGCCGCCAAACAGGAAGTGAGCTCATATCTCAGCAACCCTGCCATGTATCATAACCAAACGTACTACATATATTCATCACCCCATTAGGAGGACGCTCAAAAAAATTGGTGACCTTTGACCTGTAGGGGGTGCTGCAATTAGCAATATTGCATTTTGATGTGTAGTTGCTGTGTTTTATCAATCTTTTATTTTTTGATGTGAAACTGATGACAACATGTTCCATCCAGTTAATTCTAATGCGTGCGTGCAAGAGCAGGGCAGGGCAGGACGGGGTGGGATGGGCTGGGGTGATTAGGTGGGGGGGACTGGCTGGCGGAGGTGGTGGCAATACTCAGCCCTGTTTCAGCCGTGTTGATCCCGGGTGTCTGCTGAGTTCTATCTTGTCACCGTGGCTACTCCGGCCTATCCTGCTTGGCCCCCTCATTGCTGCTTGCAGCTATATTTATTATTATTATTATTCCGCCATGGAAGTCAATGGCAGCCCATAGAACCGTCTGGTGAAAAGTTGTGAAATTTGGCACACTGATTAGGGATAGTCCCATGATTAATGTCACCAAGTTTCATGATGGCACCTAGAGCACTCTAGCGCCACCAACAGGCCAAAGTTGGACGTGCGTTCACGCACGTAACTTTTGACCCGTATTGCCGATTGTCAAAAATGAGATATCATTGGAATCCTTGGACCAAGCCGAGTTCAACGCACCCTATGACGTCAATTTCCGCCATGATGGATTTTCCGCCATATTGGATTTCATCAAAAACACTAAAAAGTCTTCAAAGGTCACAAATTTTGTCCGATCGACACCAAACTTCACAGATATCATCTACAGACCACGACTCATTAATGCATTGCTTTTTGTCTTCGGAACTAAAACCGTTTGCGAGTAATCGCCAATCGAAATTTGCGGCGAAGCCGCCAAACAGGAAGTGAGCTCATATCTCAGCAACCCATTCATCTATCATAACCAAACTTAGGACATGGACTCAGGACCCAATCAGGAGGACGCTGAAAAAATCTGGTGACCTTTGACCTCTAGGGGGCGCTGTAATTGAGAAACATGCCTTTTGGCCTGTAGCTGCTGTTGTGCTTAGAATTCAAATGCACTACTGGTGTCTGGTAATACTGTTGGAGGGCCTTAGGACGACCCAAGTCAACTTGTGATGTCATCGTAATTGATTCGGCCGCCATATTGGATTTAATCAAAAACATGAATAAGTATTCGCATGTCACAAATTTCAGCTGATCCTCACCAAAATTGGCAGAGACCATTTTCAGACCATGCCTTATCAGTGTATTTTTTTCTGGAACAATTGACAGAAGTGTTCGGCTGTAACAGCCAATCTAAATTTGCGGCGAAGCCGCCAAACAGGAAGTGAGCTCATATCTCAGCAACGCTTTCATGTATCAAAACCAAACTTAGTACATGGTCCTCAGGACCAACCAGGAGGACGCTCAAGAAATTTGGTGACCTTTGACCTCTAGGGGGCTCTGTAATTGGCAAAAATATATTTTGGCCTGTAGTTGCTGCATTATTCTGCAATGGAGGTCAATGGCAGCACATAGAACCGTCTGGTTCATCTTGATGATGCAAAAATAATTTGGTGACCTTTGACCTCTATGGGGGCATTGAAATCACAGCAAGCATGATAATATCTCAATCGATCTTTTATTTTTGATTTGAAACTGTTGACAGCGAGTTCCATCCAGTTAATTCTAATGCGTGCGTGCAAGGGTGGGGCGGGGTGGGACGGGCAGGGGCGATTGCGGCGGTGGGTTGGCTGGGTGAGGGGGCGGCGACACTCAGCCCTGGTTCAGCCACACAAAATCAGTTATGTTTTGATTTGAAACTTGACCTTGTAACTCAGCCAATCTTGGGTTGTTTGACATGGAACTTGCTGTGACTGCTTAATGCTATATGCCTGATGCCACGGCATTGAGTTGCATGGCAAATCTGGACTTCTGGACTGCTGAACTGCCTGCTTGGCCCCCTCATTGCTGCTTGCAGCTATATTTTTAGGGCCCGAGCACCGAAGGGCGCAAGGCCCTATTGTGTTTGTAAGGATTATTATTATTATTATTATTATTATTATTATTATTATTATTTTTCTATATTATTATTGTTATTCTACTTTTTTGCTTTCCTGTTTTTGAGGTGGTTAACATGGTCGAAAACTCTTGAAATTTGGCACACACGTCAAGTGTTACGCATCGCAGTTAGGAACAAGAGATTGACCCCGGGCGTGGCCCAGGGACTCGCTAGCGCCAACTCAGGTGACTGATCCCGTGGTTGGCAAATATTTTGAGGTGGTTAACATAATCGAAAAGTCTTGAAATTTGGCACACACATCAGGTGTCATACAAAGCAGCTAGGTAAAAAAGCTTGGCCCCGGGCATGGCCCAGAGACTCGCTAGCGCCCCCTTATGTCACTGTGACTTGTGGTTGGCATATAGTTTTAGATACACACACCAAATTTGGTGGGTGTATGTAACTCCCAAAAACAAACAACTTTTGTATTAACATGCCATTAGCCACGCCCACAGGAAGTGAGGTAATTGAGATTTTGTGCGTTGTGGACATGATCAATTTTAACGTACTCCTCCTAGACGGTTGATCCGATTCATGTCAAAGTTGGTATACATGATGCCGAGATGTTCCTGATTATAAATTGTGAAGTTTTTTTTTGATATGTTGTAATTTGACGAAATGGCGAAATTATTAATTTTAATACCCTTCCACATAAACAATAAATGTGTCATAATTCACCATGCATGGCTTGAAATGTTTTAAATTTCACAGGTCATTGAAGACCATGTTAATGATAATATTCACATGCCCATAATGCATGTTTGGCATAGCGCCACCAACTGGCAACAGAAAGAATGACAATTATACTGATGTCACATGATCAATTTGAACATACTCCTCCTAGACGGTTTGTCAGATTCATTTGAAATTTGGCAAACATTATGCCAAGATGTCGCTGATGTTAAATTGTGAATGGATTTTGGAATGTTGTAATATATTTGATATGATTTTAATATCTCACCACATAAACAGGAAATGTGTCATAAATCACAGTGCATTGAATGAATGGTCTGAAACTTCTCAGGTTAATAGATATCATGATTATGATGATATCCAGACACCCAATGGGCCTGCCTGGCATAGCGCCACCACCTGGCCAAGCAGGAAATGTGCCAGAAATGGACAATGCCTTAAGTGATTGATCTGAAACTTTATAAAATATTGGATATCATTATTGTGATGATATTCACGTGCGTAATTTACAGGCCTAGCATAGCGCCACCTTCTGGCCAAGCAGGAAATGTGCCAGAAATGCTCTATGCTTTGAATAAATGGTCTGAAACTTTTCAGGTTAATAGATATTATGATTATGATGATATCCAGACACCCAATGGGCCTGCCTGGCATAGCGCCACCACCTGGTCAAGCAGGCAATGTGCCAGAAATGGACAATGCCTTAAGTGATTGATCTGAAAGTTTACAAACATTTTGGATATCATTATTGTGATGATATTCACATGTGTAATTTTCATGCCTAACATAGCGCCACCATCTGGCCAACCAAAAAGTGTATCAGAAATGTTCTTTGCTTAAAATGAATGGTCTGAAATTTCTCAGGTTAATATATATTATGATTATGATGACACCCAATGGGCCTGCCTTGCATTACGCCCCCACCTGGCCAAGCGAGTAATTGTGACAAAAAATAAAATACAAAAACAACTAGCACACACATTAAATATGTACATTTCACAAACGCACCACGTCTGTGCTTTGTTGGATTCCGACATGTCACGGGTTGCGGCCCGCAGGTGCTCGGGCCCGCCATCGCCGCTTGCGGCTATATTTTATTATTATTGTTATTCTACTTTTTTGCTGTCCTGTTTTTGAGGTGGTTAACATGGTCGAAAACTCTTGAAATTTGGCACACACGTCTGGTGTCACACATCGCAGTTAGGTACAAGAGCTTGACCCCGGCGTGGCCCAGGGACTCGCTAGCGCCTCCTTAGGTGACTGATCCTGTGGTTGACATATATTTTGAGGTGGTTAACATGGTTGAAAAGTCTTGAAATTTGACACACACATCAGGTGCCACACAAAGCAGCTAGGTAAAAAAGCTTGGCCCCGGGTATGGCCCAGAGACTCGCTAGCGCCCCCTTATGTCACTGTGACTTGTGGTTGGCATATAGTTTTAGATACACACACCAAATTTGGTGGGTGTATGTAACTCCCAATAACAAACAACTTTTGTATTAACATGCCATTAGCCACGCCCACAGGAAGTGAGGTAATTGAGATTTTGTGCGTTGTGGACATGATCAATTTTAATGTACTCCTCCTAGACGGTTGATCCGATTCATGTCAAAGTTGGTATACATGATGCCGAGATGTTCCTGATTATAAATTGTGAAGGTTTTTTTTAATATGTTGTAATTTGACGAAATGGCGAAATTATTAATTTTAATACCCTTCCACATAAACAATAAATGTGTCATAATTCACCATGCATGGCTTGAAATGTTTTAAATTTCACAGGTCATTAAAGACCATGTTAATGATAATATTCACATGCCCATAATGCATGTTTGGCATAGCGCCACCAACTGGCAACAGAAAGAATGGCAATTATGCTGATTTCACATGATCAATTTGAACATACTCCTCCTAGACGGTTTGTCAGATTCATTTGAAATTTGGCAAACATTATGCCAAGATGTCGCTGATGTTAAATTGTGAAGGGATTTTTGATATGTTATATATTTGATATGATTTTAATATCTCACCACATAAAGAGGAAATGTGTTATAAATCACAGTTCATTGAATGAATGGTCTGAAACTTCTGAGGTTAATAGATATCATGTTTATGATGATATTCAGACACCCAATGGACCTGCCTGGCATAGCGCCACCACCTGGCCAAGCAGGAAATGTGCCAGAAATGGACAATGCCTTAAATGATTGATCTGAAACTTTATAAAATATCAGATATCATTATTGTGATGATATTCACATTCGTAATTCACAGGCCTAGCATAGCGCCACCATCTGGCCAAGCAGGAAATGTGCCAGAAATGCTCTATGCTTTGAATAAATGGTCTGAAACTTCTCATGTTAATAAATATTATAATTATGATGATATCCAGACACCCAATGGGCCTGCCTGGCATAGCGCCACCACCTGGTCAAGCAGGAAATATGCCAGAAAATGGACAATGCCTTAAGTGATTGATCTGAAAGTTTACAAAAAATGTGGATATCATTATTGTGATGATATTCACATGTGTAATTTCCATGCCTATCATAGCGCCACCATCTGGCCAAGCAGGAAATGTGACAAAAATGCTTTATGCTTTGAATAAATGGTCTGAAATTTATCAGGTTAATATATATTATGATTATGATGACACCCAATGGGCCTGCCTTGCATCGCGCCCCCACCTGGCCAAGCAAGTACATGTGGCAGAAAATAAAATACAAAAAAAAATAGCACACGCATCAAATATGTACATTTCACAAATGCACCACGTCGGTGCTTTGTTGGATTCCGACATGTCACGGGTTGCGGCCCGCAGGTGCTCGGGCCCGCCATTGCCGCTTGCGGCTATATTTGTTCTTGTTTTTTTAATTTCAGATTACATTTGTTTTTCTTAAAAGTTTAATTTTTTTCTCATTGTGAGATAAAGATAAATCACCAAAAAATTATTTTACTCAACTTTACTTGGGGTGCTAATAACAGTGGAGTGCATTACATAACTTGTCTTGTCTTCATGCCTAAGGTAAGCAAAGAAAAAACATGCTGTTCAATGGTCATGTTGACACACCAACCAATATTTATTTAAGATAAAACGTTAGACTTTGTTCTTTGTTTTACACTTTGAGGTTTGTCTTGCAGCCTAATAAAAATTTTAATGCAATTTACAGTGTACAATTTTGGAGAAAGATTATTGATATTTGAACTAATAAAATGGGACCCCTGGAAAACTATGCTGCTACTGGAAGTAGTGTTGGTGGGTGACTAGTAGGTGGCACTCTTCTCTCTAGACAAAACATGCCAGCCTTCAGATGAGATATTAAACTGAGGTCCTGACTCAGTGTGGTAATTAAAGATCCCATTGCACAAAATGATTCCAAACACGAATATCTACTCATCTGTGTTGCCCCCACCATTTATCAGCGTAATTCCAGAGATTGCTAAGTCAGCGAGACCTACGAACTCCGCCACACCGAATGGAGGGAACTTCAGACGGAACAGAAAATGTAAACAAATGTGCTCTCACGGAGGAGTTTGTGCCAGGCTAAAGCTAATTCCACATCGACTCGCTGGCGTACAAAATTGATGAACTGCGGCTGCGGTTCACCACACATATACTCTTTATGGACTGCAACATGATTGTCATGTTGAACATGAAAATCATGATTTTCACAGAAACTTGGCTTAACAAGAAAAGACCCAACAATGCTGTCGAGCTAGCTGGACTCTGCTACCTACGTGTAAACAGAACAGCTGTTTAGTCTGGTAAAACCAGAGGTGGGGGTTTGTGCATTTATGTAAACAAAACTTGGAACACTACCATCACCAAGAGTTACTGCTCAGCTAACTTAGAGTATCTCATGCTTAAGTGCAGACCTCTCAAGTCTCACTCATTGAGCGTGAGACACACGCATTTCAATGACTTCACACGCTCACACGCCACACATGGCATTTCTCACTCCGAAAAATGATTAACTTGCCCGCACAGAAATTTCTAAGGGCTATATTTTACAAACGTGTCACACAACGTTGCTGTCTGTGCGCTCATTCAGTTCAGAGCTGCTGTTCAGTTACTAACCTATCGGCCAATCAGAAAATAGGATTTCTCAACCAATCAGGAAATAGTTTTGTTTTGATGTGGGTCCGCAACGTGGAGACTGCTGGTCCGCGGAGTCGTGGAGTGAAATTAGGCCCGGTGCTTCGTCTGATAATTTGCTGCGCAGTTATTCAAGATACCGCGGACCGACAAAAAAAGAAAACAAACGTTTCTGCTATCGATGTCATTAAGCATGGAGCCATACAATAAAGTGGTGGTAGGCTATGAACGTTCATTCAACGCAGGCGTCTGCGCGAGAGAAACTGAAACTAATCGATAACGTTGGTATCAAAGCTCCGCTTCAACCTGTTGAATGCTATTTAATTGTTTAACGACACTTAATAGAACAACGTTGATTTTTGGAACTTCCATAGAAACAGAGCAGAGACTGTATAATACACTGTATAGCACTGAGTATTGTATAGTCAAATTTGAATACAACGTGGCCAAAAGCTAGCCTTCTCTGTTAAAGATCAACAGATCAGTGATTTACGCCTATCTGCTCGCCAAAAAAGCTGGTATTGTGTTTCCTGAATCCTTACATTCAGGCATTCAAATTAAACTTCATTAAAAAAACATGTATTTTTTTTCTCCATTTCCTACCAATGTATGATGCTTGCATGAGGGAAACATCCCAAAACAATAGCACCCATATAATTCTTGCTGTTTTGAGAAGTATTTATTTTCTTATGCAAGCATCATGCAACCATGCAAAAGCAATGAAACTAATTATATCTTACATTAGTAAAGCAGTCCTCTGATGTGCATGGCACAAAACATTTAAGTGAAAGTGCATGTATAACAATATAGGCATAATAATGATTGTGATAATGACGATTGGGACGGAGTGGGGTTGGGTACGTGTAGATGAGCCCTATGACCCCAAAGTCTGCCATGACTGGGCCTCAGGTCAAAGAAGTTTGAGAAAGGCTGGTCTACATAACCTGCATAACCTGATGCGCCTGAAGGCACGGGTTGAGGACCCAGTCAGTTACGTCACAATATGTACATTTGTTTAAATTTCAAACGTAATCACCATGACCAAAACCTACCCATTGACCTACCTACCGACCTACCTCATGACTGTGAAAATGGCTGACATTGAACCACAGTGCTTTAAATGGGAGCCCCCAGTATCAGTCATCAAGGCATCAAAATCTGCCACAAACACTTACAACACACAACATCACTCATAAACACACACACACGGACAGAACCACCACTGTTCAAGAGACCATTTTGGGGCTAAATGTGCTTTTTCTCATTTGGTTGTTTTCTGTTTGTTTATAGAACAGAATGAGCCACTGCTGTTCAAAGGGCCCATTTGGGTGAAATTATTATTATAATTTACTAGTGCAGTGCCCGTTCAAACATGCTATTCCTGTAGCCCAATTACATGCCTGCAGGTAGGCCTGCTTGGAAAATAGAATAGGGAAAAACATAATTCCAGGTAAGCATTCAATAATGAATAGGCCTACAGATAATATAATAATATAATAAATGTGAAGTGAGCAGAATTTAAGCATGGCTACATGTGACATTTTTTACAAATGAAAAATACATAATCCTAACAGCTGTTTTGAGTCAAGGCTATATGCTTAGCCTATTGAATAACTTGAAAAAATAGGTTATAATTGAATAACCTATTAATAAATTGAAAACAAACCATTTTGTGGAATGGTTGCATCATATGAAATTTGCAACGGTGTGACTCAAAAACAGTCTCTGGTGGCCTATAAGTGACATCACACTCTGTCTGCCACTCGTTGCTTGTCGCTGGAACTGTCGTTTGCTTATTCAAAGTCTAAAGACATTACAAAGTAGCCTAAGCTATTCATATAGCATCACTGTCTGCCACTCGTTGCTTGTCGCTGGTTATGCTTTGCATGTGTGGCATTCTGAGATGTTCTTTAATTCGGGACCATTATCGCTCGTTTCAATTTAGGACCTTGCAGTTGGAAATGTCGTTTGCTTATTCAAAGTCTAAAGACAGTCCAAAGTAGCCTGGGCTATTCGAAGTGTCCGTTTATTGCACATCATTTTTTACGTCATTTTGAAGAGCCACTGCATACCTGTGTGTCTTGGCGTGTTGTTGCAAAATCCGCGGAGTTCACTTTACTGTTGAGGTCAGACATGTTACGTTTTAACCTGTGTAACCTACACTGATCCAGCTCTGCCAAAGCCCTGCTTCTATACTCACTGGTAGCTTACAGTACAGTGGTGTGTGGGAGGGGGAGTGGCTAGCGGCGAAAGCCAATGTGCTTCTTTTACCCATATATTTAACGATATATTTTGCATTTCTTATTCAAACAACGTCAAATTTGGCACTGCACTTACTCATGCCCATAGCAAGACACCTGCTAAGTTTGAAATCAGTCTGACAAACGGTCAGTGAGATATGCGTACCACAGACACACAGACAGACAGACAGACAGACAGACACACAGACGCTTCTTGCTTTAAAGATGTTATTATTATTTATTATTATTTACTATAGGGTTCTAGAAAAAATAAAACAGTGTGTTTGAAATAATGGAATTTGTGCTCTCTCATGAAGCTGGGTCTATGGGACATGGGGAGGGTGGGTCTCTGTTGATCGGGGGGAGGGGGCGTGGCGCCACGAGTAGTTCAAGCAGACGTAGGACTTTCATGTACTTCGATCAGGGGGGAGGGGGCGTGGCACTGTGTCAATGCCACGCCCCCTCCCCCCTGAGAAACAAAGTCTCACTCCTTGCAAACTTCAAAACTTGAGAGCCCTGGTTAAGTGTAGACCTTTCTATATGCCCAGAGAGTTTACATCTGCTGTTGTGACAGCTGCCTATAATACCACCGGATGGTACCGCTAAGCTTGAAAAAACTGCATTCTGCTATCAGTAAACAACGAAGTCTGCATCCCGAGGCAGCCTACATTGTCACGTCTGACTTGGGGGCAGCCGTGGCCTACTGGTTAGCGCTTCGGAGTTGTAAACGGAGGGTTGCCGGTTCGAGCCCCGACCAGTAGGCGCAGCTGAAGTGCCCTTGAGCAAGGCACCTAACCCCTCACTGCTCCCCGAGCGCCGCTGTTGTTGCAGGCAGCTCACTGCGCCGGGATTAGTGTGTGCTTCACCTCACTGTGTGTTCACTGTGTGCTGAGTGTGTTTCACTAATTCACAGATTGGGTTAAATGCAGAGACCAAATTTCCCTCACGGGATCAAAAGAGTATATACTTATACTTTCAATCACTCAAACTTAAAGACTAGTTCTGCCTAAAATGTATCATGTCCCACTAGGGGAGACAAGACTTTGGACCATGTCTACACTATCATTGCTGAGGCATACAAAGCTGTTCACCTGTCATTGTCTCTACTGCCTTAGTACTCAGCACTCATCAAACGTGTGAAAGCCACAGGCTGAGGACAGTCAAAGTGTGGCCAGAGGGAGCTGACTCGGTACTTCAGCAGCATTTTGACAACACTGACTTGAGAGTGTTTGCCACTCAGGCCACCCATGACTTCCACATGGACATTGGCACCTATCGTGCACCTGGTGCAAGCTGGCATAAAGTGTGACGTAAAGCTTATTCTTATCTTACACCCAGTCAGTGACGAACTTTTATTAAATAGGGCTGGCACTGTTCACAAAACCCACGGTTCGGTTCTGTACGGTTCTTGTTGTCATTTTTCCTTTTAATCTTTAACACCATACTTCAGCATATGATGTATAGCTTAATTATCCACCATTTAGGCTACAGTATTAGTATAGTTATATCATGTAATAATGCACTGGAATAATGCATCCTCCAACTCCGTGCTGCCTACGTTATCGCTCCCACTTGCCATTTCTACACGTGACCCGCAGCACTCCACACCTTTCACGCAAAAGGGGGAAAAACTGTCTGGGGTCACATATGGGCATGAGGCTACATTACACATGCCATGAACCGTCAAAACCGTAAGATGCACACATGCTCCGAACCGAGACAAGCAAACCGAACGGTTCGGATTTTTTTCATGAACCGTGTCACCTCTATTACTTTGCGCCCAGCGGTGTGGCAATTAATGACATAAGGTGTGGTCTGGCGTATGATCTAAACATCGCTATCTTAGTTCAGTTCAGTTCTGTTCAGTTGTATTAGTCAATGTTACAGGATAACAACCCATTCCACCCATTTACCTTATATCATTTAACATTTAAATCCCAATGAATCACCCATTATTTTATACATATTAACTCCCCATAAATACCCCATAGAAATACCCAGAAAGTGCAATATCCATTAAAGAGCTTAGTGCAATAAATAAATACATCTAATAGAGGTAGGGTTGTTAGAGTGTTTTTGCAGCAATTCAAAGTCCAGGTCACAGTTATGGGGGTGTATGGACAGAGGCATTATGTCACAGAGGGGTTTCAGGGAGGATGTTCCTCACATGGTGCATACAGCGGGAGGTGTACACAGCCGCAATGTCTGGGAGGATGACCCTAATGATCTTCCTGAGGCTCTCACCACTATGTGCAGGTGCCTCCTTCTCTGCACTGGTGCAGGCGGCAAACGACACCAGTAACCCATAGGTCAACACACTCTCCACTGCACAGTGGTAAAAGTTGACCATGAGTCTCTGGGGCAGTTTTGACCATTTCAGCTTCCTGAGGAAGAAGAGGCGCTGTGGCAACGGCAACGTTTTTTCCCCCATGACAAATCCGCTACAGTCACACCTAAAAACTTAAAACTGGAGACCCTCTCCACCACCTCATTCCCAATGAGTGGAGTGTGGCTCAGCTGTCCGGTCTTGCGGAATCAGAATTCCATAGAAATGGGGATGCACCTCCGAGGCGCAGAAAGAAAAAACACAGAGGGAAAAGATAATTCGCCGAAACAGACTGAGAAGCAGAGCACATAGGCCTCCACTACCAAGCATTCTCCTTGCAAATGTCCAGTGTCTTGAGAACAAGATGGATCAACTCAGGGCGAGGATAGCTTTCCAGAGAGACATCAGGGACTGCAACATCTTATGTTTTACAGAGACATGGCTAACTCCACTTGTACCGGACAGCGCAATCACAGCACGCGCCATCATGTGCCGACCCTTCTACCTGCTCTGTGAGTTCACATCTGTAATCGTCACAGCAGTCTACAGTACATCCCACCGCAAGTCAGCACAGACATCGCTGCATCCGAGCTGCAGGAAGTGATTAACAAGCAACAACATCAGCACCCGGAGGCGTCATTGTGGCTGGCGATTTCAACAAGGTACACTTCAATCGGGCCATGCCTGAGTTTATTCAAAAAGTAAATATCCCAACAAGAGGAGAGAACACACTTGACCACTGTTACACTCAGTTCAAGGAGGGTTAAAAAAGCAACATCTTTACCGGCTTTTGGCAAGTCGGACCATGCCACTTTTTTCCTCCTTTGTATCAGAGAAGTCATAGGGAGCCCGCTATTATGAAGGAGGTCAAGCACTGGACTGACCAATCCAAAGCCCTGCTGCAGAATGCCCTTAGCAACATGGACTGGGAAATGTTTTGCTCGTCCACATCTGATGTCGATGAGTTTACGGAAATAACATTGGCCTACATCAATCTGATTATTTACAACATCATTCCGGCTGTGAAGATTAAGATCTTTCCGAACCAGAAACCATGGGTCGATAGACAAGTCCGCACAGCATTAATAACGTGTACCACCGCATACAATGGGACTTATCACTGAAAGCAAGTCTCCTTTAGTGATGAAAGTGAGTAACTCCCTTGCCAGTTAAATGTTTTTTATGCACGATTTGAAGATTCATGCACCCTTACTAGAAGCGGATGAGAACGATAGTGGGGAAACTCTCACTGTCTCCGAGTATGATGTGAGAAACGTGTTTAAGAAGGCAAAGTGCAGGAAGGCTGCAGGACCAGATGGCATTTCTGAGGCTTGATGATGTTTTATGCCCCCAACGTCGTCTTCCAGGCAGCGCTGCCACCGTCGACTTAAAGGCACCTTAGCCTAAACCTAACCTTAACCCATGCCTCACCATACCGCCTTCCAGGCAGCGCTGCCATGAAGACAACGTTGGGGGCATAAAAAACCAAAAAACATTTCTGGGAGAGTACTGAAATCCTGCGCTAACCAGCTAGCCCCTGTATTTACACACATTTTGAATACGTCATTGGCTCAAGCTATCATTCCAACATGCTTTAAGAAGTGCACTATTGTACCGGTGCCAAAAAACAAAAGCCCATCATGCCTAAATGACTACCGCCCAGTGGCCCTGACATCAACAGGGTGTTGTCTCTACACATGAACTCGAGCATTGAGAACATTGTTTGATTGGTTACTTGATTACTTCTAACGTACAAAGCCATAAGTGGCTGGGCCCCTGAATATATTAAAGATCTCCTGGTCCCTTATAACCCACCTTGACCCTTACGATCACAGAATACTGGACTTCTTGTAATAGAATTTCAAAAACTACAGTAGGAGGCAGAGCTTTCTGCTACCGCACACCCCTCCTCTGGAATAATCTCCCTCCCTCAATTCGATTAGCAGACACCCTCCCTATTTTTAAGTCTAGACTTAAAACATACCCTTTTTAGTGCTTCCCATAGTTAGGTATGGTGCAGTGTGGAACTTCAACCACCTCAGGGTTCTTCAACCTTCAACTCCCTCTCCTCCCCCCTCTCTCTCTCTTGCCTTTTCTCTCTATAGCAGGGGTGGGCAACTCATTTCCCCAAGGGGCCACATGACAAACTGGGACTGTTGAGGAGGGCCGTACCCAAAATACCGAACTCAAGTCTGAACTCAATTCTGTTCAATTCTATTCTGTTCTTGTATAACATTAAGTAAATCATATGGTTTTGTTTACTAGTCGTAAGAACAGATGAAAAGGTGAGGGAGACAAAGGAAAAACAGCAATATTTAATCTCTGTCCAGTATTTAATCCTCATTCTCAAAAAAGATTTTTTGACATTGACATTTTTTTCAGTTTTCAAAGACTGATATAAAAAAGTACTACAATATCTATATAATTAGGCTAGGTCATGAAAATGTGAAGGAGTCAGTAGACCTACAACCGATAGGCCTGTGCCACCATTTCATCAACACTCAGCAATATTTCATCATTAAATCATTAGCCTACCATCATTAAATTAACTCTATGCAGAATTAGACTACAAAAATGTGGAGCAGACAATAGTAGGCTGTCATTAGTTAATCAACATGCACAAAGAAAACTATTTTAAAAAGGCTATGTTTTTGCTTTAACTTTATGCACATAACTGTGATTGGTCAACTCGCTCTGTGTGTTGAGCCGGCTGCTTCAAGCAACCTGTGGGTAATAGCATCATACTAGTTCGCTAACATAAGCTTTGCAAATAAACTCAGACATATTTTGGTTACAATTACGGGGTTATCCAATTGTAAACTGTCTATCTGCCAGTAACGTTTTGAAATGAACAGGTATCGCCAACGAGCAGCAGTAGGAGTTCGTTCTAACAACCTTTGCGGTGGTGAGCGACGCAGACATAAGAGACACAAAACTTTGAAAGGTTTACGCCGACGTAAAGGCAACTGCATTGTGTCGACGCAGAAGCATAAATTCTATTCACCAGCACATCAGTGAGGGTGTTTACGTCGTATGCATCCACGCACAATTGTATGGGCGTACAAATAGCAGTCGCTTTCAAAATAAAAACAACGATATTGATTTGCATGCATTATCTCTATGCTAGGCTCTTGACTATTGTTCTTTCACGGACCTTACGCGGGCTGGTCAGGGAAAGCCCACGGGCCGGATGTATGCTCTATAGTATAACACTATATAGTATCATTGATACTTATCAATACTAACCATCATGACTTACAGTATAATAATACTAACCCACTCCATATCTTTTCTTCTCCCTTACCTCACTTGTGAGGTAAACCATTACCAGTCATCAGCCATCCTTGTGTTTGGCCCTCATCGCACCATGTCCCATCCCTATGACTGCCCTACCATCGCCTGTTGCGGTCCCCTTGCCCGGACTCCTGGCCCGCGGAGCCTAGTGATCCACTACTTTCTCTACGAAAACTCGTAATCCCTATGGACAATTCTTTCCCTACACTGGACTATTTGAACTTTCTGACGCTACAGTAAATAGGATTCATGCATTATCATACTGGATATGTAACCATCCTACCTCTTTGTAACATATACCTCTGGTGGCTTTAAGCACCATGTTCTATTCTCTACACCTAACTAATCTTCCATTTATCATATATACAGACCTTACTGTCCTGTAACTGACCCTAGGCAGATGGGTCAGGCCCTTGAGTCGTGGATCTGCTCAAGGTTTCTTCCTATATGTATCTCCTAGGGAGTTTTTCCTCGCCCCTGTTACATGGGCTCTCTCTAAATGTTTTAACACTCTGTAAAGCGCCATGAGACATGTGTAATGTTTTGGCACAATTCAATTGAAATTGAATTGACTTAAAAGAAGGTTTTGGACAACTCACTTCTTGACTGGCAAGATGGCAGCGAGCAGAAAAACCAAGTGACCAAAACCTTTCTTTTAGTAAACTCTGTGTACACCAGCGTTGCTCAAAAGCGAACTGACGTGAAAAACAGGAGGGTTTTTTTTTATCTGTAGCCTAGGCCCAGGTAGCACCCGATGCGCAATGGACACACTGTATTATTCATAGGGAAGCGCTCGTGTCAAGGCAGCTTAGTTAGTCCCGACCTGGGGCTCGATTCTAGAAAGCATCGTTTGCTAACTTGCGTCGTCGGTAGTTTGAACTCTCAATTGCAAACAAGGATGCAAAGTTTGGTCGTTTGAACTACTGCCCCTAGGCAGTCGCACTTGTGTCGTTCCTTGGTAGTTCCTGTTGGTGTCCGGAATGCCTAACCAAAAATCACAACCGCCTAACCAAAAATTAAGAAGTGGATGTTTATCTCGTGACTCAATGATTGATCTATCCTGTAGCTTAATTTTGATTAAGAGACTGACTCCCCTACTTGGCTCATACTTGCTATTTATGTTAATTCGAGTATTGCCTTGCTTTTTGAAAAGCTAATATTATAATCTTCACAGACACTTAAAATCAGTCCAGTGAGAAATGGTGTAGTGGTTAAAGCAGGTGACTTGTTATCCCAGCGTTGTAGGTTCGATTTTCTTATGATGTGAGATTGTCGTCTTGCTTCTCGCTACCTGCAGGTGAACTAGTGTGACACGAATTGAATTGTTTTTGACTGATGTCTTGTACCTATTGGTCTCTCAATGTAGAGTAAATAAATGGTCAATACCTATTGTTGTGTCTCGTAGGCCTACTCTTACTCAGAGGTGAAAAGAAGAGATAGGATGCGAACTCCGGCCGAGCGCGCAGTGCACCGACGCTCTGCCTTTAAGCCACGAGACAGTTGGTAAAACTTGCGATACCCAGTAATTCGTCCAGGCTATATATTTTTTCCAACATAGATATTTAACCCAAATAATGACTAATATTGGTCGGCTTAAGTTAACTGTTTTGTATGCTTGCAATAGGTTTAGGTTTTTGCTGATGGCAATGACAATGCCAGCATTAATCACTCGGTTTAAATTAGAAAAATGTCAACATAGGCCGTGACAGGACATTTCTAGGGGGTGGGGTACTAGCCTACACGTTGCCATTGTTTCCACCAATGATATGCATCGCTGCATCATCAACAATGTTGTTGGAACTACGGTGTTCGAACGTCGGAGGTAGCGAATTGCGACAGGTACGATGCTTTCTGGAACAGGTGTAACAATGTCATTGTTTGGTCGCAAGTTGTGTCGTACCACGGTGGTTGAGCAACGTCGTTGCTAACTTTTCTAGAAACGACCCCCTGAATGAGATTTTGTGAGAGTGGTGAATTTTATCAAGACCCAGCCCTTAAAGCAACACCAAAGAGATTTTTGTACCTTAAAATAATGTTTCCAAAATCTTTTCAGTGGTTCATTAACTTTGTAACAGGGTGAACGGCACTTCTGCATTCGCTTTGCGGCCCCTATAACCGCACTATGTAAGTTTGCCAGATCGGGTAGCGGATCTGTAGTTCGATGGAATGAGACATAAGAAACTACAAATTTGACTTTCATCTGATGTCGCAATACATCATACTTTTATAAATCGTGCAACATATTCTACCTTGTCTGTGGACATCGTTATTTGCAAAGCCAGGGCTGGATAAACAAATAGCGTGCATGCGACAGAGGGAAAGTTCTTTGGTGTTTATTCGCGTCTATTCTCCGCACTTTGCGAGGAGATGGGAGCTGACCAAAAGGCTGTACTGTTTCACAGCGAGGCAAGGTGGCTTTCCCGAGGTAAAGTGCTGTCGCGCATGTTTGAGCTCCAAGTCGCCTCTTCTTGGAGGAAGAGCGCATGTTTAAATTTGCAAGCACGTTCACTAATGAACATTTCTTGACGAAGCTGGCCTATCTTAGCGATATATTTAGAAAGCTCAATGAGTTAAATCTCCAGTTACAAGGCAAAGACAAGCACCTACAGTGGGCATTGCTTCGATTTGGCCAGCTTCCCTCACGGTCCAAGCGCGGGATCACGCGGTATCACGCAACTTTAATTTGTATTTTTCCAGTGACGCTGCAACAACCCAAACAACCGGCAGATGTCTCTTGTGAGCAGGGTGTCTCGTAAAAAGAAATGGAGCCTGGAAAACCCTACACAGACTTCACTACAGACTTTAGCAGACTGGTTTAGAAATAATTTAATAACCAGAAATATGCCTGCCCTGCCCTAATAAAGAAATATTTGGTAAACTGCGAGTGAATCCCGTTTGCAGCTGTAGAAGAAAAGCAGGACAAATTAAACATTCCGGTTTTCTCTGAGTGCAACGATGATAGACAGATATCATTTGGACAAAATATAGAGCATATTAATCTCCGTTGCTCAGCCAAATGCCTTCCTGTTACGTCCTGTTATCACAGAGTTACAGGAGATAAACGATTTTTGATGGTCACAAGTTTACTTCATTAGCGTTTATTTATTTGATTATTAAAGAGTGTTTTTCATTTAAAGGTTTGACTTTGTGCTTATTCAGTAGAGCATTTAGTGCTCTCCCCAATCCCAGACGTTCACATTGCATGTTTGTTTGTAATGGATGCAACCGCAAGATACGCGCTTGTCATAGGCGCCGATACCGTGGGTGCTCCGTCGCTCGAGCACCCACGGAAAACATCGAGCACCCACGTGTGCCAGCTTACAGTCCCGCCTAAATTTACATTAATTTAAAATCAAACATCGCAGTTGATGTTAAATTCAGCATCTCATAATGTGAGATGTGGCTATGTTGCTGTCAATCCCCTACTCCATATACTAACCACCAATGAGAGCGTCTCTCGTTTGAAAATTTCTGACACTTCCCACCTGAAGAATTAACGCAAAGCTTTGTCGGGTCTTTAGCCCCGAATGTTTAAAATGTATATAGCCCTGAATATCATTTTAAAAGTAGTCTGACAAAGCTTATTGTTTTGTGACACAGCTAAACACTGGTACCTCATAGAACGTCTATGACATAGCCTAGGTGGTCGCAACTCACAAAAGTAAAGCAGATAGAAAGAACTCACACAAATCTAGCCTACAACACGCAGACAGATTTATGCGCAGGGGAGAGAGAGCGCGCGCGCACAGCTGTTTTATGATTGTTGGCTTCTGATGGTATCTTGCTAATTCACTGAACTGCATTAGGGGACACAAATGGTATTGCCTTTATCTTATAACTCCTTGTCTGAGCGACTACCAGGCCTATGGTTTTGAAAAGTCAGATGTTCCCTGACAAAGACATTCGAAAATTAAGAATGTTTATTGACTTGAAAAATACGCTAATTTTTGCAAACTCCCTTCATTCAACCCTTGAAGACATCGCGGTCTGGTGCGCTATGTAGATTATTTCTTGTACCATTTAATTTCTCAGAATTTAGGTCTACTAGGCCTACAATAACGTCATCACCAAATACATTTTTTATTTTGAGTTGATCAACCACAAAGAGTAGCATAGGCCTACTGTGCACAGTGCACTGACGACCGTAGCAGCCCAAGGTAACCAGTTGTTGAAGATGATAGGCAACCACTTGTTTCAGATAGCCTGGACAACATGTTACCTGGGTGTTGCCTACGTTATTAATTGATGGTAGCCTACAATAGTTAATTGTATCGCATAACAGCCAGGTATTAGTTGGCTCAAGGAGTAGGGAATCAGGCTGGAGAGAGTCACGCGTGTGTTGCTTTTGCGGGATCGAATCCAGTTTAATGCTAGTTTTCAAAACATATATTTCTTTACATGTCTTTTGTCCGAGTGGCTGTAATGTAGTCGAGCGCTCATGGCGTATGAAAAGCGATTTCAAACCGCCTAAAACAACTTGTTTGTGAATGTCTGACAACTGCTGCAGCGCATGCACGCGCAAGAAAACCAGTAGGTGGAGAAACCAGAAGGCACACAACACCGGAACGATTTTAAGGCTATTTCGCATAAGGCTACTCAATGGTGCTATTTCACACGCATTATAGCGACCCCCACTCACCGGGGTTAGGTGGAAGGTGTTAATAGACAATTGGCGTAGCCTACAGTGGACTAGGGCTACCAAAATTGCTCAAAAATGACATTCGAATATCGAACACATGTATTCGAATATATTGGAATATCTAGGCTATATTATTTGCGCATCATGTCATCTGTTTTTAACTTTTTGGAAACTTTTGAATTAACTGAAAGAAGATACATATTTTTCGTTAGTTTTGGAAGTTTATTTTTACATAGCCTACAATGGCCAGTTCCGACAAAGCCAAAATTACTCTTTTTGAAACAATGAGTGAGCAGGCCGCGCGTTTGTATGGTTATATTGCTTGACAGGGGGGATCCCAAGCAGGTTTCAGCCATAAGGCTACTTTGAGAACATTTCCTAATTCACTCGACACTGATATTGAAAATGTTGACACTATTTCGGCATAGCCTATAAACAGTTTAATTAAATGTAATCTTAGTTGTAAACAAACGGGCTACTTGGTGAGGCTTGGCCTCACAGATGCGCTCGTGCCTTAAATGGCAAGAAAAATCTTCACGATATAGGCCTATCAACTGACCGCCCGATTCACGTTGGCTGGGGGGTAGGGGGGCCATCAGACATTTGTTCCCATGGGTCTATGAATTGTTAATCCGGCCCTGCCCCCAACGAACGCAACTTTCCACCTCTGAGACAGCTTAAAAGACCTAAGACTAAGACCTACTTACTGTAGGCTGCTGGGCAAGCCTGCATTCGAGGCAGGCCTTATGCCTTTTGCCTTCTGCGCTAACAGTCATCCTCCTACCCCCCGCTACCACAGCTGTGGATAGTGTGGCATGCTCACGCGTTATGTCTCCTTCTTGCAAACTAGGCCTATAGCCCAACCATTTACGTCTTCAAAAAAATAACAACTTGCCAGATATGCCTTCATATCTTTGGGCTTCATTCAGCATTTTGTTCTTCCGCTGGAAATTACTCTTCTACATTTGCTGCCTGCTGCATCCTTTCTGTTTGTATTGTTTAGAAAACGTTTGACGTCTTGAGTTAATGCATTAAACATTGTTTGCTGGTAACCAGCCACAAATAGCCTACAGATTCTTGCGTGCGTACATTCTCTATTCTCTCCAAAATGTGCCCGTTCTATAGGCTGGCCAAGTGCGTAATTCTGCAGCATAAAGCAGATATATTTGTTTATTGAACAGAAAAATAAAAATAACCTGTCAAGCAGTCAATTGACTACATTGCAGTCAATAAGTAGGGCAAATTAATATACGAAACCAAAACGTGGGTCATAGTTGTTTAAGACTCTGCTGTGAGGCCAAACCCATGAACAAAGACGCATTGATATCTGCAATAGAGTTTTTTTTGGCGAAACAAACTCACAGCCGAACGTTGCAATAAATACATAGACCATCTGGACAAAGTCATCAACAGAGTCATAGCACTGAAGGGAGAGGCAACTGGCATGTGATCTCCCCACGGGCCAATGGATGTACAAGTTTTCTCCTGTGCCTACGATATTTAATCCAGTGTTTTGTCAAGTTGCAAAATGCTATTCGTTTTAACAAATTTTTATGATAGTATGAAGTAGTTTTTGTATAGGCTACTATCTTAATTGCTTTATACTCAATACCTGACCAATGGCTATTGCATCTGTCTATTGAAAGTGAGAATGTGGCAAGTGATCTACTGTATAGGCTTCATTAAATAAAATAAACAGATTGCTAATGGCCTACAAGCTGATCTGGGGTGCGTTTCCCGTACAACTACGGAGGTTAGCTTTTTACTAACACGATGCATCGTTCAACTAACATGTAAGTTACGACTGTTTCCCAAAACTGTCGTACTTACATAGTACTTTGTAAGTTTGGACCATGATAGTTTCCAAACTTCAGTAGTCTGGACTAAGGTGGTTAATGACGTTTAGTAGCATGTGAACGGGCACACCTGCACATAATTCTGTGGTGCATTGCGTTAAGGCCGGCAGATGACAGCCGCCGTTGCGCAGCAGTTATCAGTCCCCTGTCCAAGAGTTCGAATCTGGGTTAAGATGCAGAGCGACGCACAGTGGCTGAAACTGTTTCACGCAGCTTCACGCCGCGTAATGCGCGACTGAAGTGGCCATTTGAAAGCAACGCCCACTGTACCTCACCTAGCAGATAAGATTACTGCATTCACCAATAAACTTGAGGTATGGGACAGGCGCCTCGATCGCGACAGTATTATGCCTTTGAGAATCTGAGTGAAATCGCTGAAACGTCTGATTCGGGAGCCACTCTTGTGATCCCATGTATTAAACAGTAGGCCTACATCACATCCCTGCAAAGTTTATTTCCAAAATATTTCCCAACCAGCAGTGCTCAGTATGACTGGATTATGGATCCATTTAATGCAGCATGTTGGTATTTCATTGAATATATTGTACAATGCTGTAAAATATTGGCCTATGCTTCCTAATATGTTGCTGGAAAACAGAAATATGTGTTTTTCAATTTACAATGGCACATTATGTATTTATTTATTTATAGATAGATAGATAGATAGATAGATACAGTAGATAGATACTTTATTGATCCCCAAGGGGAAATTCAAGGTCTCAGTAGCATACAGACATCACACACAACATGCACTTACAGCAGAAATGGTAAATATAAGTATAAACATATAACCAAACTCCACTGTACAATAGAGACAGTAGAAGATCAGAAAAACTAACACAACTAAATACTAAATATACTATATAAATTAAATAAAAAAATCCACAGTGTGCTTGAGGGTGATGATCAAGCATGAGACGCTTGCAGTGACAGGGTCGGGACTGGCCTGTAGTTCTGTGTGCATGGTAAGGTGCTCAAGAGAGTAAGTGTCATGGTGAAGGTGCAAAAAGTAGTCCAACAGTGCAACAGTGCAATAATAAGGTCTAGAGACCAGCATAAATAATATGGACAAATAAGAGAATAAAGTATAATGTAGACAAGGTAATATATATAAAAAAAACTGTCAGTGCAAGAATAGGTTGAGGTTATAGGGTTACAGCCATTCAGTATTGTAGCAGAAGCCATTGGTCATGTGTGCTAATATAGCATGAAAAACAGTGTAGCAGTAAACCAGTAGTAAAAACATTAGGCTGTGGACAGTAGTAAAACAGTAGTAAAACAGTAGTAAAACAGTAGTAAAGCAGTAGTGGGCAGTCAGTACTCAAACATGGAGAGGGTGGAGAGGCAGACAGACTATGCAGAGAAGTCTATCTCCTCTTCCCTTTAGTGAAGCATTAAACAATTCAACGCAATGGCCCTGGGGACAAATGACTTCCTCAGCCTTTCAGTTGTGCATGGCAGTGATTATATCTGCAGCACCAGCTGATTTTAACTCTGCTGAAGAGGATATATTTAGAACTTGTCATTATTTCAATAAATTTGACAATTTTAAGCTTGACCTACCACTTTCTTAGAGCGATGAGGGACAGGTGGGGCTTGAAAATGCCCCTTTGATCAAAGTGGGGAATGAAAGAAAAAGTTTGAGAACCACTGGTGTACACAAACAATGTTCTTAATGCTCGAGTTCATGTGTAGAGACACTGGTGATCAGGCCCGGGGTAGGTAATCGGGAGAATTCCTGGTGGGCCGCTTCACTTTTGGGCCAGTCAAGGAAAAACATATTGACATTTGTCACGTTAGTCTATCTTCTCTTAAAGTAGGCTACTTACGTTCCTCTATGCCTGACACCGCAGCCTCTGCATGGGTTGTAGCCTACCATGTGAGGGAGTTCTCCCCTCCCAAAAAGAGTTGGTTTGGTCCATATAGCCCGTCTTTTCCAAAAAGTTCTCAGATAGGCCTACCGATAGCCGGGCCGGCCCTACCGTAATAATAAGTGTCAGGGAGGATGGATAGAATAATGAGGCCAGGAGGGACTGAAAAAGCCAGGTAAAAAAGATTAGAAAAGTTAGGCATTGCTGGAGGATGTTGCCAAAGGTGCCAAGCTTCCAGATTTTTTTAAAGAAAGACACTGGCAACTGGTAAGAGAGATAGATTAGCAACGTATTTATTGGGTAATATTGGATGTTAGCGTTGTCAACCTATTCGCAAGCAACTTATTAAATGATAAAAAGGATAAAGTTCCTGTGCACAGCCTTCCAGGTGCTGGTGAGGTGCAGTCTAGAGTGCGGTTCGGGCCGCAAATTTCTGACCGAACCCGGCCCGAGTCTGACAAAGTTGCGTCCGAACCCGACCCCGACAGGCATTTTCATTTTTATGTCCGAACCCGAGCCTGACGCAGATGATGCCTCAGTTATTCCCATGCTAGTGATTAAACGTTCACGTTTGTGGATAGCCTGTCTTTTTAGCCCATTAAACGGAACAAACAAAAAATGGAATTGTTTACAGAATCAGATGAGCGTGCACGCACGCAGGTCACACACAGCGCATATTAACACAAGAGGCCCAAGCAAGCATAGCCTATTGAAATAGAATTCTAGTCTTACCATTGACGAAAATGGGTTCATTGGGGCAACTCGAGGAAATCCTCATCCAGTTGAACGAGACGACCTTAGCCTACCGGTAGCCTATGTCGTTACCACAGTATGCAACGCAAATAATCTTAAAGTATGGAAGCATATGAGTAGCTTTATTCAAATGAGAATGCAATCTGCAATATGCAATTCAAAAAGACATTACATTATGCAATTGACAATTCATTATGCAATTTAATATTGCAATTTGCAATAATATCCAACAAATTGTATTTTAATCTGCAAAGTGACAATGAAATCCTAAAATCAATTCCAATAATTTTGGTAAAAAAATAGAATAAACATGGATTGAATTGCATTCCATTTTGCCATGGTACTTCAGTCTCAAAATTCAAATGGCAATTCATTTTGCATTTTAATTTTCAATATTCAGTTTCATCATTTAACTGTCAATTTGTTTTGCAATTTAATATTTAAAGTGCAATGTAGGATTGCATTTTAAAAACATATTTGGCAAAACTGTCAATGCCAGCCTGAATAGATTTTGGATTATTTTGGGCAAAACGTTTTGCCATCGTTTTGAGGCATTTTATTAGCCTAGAAATCTAGACGCGCCCCTAGCGGCAGCGAATTACATTTGCTGCCAGGGATAGTCTAGCAACTCTCCGTTGGCTTGTGAGCTCCAGAAATCGAAACTTAATCAGGCCACTGAAATCGTGTATAGAGTCGTTAGGTGGGCTTAACATAATGATTGATGGCAGAGTTGCAACGGTTTGGCTTGAATTCCCTGCTACTTGAAAACAAATAAGATGGATGTTGCTGCTGGCGAACAGTGTGACACGAGTTAAGCTTTTATTAAGTTGGCAAATGTTTGAACTAGCCAACTAGCTCCGCTGGTGGGAAACGCATGGGACTCATAGCGCTGCCGCTGTCCTATTGCGTGCAGAGGGAATTTGAAAGACAACTGATTATCCCGCCCCTCTGACTGAGCACTGCGAATAGTGAGTGTCCAGACCCTACATTTTAATGTGGGTCTGGCTCGTCAGGCTAGCATTTTATTCAAATGGAAAAGAAATAGCGCCCCCCGTGATTGCATTGCACTTTAGTCACGCTCTTTGTGTTGCAAAATTCAAATGGCCATTCAATCTGCCAAACGCATTGCAATCTGTCAAGTCACTCGTCAAGGCGGGAACTAGGCTACTCACTTCCGTGTTTACGTCTTACCCAGTTAGCGCTTGCAATGGAGGAGTTTGCAGCTGCACTAAGGTCTCTGGCTGATTATGTAGAACACCACCGTGTCAACGAGTCTGACTCAACGGACAGATTACTGAAAATGGACGACAGAGTGGGCTATCTAGCCCTACTTGTCCGATTTGATGTCAACCTGGTCCGTTCAAAGATTTCTGAGGCCTTACAGCTAATGGGCGCTAGCCGGTGGGGAGACCTTCTGTGGATACCACTGGAGGGAATAGGGAGATCGCGGAGCTCTTTGGAGTTCACAGGACAAGTAGGGCTAGATCGCCCACTCTGTCGTCCATTGTCGTTAGTTAGGCTAAAACTCACACAGCCTTTCCTTGCCCTGCTCTCTCTCTCTCTCTCTCTCATACACACACACAACGGAGACTCCCCTCCGTGGTCTGGCTAGCCTCATAAGCGGACCGGGGGGTGCGGTCGCTCCGGGCCCACGTTTGGCCAAATCTATCTCGCTGAATTGTTGTATACGATGCTTATTTGTAGGCTACTGATTGCTGGGGGGAGGGGGTGCTACTAAAGATGCCGCTGGTTGGCAAAGTTATTAGCAGCAACATAAGAGCCTTAATAATGTAAGAACACAGCTGGGTCTCGCGGACACTAGGCCTACTCGCGGTCACGGTTAACATTATTCATCAACTGTGACATGATATGTTTGCGCCGCCAACACCCCCCCCCACCCCAATAAAAAAAAATGTGCCCCCTTGAAAATCGCAAATGCCCCCTCTGTCACTGTACTCTACAGCCGGGTCTGTCGGCCAGAGACTGCAAACTCCTCCATTGCAAACGCTAACTGGGTAAGAAGATGTTAACACGGAAGTGACGTAGCCTAGTTCCCGCCTTGACGAGTGACTTGACAGATTGCAATGCGTTTGGCAGATTGAATAGAGTGGTGAAGTCCCGCCCCTTCTACTTCCGGTCCATGGGACCTATCTTTCAAAAAATTATGAACGGGAGTTAATGGAGAGATAACAATTCTTTTTTGGTCCAGTTTGAATTGTGCCACAAATTTCACATATGATGTGTGTGAATTTAAAAGATAATATTTCACGTCAAGAAAGTACTGTTGTTCGATAGACTTCAAAAGTTATGTTGGTTTTGTGCGAATCCACTCAGTGGACTACATCTCTCGTCTCGAACGATGTACGTCACCAACGTAATGAAACGATAAGAGCTGTTATGCTAGTTAACGGTTGCATCTTGCTGCCTGCTATGTCACTTAACAGTATGTAATGTACAGTCTATGGACGAATACAACTTACCTGATGTGTTTAATCCTCTGACTCATGGTATTTTCTTCGGCAAGGAAAGCCCAATTAAGACCTGTTGCTGGTATGCTTGTACAATCTAGTGTGGCTGTGAATGAGCTAACGTCACTAGCGCGACTGATGGGTTTGTAGTCGTTGGAATTACGATCTTTCACAATGTTGTAATTCAATAGCTACGAAACAAACTGCAAATGTCTTTACATGAAAAATTGTCTTTAAAATTGACAAACATCATATGGGTAGTAATTCAAGGCACAAGTCAACCGGGACCAGAAAATAATTTATTTTTCGCCATAGACTGCCGTTCAAATTTTTTTGAAAGATAGGTCCCATGGAGGCAAACGGAAGGGGCGGGACTTCACCACTCTATGGCCATTTGAATTTTTCAACACAAAGAGCGTGACCAAAGTGCAATGCAATCACGTGGGGCGCTATTTCTTTTCCATTTGAATAAAATGCCTCAAAACGATGGCAAAACGTTTTGCCCAAAATAATCCAAAATCTTTTCAAGCTGGCATTGACAGTTTTGCCAAATATGTTTTTAAAATTTGCAAAACGAATTGACAGTTAAATGATGAAACTGAATATTGAAAATTAAAATGCAAAATTAATTGCCATTTGAATTTTGAGACTGAAGTACCATGGCAAAATGGAATGCAATTCAATCCATGTTTATTCTATTTTTTAACCAAAATTATTGGAATTGATTTTAGGATTTCATTGTCACTTTGCAGATTAAAATACAATTTGTTGGATATTATTGCAAATTGCAATATTAAATTGCATAATGAATTGTCAATTGCATAATGTAATGTCTTTTTGAATTGCATATTGCAGATTGCATTCTCATTTGAATAAAGCTACCCATATGCTTCCATATTAAAGAAGCCCTATGGAACAATTTTAGCAAAAATTTAATTATGTAATTATGCAGGTTGAGAGTCGTTCTGATGGTTCTACAACACTTTTTGGGTCGTTTGGTGAGTGCTTCGTCTCCCCCTAGTGCTTCTCCGCGGAAAAAACGAATATGCATCTTTCTGGTCACGGTCCGAACAAATCCGGATGTAACTCAGCGGAAGTATCTAATCGCGCCTCGAAAATATAGTCAGATTGTAGTTTCTAAGAAGACTGCAAAACGGACTCCGACTTGGCTTTGTTGCTGTTGAAATTGTAAGTAGCCTACCCTTGGGTGAACTTTGTTTTTGTAATGTGGTTTGATAGTCTCTTGAACAATGTGTTTGCTCGACCGTTTTATTGTGAGCCCTGTATGTGTTTAGCTTGGTTTCTTGATGGCTAGCTCGCTAGCTAGTGAGGGTTTAAAAAAATTAAGTTATGTGTACATTTAGTGACTGTACACTCATTGGCCTGTAGATGGTGGTGTTGAGCGAAGGGTTGCTGGAAGAGGATATTGTCTCACACACACTCTTTCTTGCAAACACACATACATACATCAACACACACACGCACATACATGCACACCTATACACACACTCACATCCACAGGCACATAAACTATGCATCCACATACACACACACTTACAGTACATGCAAGCACACATACAGGGATGGGCAGTATTTCTAATACATGTATTTAAAATACGTATTTCAAATACAAAATACTATTTTGTAATTTGTATTTTATTGAGATGATGAAAATGCCTTCGTATTTTGTATCAAAATACTTCAGTGTTGTGTATTTTTGTATTTTCAAAATACTGTAAAATACTTTCTGTGAAACACTGTGAAGACATCTATCTAACTATCTATAAAGCAAAAAGTCTCTGTCTGTCTGTGGCACCCTCACATGGTCAAGCCCCTCTGCTCCAGGAGAGCGTTTATTTTCCTTTGCTGGACTGATTAACAGGTCCCATAGGCGTCGTCTGAATGCAACACTGTTTGAGAAGTTAGTTGTGCTTAAAGGCATCAGCTGAGGAGACACGACTAGCTTAGGTTACACACACTCCTTTGCTCACACAAGGACAGCACAATGACTTGAGTTCACAAGCTTAGATCGCAACACATGAGTTTGCTATTTTCCTTTCTTTTTTCTGTTTTACAGTTACAGTTCTCTGACCTGTGAAATATTTCAGTGCTCTGGTAACTTGACAAGATACCTCAAACAAGGACATTTCCAATTTTGTACATTTTAAATACGAAATGATTAATAATGTCAGAATTATTGGCTTCTAATTGGCTTAACTGATAGGATGGTATTAATGTGACAACCTGATTTTTTTTTTGTATTTACATTGATAGAGGTTGTGCACACACCAGTTTCAGGTGTATACAAAATTATTCAACTGTAATGAAACTCACCATAAGTGTGGTAGAAATGGTGTTAAATAACTTAGTTAGGTTAAAATGCTACCTAAATAAGTCATCCATTTGGATTGTTTGTCTTTGAGTTATTGTCACAGATTCATAGTGGGCAATCTATTACACCAACAGAGTAAATACTGTCAGTATACTTAAGGAAGTGTTCCATGAGTTACCGAACATTTCTCAGGGCTACTTTAATAGGGGAGATGGAATCGCCCTTTAGTGAGCGCAACACGGCACAGGTCTTAACCTGCTTTATCCAGAGGGAGACATTTTTGGATGCGGTGACAGAAAGCCTATCATGGCCTGGCTGGGAAGTGTGACAGTTGCAGTCGGCATTCGTAGCCTGTCGCTGCAAAACAGTACATCTCCAAACTCAAATACAGGAGACTAACAG
The DNA here is from genome assembly GCF_046254945.1 of Alosa pseudoharengus. Taxonomy (NCBI): domain Eukaryota; kingdom Metazoa; phylum Chordata; class Actinopteri; order Clupeiformes; family Clupeidae; genus Alosa; species Alosa pseudoharengus. The sequence goes on along the minus strand of NW_027468620.1, from coordinate 2,004,825 downwards.
TCAATAAAAGTGGACTGTGAGAGCAGCACAAAATACTTAAAGCCATGCCAAGTGTCCTGTTCGCTCTTAATCTTTCCATCACATTTGGTGCCTCTACCTAGCCACTTCGTAAATGTGTTAGTTAGTTGTGTACTTTAAAGAACAGTTTGAGCGATCACATAGCCTACTTTCAATGTTGCAATATTATCAGTAGGCCCTATGTGCAATTGACTTTTGAGCAGGATCTTACAAGAACATTTTGAAATGGATGGAAAGACACAATGATGATGAGATTTTGCACTCCATAGGAGTCGTAAGTGTGCTCTGGAAATTCACAATTTCGTCGCCGTTTAAAAAAAAAAAAAAAAACATAGTCCAGTATTTCTTTTGAAATTTAAATGAAGTTGTATGGACTGGACTATGTTTTTTTTTTTTTTTAAATGGCAAAGAAATTGTGAATTTCCAGAGCACACTTGGCAATCGACTCCTACGGACTTTCCCCTAAAGATGGCAGCAAAGATGGCAACATTTCCGGAAAGGTACTGGCTTGATGAAATTCATTCTGGACTCTATCCGACCACATAAAGACCTCGGGATACTTCGGTTTGGCTTTAGGGACCCTCTACTCACTACCACGTAAGTGTAATGTGGTTTGGAACTGTAGAGGTATAAAAATAGCGTTTTGTAGCGGCAAAATAATATGCCCTTCTCACTTCCACACTAACGAGCTTTGACTAAAAACGGTAACATCGAACTTTCTCAAAACACATCTGAATGACATGATTTGGATGTCAACTCAACGTATGTACTCCAAATCATCCGTAAATTGATCTAAAGTGCATTTTACTCCGGATAATTCCTTTAAATATGTACACAGTCTTGTACCTTTGACTTTTTTTGGATTTTCTCTTAGTTTTTTCACTCGAAATGATATGTTCTATGCTTATGAGTTATGCCGTAGCTGGTTAGCCTAAAACATGCTGTAAAACTCTTTAGATACAGATTTTTCCAAACGTCAATGGGACAAATGAATGGGAATCTTACATCCGGCACCTAACTGCATTTTGGCTGTGGGCGGGACTGTGCAGCTCTATTGGTTGAGTGATGGAGGCCAATTTGTTTGTTGGTGCATTTGTAGAAAACCATAAATGCGGTTACACCAAGCAAATTGATAACAGCACTGTAATTGTATCTTTCGACTGTCATCTCATTCTTTTCTGACCATAGTCTTCTAACAGGAGCTAAGTGAGTTAGCCACAACATGTTCGCTAACGCGATGGGTTGCTAATGGGAAATATACCTGAAAGATAACCTGTCTATGATGCATCCTAAACACCGGGCTGGGACATTTCTGCTTGCTAAATAGGTTTTTCTGCTGTTGATTCGCTCACAGTCCTTGGTGGCCCTGTCAGTGCTTTGTAAAATGTTGCATTAAGACCACAAAAAGTCTCAGAAAGCATCTGAGCTAACGTTCATTCCCAAACAAACACTAGGCTACTTCAATCCTCTATTTTCAAAGGTGTTAAGGTAGAGCATGGCTCAAAGTAAAGTAACTAGGGCTGAGGCGACATAATTGACTACATAAATTCATCGATGTAAATTTGTGTCAACTCGCCGCAATGTATAAATTATTAACGCACCCGTGATGATCTACATCTCCATTTAACCAAATATTTTATTTGAGCGCACTTTGAGAGATGTATCCAGGCTGTAGGTACACATTTGTTGCACGTGCTACAAAAATCTTTCTGTGCGATGGAAGATTTACCAACGTTACACCGGTCCGATACAGTTTTGCCTATGGCTATAGACGCCTGTGTGTTTGTTTGAAGTGCGTGTGTAGGGTGTGAGACCCCGTTTACACGAGCATGTGTATTTTTATAAACGAAGACATTTCCCTACGTTTGAGCCTTTCATTTAGACGCAAACGGAGAATTCGCCCCGTAAAACGGTTATCCAAAAAAACTCCGGCCAAAGTGTTTTTTGGGGAAAACTCCGTTTATGCGTTTGGTTCTAAACTGTGGTAAACGGAGTTTTGGGCGGGCATCGTCACAGTATGCAACAGAAGTACACCAAATGTGCGACCAATGTTTACATTTACATGTTCTCACGTGCGACTTTTCAAGGTTCTGATTGGTTATTGTGAGCTTGAGGCTATCGTTAGACTGCCACTGTGGTTTGGCGTGCTCATGACAGCATGTATGTACACAGGTTCGTGTAAACACATTTTTAAAAAAAACGGTCTCGTGTACATGCAGTTTTATTTGCAAACGTAGATGGCCAGATATTCGTTTAGGAAAATACCCTGCTTCGTGTAAACGTAGTCAGAGAGGGGAATCGATGTGCCTTGATTCCATCTTGGTAGTTGTAGTCTATGCGATTAAAAAGCATGTGTGTGTGAAGTATCCAAACAATGATAACACTTTCATTATGGCTGCTTTAGCTACAGACCTTCAGCTAATGAGACCTACAGTGGGTCCCATTTAGAAGTGGCTACTTCATTCACACTTTCCGTGATTCACGCAGCTGCGTGAACTGTATTACAACTTTTCGTCACGACGTGGCAGCTTAAGTCCGCTTGATACTGTAAGCCATTGGTTCCCAAAGGAGATTTCATTTGGGTCGCCAGCATAGCCTAGTGACAATTTATGTTGTGTAACATGGACTAGGCTAGGTGAACCCAGCCTGATCAGCCAGCAATTTCTTTTTCGATTTCTTAAAAGATTGAACTTGGTCTGGTGAAAGACAGACTAACCATGGACCTCACAGTTGCAAAATGCAAGGGTACATGAATCAGCCTATTTGCATGAACAATAACGGACAACAGCTCTTCAACTTGGCCTGTTAAAATGTGTATTACAGTCTAGAGACGCATTTCATGAAGGCCCTTTTGGACATGTCAGTTATGCACCACTGGTTAGATGTAAAACTGCATTTCGTTTTAGACTACTGGTACTTAATTTGTGCATTGACAATAAAGTTGAATATCATATGAACTAAAGATGACTAAAATCTTGCATATGTAGAAGAAGAAACATTAACAAAAATCCATGGCATGACCTCTCTTCTTGATAGCTGTTGAAAACTGCATGGAACTGACAGGGATTGTTTTATTAATAAATTAATAAATAAATAAATACAAATAAAACATTATGCTGATACCTTCTGCTTTTCCCAAATACAATGTAGCCTAGAGGTGTACATGACCTTTCATCAGTCCAGTTGCAATGTGATGAACTGCCCTACTTGTGATTGTTTAGAGATTTTAAAGGTTTTATAACAATGCTACACATTTTTTGGCTAGTGCTACAAATCTATTCACCTTTGCAGCGCCAGTAGGCTACTTTCTGTGCGGCCCGCACACACAGGCATGCCAAACAAGCATACACAAAAGTTGATTAGTCAAATTAGACAAATTGATTAGTGTGATTTATTTTCGCGGAACGGATGTACAGGACTGAGCGGCGGTCATATTTTGTACCGCTATGTGGTACATCTAGTTTCTAAAACTGATAGTCCCGGTCCTTGATTGTGATTGTTCGATGCCGTTGTAAAATGCAGCATAAACATACACCTTGACCGCATTTCGTTCTATATAACTGCGCTACCATAACTTGATACAAAAGTTAAAGTAGCTGTGCCTCATTGTTGCTTGGCAACCGATTCAGATAGAGGAAATATATTTCTTGGCGGAAGAATGATTATCTATGAATAAATCGTTACATTTCTCGTTGCTGTGCCTTTACTTTATGAAACTTTACCAGGTATTTATAGCAACAGTTTTAGAAAAACAATAAGCCACTCGAGTTCGTAGGTTACCCTGATTCTACAACAGCTAAGGGGGGTTTTAGGCACTCTGCTAGCGCGTCTTGCCTAACAATGCCCCTTAGCTGTTGTAGAAAGCTGTTAAATAACCTTTATTTGTTGAACCATAGTACTAATAAAAACTACAGAATAGTAAGAACTGAACTGTTAATTTATCCAATTTCCACCACCTTGGAAAAAGTGGGCTGGTCTTGGGCCTGAAACTCCTGGGCTGAAAAATGGCCCGACTCCGGCCCTGCTGGTGATACTTCGATCAAAGTTTCATGTTGTGTGAAGCCTTCTTAGTGTTTCAAAAATAGCGATTTTGATGAGATCATGCATCAAAATAGTAGTGCCCCTAGGACTCCCATTCAAAAGGCCATTTGACCCGAAAACAACAATATGGTCAAGCTTAAAAGTGGCTTTTCCGACGGAATTATGCTTTTACTTGCTTCAAATATGCTTTTTCACTCAGGTACATTCAAAAAAAGACCCTAGGTTGCGTTTTGGCAAGTTACGCTTAAAGAATTATTTGCTTATAGTCTTAGAATGGCTCTGATGCCCATGGCTGTAGCGCTATCCTATTGCGTGCAGAGGAAATTTGAAAAGACAAAACCATCCCGCCCCCCAGATTGAGCCCTGCCAGTGTGTTCCCTTTTGGTATTTATTGATAATTCATTTTTAAGATCATGCTTGCACATAAATTGGATTATATTGCAAATTTGCTCAGAATTAGGGGGTTTAGAAGAGGAAGCACTTTGAAAAAAAATGAGATTTTACCATTTTTAAGAGATACAAAGGACAAAAATACTTTTCTAAGATGACAACCATGCTAGAACACGTTTAGTGGTTTTAAATATTAATGCTGGGTAGAATTGTAGGTTGTCAGCTTGTAGGCTACCCAGAGGTGTCTGAGAGAGTTGCAAATCAGTTTTGGCCCTCTGACTGTACGTCATCGCGCCGCGCGCAGAGTAGACCTGCCAGTCCCACCGCATCAACGATACCAGAGACGGTTAACTATAGAATCTTTGACCGCATCAGGCAGGTTGGGAGAGTTTGGCCGCTAGATTATTAACGTTACTTGCGTCTCCACAGGAGAGTATTTACAAATATGAGTTTAGACACACTATTTAGGCAAATCATAATAACAGAACAGCATGTATCAAATAACTGCCGCCAGCTACAAGAAGGTAAGTTGCCAGCTCATATAAATATCAAAGTAACTTAACAGTTACCTTCTAACGTTATGGGTTATTAACCCTAGGGTAATGTTAGCTAACTTAGCTTTGTATTACCAATGGTTAAACCCTGCTTAGCTAATGTTAACTGTCAGGACCCTAGTCTACTGGAGTCTTGCATACGGGAAGGAACTTCTGTAGAGCTGTAAGATGTAGCTTATAGAAAACATGGATATATGAAATGTAAAACCTCTAACGTTAACCTTAAAACATACGTCAATGGCGCCGCTGTTGTGTGTGGTTTTCCCCCACCTAGCTGCTACTGGTTTCCGTGCGCGTGCTCGCGTTGCTCATCGCAGCTGCAGGAGTTGTCAAACATTCACAAACAAGTTGTTTTAGACGTATTTGAAGTCGCATTTCATATCTACGCCATGATCACTACACTACAACCACTCGGACAAAAGACATGTAAAATATAGGCTATATTTTTTGTAAACTTCATAGCATTAAACTGGATTCGATCCTGCAATAAATACCAGGCTTATCGACCACTGTCACGTCATCCGGAGAAATAATCTTTGGTCACCGCTATTTAGCGATTTGCGGCTCTCATTGAACACATGTTAGGGTTCCCGCGGATCCTTAAAAAATCTTAAATACAACTTTCGGTTTTTAAGACCTAAAAAAAGTCTTAAATTGTGTGGAATGTCTTGAATTTTCGAAAAGCAGGTATTAAATTTGTGTAGGCTAGCGAGTGTGAGAGAGCGAGTGAAATGTCTCCACCCGGTTTCGTGTATTTTTTAAACGGAACTTTAGGACCGCCGTCATGCTATCCGGCAAAAGATTCTTTGGACGCCGCTATTTATGGATTTCCGGCTCCCATTGACTTACATTGAACACATGTAAACAAAACGTCAATTATGCGCTCAAACTAACGCCGCTGACTTATGAAAACCACCATTCCACTTTGATACGAAACTACATAATTGTACAACATTTATACAACAAAAATCACAGAATTTGGATCAAGTAATGTGGAGAAATCTTATGCAAAGTGTCAACCCCTAACAATGTGTCCATTGCCCAAATTTATGGTCGACTAATGTCGAATGTCAGAGTAATGACATTGAAAAAGGTACCTTAATGATAGGGCTGCACGATATATCTAAAATCTATCGTTATCGCGATATCAACACTTGCGATGGACATACCGCAAAGATTACTTAATTTTCGATAAATTCGATACATTTTCTGTGCCGTGCGCATTCCATACAGTCTATGGTGTATTCACATTCTGAATGTCAACATATTTTACCAAACTGATGCGGTCATGCAGCCCAAGAAGCCCGTCCCCTACCAGTTTAGGTGTGTGGTGTTTTAGGTGTTAAAGCGGGAGCTAAGTCGTGATGGCTGAAAATAGTGAGTCGAGCGAGGTAGGCTACACTTGGGTGAAGAGGAATTAGTGACTAAAAGGAAAAGCACGTCTGTTATATGGGAATATTTTGGTTTTATGAAGGATGCCGTGTTACAAACAAATGCGCAAATGCGTCCTTCTCCACCGTGTTAAAATAAACAATTTCTTTCGTTATCGTTATATCAGAAGTTGTCTTTCACTGTCTGTAAGGCTTGTATTTCATGATTTGCATTTAGCAAAAGCCCCAGACAGCAGCACAGAGGTAATCAGGATTCGTTATTTGTAAAAGTTGTTTAACCTACTTCTGGACTGTGCGATTGCAGCCCAATTACTTTCACTTTCCGCTGCCCTCGTAGTCGGCATGCCGGTAGCCTAATAACGTGGGATGCGCAGCGTACTGTATGAGGTTACAGACTGAGATGATTGCCGCGATATAGCTTAAGTAGGCCTAGCTTCTTTGCTAGGCCCATCGAAGGCTGGCAATGTGGAATATTCCGCTGGTTGCTGCACAAGTGTTCAGATTGGCTGTCCACCCGTCTTTTATGAGGATTAGGAGCAGATCTTCCACACAACTTCGATAACCTAGTCAGTAGGTCTCTTAGCTGTCCACTTTCATCAGGCCATATAGGCTACATGCTATTTTATATTATTTAAAAATTATACATTTATTTCTGTAATTATACATTTACCCCCCCCCCCCCAACCCTACAGTGTATGTTTGCAGCAAGCAGAATGAAAAAAAAAACATTAAATATACTGCTCAAAAAAATTAAGGGAACACTTCAATCATACACTGAATCACTCTGTCACTGTTTGGTTCTGAGCACAAGTAAAACTTTTGAGGCGAGTGTTTTATTTTGCAAGAACTGTCAGACATTCTGTGAATGTAGTTTGAGAATGGAGAAAAGGGTGGAAGGTTTCAAAATATGTGTGGAAAACCTTTATTGAGCAGTATATTTAAATATCGCAAATTATATCGTTATCGCAGTACTCAATAATGGTATCGCATATCGCATGTTTTCCTAATATCGTGCAGCCCTACTTAATGATACACTTTAATTTATAAAGGTGCGAAGTATAAAAAGAAAAACACAATTTATCAGATGGATAATTTGAAATCTATTCCCAGAACTATAATGGGTGTTAAATATTCTACAACCACTAGATGGCAGCATGACACAGCACATAAAGTACACCTACGTGTCGCTGCGACCTGAAGGATGGCGTGGTTGAATATCCACTTCTCCTGCACTTCGGCTCTAATAGCGGGTGAATTGTATGACCACCAGATGACGCCATTTCACTGCACCTTGGGCCTAATAGCTGCTGTAACTTCGTTTAAGTAATAAGCCTCGAGGAGCCGACGGTTACACTTGTTTTAGGGGCGTTGTTAGCCACGCTGCGCAAGCCTGGTAGGCTACAGGAGAAGCCCATAGGCTACAGTCGGGTGTTTGTGGTGATTTATTCCATGTATTAACAAAATAATAATGTAACATTAAAGAAATAGCCTACATAGATAGCCTACATAGAACTAAATAATTACACCAAAAAAGTAAAGAAGCTTTATCATTGATATATAAGCTTACTGAAAATCAAATATAGGCCTAGCCTACAATTGTGTTCCACAGACAATATGTTCTACAGATAATAACAACAGTAAGAACATAGGCTAACCTAAGTCATGACGACACGAGGGCTTAAGTCTTATGTTGGCCTATGACTACGTAGCCTAGGCTACCAAGCACGTCTGTGTCTGCGACAGTGAAATAGCTCCAATATTAATTGTGTCGCCAATAAATATATGCTAACATGAATCTCATCAGTCACCTATAGATAAGGGTTAGGCTATAACATATGTAGGGTTGGGCACCGAAACACGGTTCTAATATGGCACCGGTGCCGACACAAACGGTAGTAACTGCATCGAATAACAACGTGGAAAACGGTGCCTCATTTCGGTGCTTAAATAGCGTTTTTTTTATTTTATTTTTTTTATAGGAGGCATCACTGAATGTCATGCGCCATCTCTAACATCTTGCTCTGATGGCAACACATCCAGATACAGTTAGCTAACATAGCCTATGATAAACACTGGATGTATAGGCTAAACCAGAGGGGTGCACCACATAGGCGAGTGGACAGTGTTTGACAGCTTGTGTGAGCCCAAGTAGCTTACTTTAAAGCGACATGCGAGCTCCTGTCAAAATCTAGCAGTGGTCCTAACTACACACAAGCAAAAGGCTATGAAACAACATCAACAGTAGGCTAGCCTATACATTACACAATATCCTTATAATGCGCTAACTGACATTTATTTGAAATGTTATCAGCAAAGTTGTAAGGTGAAAACTTTATTTCACGGTGTGTTAAACAACATAATGGCATGATATTAATCTTTCATGTGCATGAGGCCCATATAGCATCACAATGAATATGAAGATCATGTTAAAAGTTAGCTGGCAAAAACATAAATATGTAGGTTACATACCTGATGTCACTGAGCTGTCAAAGAGGCTACGAAACCATCTCCGTACGTTATCGCTAGCAGGTAATTAAACTCAGCTGACTGGTGTTAGCGAATAGCCATAGTTGCTGTTAAAATACTAGGCTAGCGCTGGGAATCTAAACACTTCAACACCGACATGTAGCCTAACATGTTCAAAACTACTGCGTGTTATGGGTTAAGACAAGACATTTCTTGAAGCATTTGGGAACACACTGAATTAACTGGAAAATAGATTCCCTGTTAGATTAGCTTGCTTGCAAATGCCGTTGTCCATGACCTGGCAGTTTTATGGCAAGCGGTTTTAACATACATTATGGCAAACCGCCTACACTGGGTAAACTTGAAAGCAGAGCTCACCATTGTGTGTGCATGCATGGCAAGCTGTTTTAACATTTAAATGTATTATTCGTAGGAGCAATGAGATATTGATGGTCAATTGTATAACAGTTCAATTTCATGTTCAAATTTGTCTTATCATAAAAAAAAAAGCAATTCATGCTTTAGACCATTTTAATTTAAAACATTTTAAAAACAAAGTACCGGTTCAGGCACCGTTTCGGCACCGGCACCGTTTTAAAAGTATTGATTTAGCACCGGTATCGGATAAAACCCAAACGGTACCCAACCCTACACACAACAATATTGGTGGTATTTGTTACATTAGCTTCAAAAGGCACCGCTTCAGAAAGCTGCACTGCTTGTGAAAGAAGGGGGTGGGGGAGGGGAACTTGCAGCCAAGTGTCGGAAAAATGCATAGCCTACAACACAGAACCCGCTTCTCGCATTAGTCACTGACAGTAGACACGCTTCCAGCCTAATGACTTTCACACATTTTGAATGATTTACAGTATGCCTAGACACATTAGCGCTCCACGTGTAGAAACTGTGCAGAATACAATGTGTGAATGATGCTCAATGATTTGCCAATAGCCTATAATAGTCTTCTGCTGGGTTGCATGTACTGTAGGCTATAGCCTACAGTTTTACTGTAGGCTACATGTTTTCAGCCTTTATTGGTTAAATGACCATTTTTATTACGAAAATATTTCTTAACTTCAAAAACTCAGTGTCTAAAACTCGGTGTCATTCAGACTCAACCCTCTTGACGTTTGGTGATTAATTGACAGCTGTTTTGGGACACGTTAAACTTTCTTTATAATGAGCGCATAAAACGACTTGTTGTTTTGGGACATTAAGCTACGTTAAGCTTTTTCACGTTAAGGATTGTATGTCCTTAATTTATTTATATATTTAGACTACTTGCGCAATCCCTGGATACTTTTATTGCCACACAACAATATTGGTGGTATTTGTTATCTATTGCACTCAGGTAACTGCCCTACATATTACACAAAGCTTATTTTTTTTAAAAACTCATTCTTTGATTTTATATTAATTTTTTACTATTCAAAACTTCTATAAATCTACTATGCGGCTTGACCTTTTGACCTACCCATGTCAAAACACATCTGTTGTACTCAGCTAATTTCACTTCATAGTACACAAAGCTTCTTTCTTCCAAAAACTCCCTCTTTGATTTTATATTAATATTTTATTATTAAAAAATGCTATAAATCTATTATGCGGCTTCCACTTTCAACCTACCCATGTTAAAACACATCTGTTACACTCAGCTAACTGCCCTTCATAATACACAAAGCTTCTTTTTTCCAAAAACTCCCTCTTTGATTTTATATTAATATTTTACTATTCAAAAATGCTATAAATCTATTATGTGTCTTGACCTTTTGACCTACCCATGTCAAAATACATCTATTGCACTCAGGTAACTGCCCTACATAGTACAGAAAGCTCTCCCAAAGATGTGCAAGCATGCGGGAAACTTGTTATGTGTTTGAGTCTTTACGTCCTATGATCCTTCAACTCGCAGGTGATGATGAACTGCTTGAAAAGGCAGTACGTTTGTCAGACCATTATAGCATGGACATTGCACCGACATTCCCAACACAACTCCACTCATTTAGGTCTTGCTTTAAAGCAGAGATTTCACAGAAGTCATCTATTTTTCAACTTGCCAAAATGCTGGTGGTAGATTATGACAGTGTAACATCCACATTCGGGGAAGTGTGTACTGCTCTCAAGTTGTTTCTGACATTGCCTGTGACTGTGGCAACAGCTGAGCGATCTTTTTCCAAACTCAAACTTATTAAGGAGCAGCATGGGGCAGGAGAGGCTCAGTGGGTTAGCTATCCTGTCCATTGAAAATACGAGAGCAAGAGCATTAAATATTGGGAACATCGTTAACGATTCAACGAAAGGCTCGTAAGATGGCCTTCTTCTAATGGCCTAATTCACGCATATTGGGGATTGTATGCATATGAATGATTTTATTTGGTTTCTGCACGGTTAAATAAGTTAGGCTACATTAAGTTTTGTTTCTGCGCAGTGCGAGTTTTTAAGCAAGCAACGCTTGCAGTTTCAGCAGAGGGTTGAAGAAGCGCATTGAGCGCATTGAGTGTTCCCATAATTCCATGCGAGTTGATGTTAATGCAGTAATATTAGATTACCATGGCCTGCAGGCTGTTAATAAAATTATTTTTAATGTTTTCACATGTAATGCATCCTATGTAGTTGTGTGTTTTTATTTGAAATTGTAATATGTAATTACTAAACTACTTCGGTGCTTCAGGCCCTTTGTATAAACAATTGAAGTCACCCTTAATGTGTATTGCATGTATCAGAGCTAATTCATCCTGGGCCAAATTATGTCGATATGGGCCCGCACAGTGCTCTCGCACCCACCATTGTTTTGTTACGCCACTGCGTAATGCCATGGTGATTTGAGATGCTATGAGATGCTAGCACTCGTAACTTCGTCACATGTAAATTTTAGGACTGTTACTATTTATTACTAACAGTAATTCACAAAGCACTTTAGCCCTAAAAGTAGTACCTACGTCTGTGACAGTTTAAGGGAACTTGCATTGTAGTCATAACTAAGGGATGCAATAACACCACCAACAACCAAAACTAGCCTACTCATTGTCAACATGTACATGAAATGTAAATTTTCAAATTAAAATGATTTCTTTGCAAACGTAGGCATAGGCCTATGGTGACAGATTAATTTAATAATGCTGCTGTGTGAATCACGGTAAGCGTGAATGAAGTGGCCACTTCTTAATGGGACCCACTGTATGGAAGTGGGCTAAGTAAAATAGAGATGTTTTAAGATAAGGTTAATCAGAATTCTACGATATGCCCGCTTGACAACGGCAGAGATAGAACTGGCCTTTGGCCATAGCAACCATCCATTTAGAACGACTGGCCTTCATAGCAACCAAAGATCTGAGCTGTGTTGCAATGTGAGGCAAAGTATAGAAAGGTGATGAAACATACAGAGACAGGTCAAGAAATATAGTGCAATGTAGACAGTAGTATACAGTTGATTTACAGACGGTGGTTTAGAGTAATATGAAGTATTCCTTTATTCTGAGATAGGCTACATCAATAGGCTCTCAAAACAACCCCAGGCTCACAAAACAATCCCAAACAGACATAAGGTCTTTATAGAGCAAATCTATATAGATTATTTGTCAAATAAACCAGTAAAACATAATTTGTGGGATGGAATATATAACATTCACACTCATAGCTCATATTTTTTTTTAAATAAATCAGTGAGTGAAAAAGTATCCTGACAAACAAGCAGCTTTTTAATGCCTTGGCCATATTTCATAATTTCAATTCCTCTGTAGGTTACCTGATAGCCCAGTTTGAGAGGCGCAAGACGCGTGACATTATTTATTTTTTGCAGCCAATCACTGCTGTCATTTTATTTTATTGATTTGATCTCAGTCATAGAAGCTAAATTCGAAGGCAGGCCAAAGGTAAAATCCAACAAATCGCATTCAACCCGCAAGCCAATAGTTGAATAGCCCTCTCCTAGAGCTTTTGAGATATTGCCACTGCTCCAACATTGAAAGGCACTGTTACAATGCCTGGATCAAGCCAGGTTCAGCATAGCGTATGCCACAGTCCGCTCACGTTGCTGACCGGACCAGGGCAAGCACACTTTCGCAGTTCCCGCCGGAAATGCAGTCTAGTTAATATTATTATTATTCCCGTCTCCCTAATTTTTTTCCAGCTCCTGTGCGTAGGCCCTTTGAGACAGAGACACCGTTCCAACTTTAAAACGTCCGGGCAGTACCGGTGTAACTTGCTCGAGAAGATGGCGTCAAGTGGGCGTGTCGTTCATCCGCCATATTGGATTGAATAGAAAGCGAAACTAAATTTTCACATGTCACAAATTTGGTCCGAACGCCACGAAACTTGACGTACATTATCCCCAGACCAAGCCTCACAAATGTTAGCGGAAGGATTTTTGATTTTCGAAAGCGTTTGCCCATCACAGCCAAACGAAATCGGCGGCGAAGCTCCGAAACAGGAAGTCGTCCATATCTCAGGAACACTGTCACATATCGATACCAAATTTTGTATATGAACTGGGGACTCCAATGTGAGGGTGCATAAGCTAAAAAAAAAAAGATATTCCAAAAGTTTCCATCATTTTGCATACCACCCACAGGTATTTGGTAACTCTCACCATTCACCTTTTCACCATTCACCTTCTATCACAATGCCTTCCATGTATGCTCAATGCCTCTGGGCAGCCACAATGTCTCCAGGCAACCCTTGCCCAATCATGAAATCCTTGTTCTGCCATGGGATAGTATGGACTTACAAGAAAAATAGGAGAGAGGCCGCACTATGCATACATACTCTTTTATTTGCACATACGCGTTTCGGCGTGTGCCTTCTTCAGTGTGCAGTGTGTGTGAGATTCACAAGTAAGGAAGGTGCAAATATTATGTAATTTATCATGGGAAATTATTGGAAATGTTATTTCTTGTTTATCCTAATTGCAAACCACACACATCCATTTGGAATCACACGTACACATGTAATACTGAAAGACTATCATTTCGTTTATTTGATGTCGCCTAGCAACACAGCCTTCAGAGCAAAGATTCTAGAACAGGGCTTCAGAGAGACACGTTTTGAGTTTGTGGCCAAGAACCTAAAATATCGGTTTCCATGTGCTGGATGGTGTGCGTCCTTTATGAAAGTAAGTGTTTTATACAGTTAACGTTACAGACATAATGAGTCATGTTGTAGTGGTCAACATAAATGTGCCCCTTCTGTTATTAGAATGCTAAGCGGAGAAGCATGCTAAGCAGAGATTTAGTATCATTAATTTCTTGTGTGGCTAGCTATAGGGAGGAGATGTATGTTGCTAATTGGGATTTATGTTGTTTAGGTAATGCCATGGTCATTTGATATGAGATGATTGCACTCGTAACTTCGTCATGTGTAACTTTAGGACTGCTATTTTTTTTTACTAAGTAATTCACGAAGCACTTTAGCCCTAAAAGTAGCACCTACGTCTGTGACAGCTTAAAAGAAGTGGCAAGGACTCCTAACGCGATGTTTTGAAATGCGTCTACTATTGTCTACAGCAGGGATTCCCAAACTGTGGTACGCGTACCCCGGGTGGTACGCGAGCTGCCACTAGGGGGTACGCGAGATGAAAAGGCCAATGGCGGAAAGGAGTTAAAAATGATTAATTAATTAATACTCTAATTAATTCATAAATAATACATAATTTCGAATTGGGTTATAATGATATGGAAACGTGAAATTAAAGGAAATCATTTGTAAACTCTATAATAGGCTATGTTTTCATTAAAAAATAAGCTACACACAATACGTGATTTCCTGCGGGCAGCCAGAATATCTGGCGCGTTAGTTTCGTTGAAGTATAGGCTAGGTAGAAGGCTGCGTAAACATGGAAAACTGGCTAAAAACAGGGACACTGTCCAAAAGGCCTAATTAAAGCGATCGAAGAGGAGAAGCGAGAGAAACAGAGCAGGACATGGGTAACGATGGAATGGGGTGGGGGACAGACTAATGAAGGTGGAGATGGAGCGCAGGGGATAAAAGAAAGAACGAGACAGAAAAGACTGCGCAAAGAAAACGAAAGTATGATAAGGCATACAGTATAGCCCTATAGGCTTCACGTGGATTGGGAGACAGACTGCCCAAAGCCACAGTGCGTGGTCTGCAGTGAGATGCTACCTAACCATTCTAATGTGGTTCTCCACACTGTAGGGCTGCACGATATATCTAAAATCTATCGTTATCGCGATATCAACACTTGCGATGGACATACTGCAAAGATTACTTAATTTTCGATAAATTCGATACATTTTCTGTGCTGTGCGCATTCCATACAGTCTATGGTGTATTCACATTCTGAATGTCAACATATTTTACCAAACTGATGCGGTCATGCAGCCCAAGAAGCCCGTCCCCTACCAGTTTAGGTGTGTGGTGTTTTAGGTGTTAAAGCGGGAGCTAAGTCGTGATGGCTGAAAATAGTGAGTCGAGCGAGGTAGGCTACACTTGGGTGAAGAGGAATTAGTGACTAAAAGGAAAAGCACGTCTGTTATATGGGAATATTTTGGTTTTATGAAGGATGCCGTGTTACAAACACAGCGCAAATGCGTCCTTCTCCACCGTGTTAAAATAAACAATTTCTTTCGTTATCGTTATATCAGAAGTTGTCTTTCACTGTCTGTAAGGCTTGTATTTCATGATTTGCATTTAGCAAAAGCCCCAGACAGCAGCACAGAGGTAATCAGGATTCGTTATTTGTAAAAGTTGTTTAACCTACTTCTGGACTGTGCGATTGCAGCCCAATTACTTTCACTTTCCGCTGCCCTCGTAGTCGGCATGCCGGTAGCCTAATAACGTGGGATGCGCAGCGTACTGTATGAGGTTACAGACTGAGATGATTGCCGCGATATAGCTTAAGTAGGCCTAGCTTCTTTGCTAGGCCCATCGAAGGCTGGCAATGTGGAATATTCCGCTGGTTGCTGCACAAGTGTTCAGATTGGCTGTCCACCCGTCTTTTATGAGGATTAGGAGCAGATCTTCCACACAACTTCGATAGCCTAGTCAGTAGGTCTCTTAGCTGTCCACTTTCATCAGGCCATATAGGCTACATGATATTTAATATTATTTAAAAATTATACATTTATTTCTGTAATTATACATTTACCCCCCCCCCCCCCCAACCCTACAGTGTATGTTTGCAGCAAGCAGAATGAAAAAAAAAAACATTAAATATACTGCTCAAAAAAATTAAGGGAACACTTCAATCATACACTGAATCACTCTGTCACTGTTTGGTTCTGAGCACAAGTAAAACTTTTGAGGCGAGTGTTTTATTTTGCAAGAACTGTCAGACATTCTGTGAATGTAGTTTGAGAATGGAGAAAAGGGTGGAAGGTTTCAAAATATGTGTGGAAAACCTTTATTGAGCAGTATATTTAAATATCGCAAATTATATCGTTATCGCAGTACTCAATAATGGTATCGCATATCGCATGTTTTCCTAATATCGTGCAGCCCTACCACACTGTTTTTTTTTTAACGTGAGAGCTCATAGACCAGTTCCACATTTTGATTATGTTATCATGTAGGGCGGCTAATTAAACAACGCTGCCTGGAATGCGTCAATAGAATGTGTTACTTTTTGATGTGTTGGATGGTGGGGGTACGCGAGCCGAGTCAGGATGTAGAAGGTGGTCCGCGGGGAAAAAAGTTTGGGAACCGCTGGTCTACAGGAGCTTCCAATTGCGAGGGAACTTGCATTGTAGGCATAACTAAGGGATGCAATAACACCACCAACAACCAAAACTAGCCTACTCATTGTCAACATGTACATGAAATGTAACGTTTCATGTGAATCAAATTAAAATGTTTTCTTTGCAAACGTAGGCATAGGCGTATGGTGACAGATTAATTTAATAATGCTGCTGTGTGAATCACGGTGAATGAAGTGGCCACTTCTTAATGGGACCCACTGTATGGAAGTGGGCTAAGTAAAATAGAGATGTTTTAAATAAGATAAGGTTAATCAGAATTCTACAATATGCCCGCTTGACAACGGCTTGACAACAGCAGAGATAGAACTGGCCTTTGGCCATAGCAACCATCCATTTAGAACAACTGGCCTTCATAGCAACCAAAGATCACTGAGCTGTGTTGCACTGTGAGGCAAAGTATAGAAAGGTGATGAAACATACAGAGACAGGTCAAGAAATATAGTGCAGTGTAGACAGTAGTATACAGTTGATTTACAGAACGTGGTTTAGAGTAATATGAATTAAATATAAATATGTACAGTGTATTAGCAGTTATCTCATACAATAAATAGAATAATGTAGGCTATGTAGATGTAGCAGTAACATTATAATAGTAGAAATAATAAGAGGGTCATTCCGTGTCAAATCACCCAGTGGCTGGCAGGTGACCCTCTCCCAAAAAATCTGAAAAAAATCACAGGTGTTTGTAGACCAAACCTATGCATAAATCTTAAATAGTATATCTGTATCACTAATGATTCCAAAACTACAGCCATTTGAAGTTTCAAGTCATTTTAAGCATCGTGGTGAACAATCCTTTTTGTTCAACTTCCAACATTATTGGCTCTTTTGGTATTTCACACACATTAGTGAAACTATGTGAATAGAAGTACATTTTCCTGTTGAATTAAACAATCCAATCAAATCAGGTGTATCTTGTGTAATTTCCCCTCTGCAAAGCTCTGAAAATGGCTATAAATTCATTATGTGAAAAAACATCACCACCTTTGAGGGCTTGTCATTCAAAAAGTATGTGACACAAATTCATCAGATTTTTTCCCCACTCATGTATGGATTATAAGGTCATGTCCATGCATTAACTTTGGTTGTTAACATTATCATATTGTCAGAGCATTTTTATTAAATTGGGCTTGATTTTCAAAAAGCCCGTTTTCATCTTCTCATTTCACCACGTGGACAGTTAACAGGATTTTTTTTTAATTTTACCATATATCATTCTGTATGTGAGGATCATCTGCCCAAAATGTTGGCTTGTTGCTGAGTTTCTTCATTGATATAAGATTTTTTACAAATATTGTCTATAAATCCACTGAATTTGTACTTTATCTGCAGTACCACGTTGCACCACATGTGGTGCTCTTTTAATACAATGGAAGTCAATGGAAGAGTAAGAGAGTCACTTGTTTGCTGCACATATCCAATCTAAACACACAGTTTATGATTCATATGGTTCAAGTAAAAAGGGGTTTCTAAAATTCAGTGCATTGTCAGATGCAGAAAAATCAATACTAAAGATTTATCATCTTTTTACAAATGCCTCTTGGATCCACGAGTCCTCAAACCTTGTTATGAATACTTGTGATGGAAACACACATGGTCATCTTCATCAAGTAAAATACCTTGATGAACTGAATTTTACAAACCCATTGTTTGATTGTTTGTTAAAGCACTGATCTCCATCTTGATGCTCTTTGTCTATGTATCACAGAGGACTGCATCCCAAGCATATGACGATGAATATAGACTTTGCCTAACCAGCTGGCTAAAAATGATTAAAGTGCTCACATAGGCACTGATCAGTTGAAGCTGGTGTAGAAAACTCATTACAAAGATGGTAATTATGCTAAATCCTCTTGCTGCATGTATGATGACCAGTCAGTCTTATGTGTGTATAATTTACTTGATCAGTTTATTTTCTCTAAATAAGATTTATGTATGAGTAGTATGTTGTTCATGTTTCAATAATTATTTGGACCAATTCAACTATGAACCATAAACTGTGTGTTTAGATTAGGGCTGCACGATATTAGGAAAACATGCGATATGCGATACCATTATTGAGTACTGCGATAACAATATAATTTGCGATATTTAAATATACTGCTCAATAAAGGTTTTCCACACATATTTTGAAACCTTCCACCCTTTTCTCCATTCTCAAACTACATTCACAGAATGTCTGACAGTTCTTGCAAAATAAAACACTCGCCTCAAAAGTTTTACTTGTGCTCAGAACCAAACAGTGACAGAGTGATTCAGTGTATGATTGAAGTGTTCCCTTAATTTTTTTGAGCAGTATATTTAATGTTTTTTTTTTTCATTCTGCTTGCTGCAAACATACACTGTAGGGTTGGGGGGGGGGGGGTAAATGTATAATTACAGAAATAAATGTATAATTTTTAAATAATATAAAATATCATGTAGCCTATATGGCCTGATGAAAGTGGACAGCTAAGAGACCTACTGACTAGGCTATCGAAGTTGTGTGGAAGATCTGCTCCTAATCCTCATAAAAGACGGGTGGACAGCCAATCTGAACACTTGTGCACCAACCAGCGGAATATTCCACATTGCCAGCCTTCGATGGGCCTAGCAAAGAAGCTAGGCCTACTTAAGCTATATCGCGGCAATCATCTCAGTCTGTAACCTCATACAGTACGCTGCGCATCCCACGTTATTAGGCTACCGGCATGCCGACTACGAGGGCAGCGGAAAGTGAAAGTAATTGGGCTGCAATCGCACAGTCCAGAAGTAGGTTAAACAACTTTTACAAATAACGAATCCTGATTACCTCTGTGCTGCTGTCTGGGGCTTTTGCTAAATGCAAATCATGAAATACAAGCCTTACAGACAGTGAAAGACAACTTCTGATATAACGATAACGAAAGAAATTGTTTATTTTAACACGGTGGAGAAGGACGCATTTGCGCTGTGTTTGTAACACGGCATCCTTCATAAAACCAAAATATTCCCATATAACAGACGTGCTTTTCCTTTTAGTCACTAATTCCTCTTCACCCAAGTGTAGCCTACCTCGCTCGACTCACTATTTTCAGCCATCACGACTTAGCTCCCGCTTTAACACCTAAAACACCACACACCTAAACTGGTAGGGGACGGGCTTCTTGGGCTGCATGACCGCATCAGTTTGGTAAAATATGTTGACATTCAGAATGTGAATACACCATAGACTGTATGGAATGCGCACGGCACAGAAAATGTATCGAATTTATCGAAAATTAAGTCATCTTTGCGGTATGTCCATCGCAAGTGTTGATATCGCGATAACGATAGATTTTAGATATATCGTGCAGCCCTAGTTTAGATTGCATATGTGCAGCAAACAAGTGACTCTCTTACTCTTCCATTGACTTCCATTGTATTAAAAGAGCACCACATGTGGTGCAAAGTGGTACTGCAGATAAAGTACAAATTCAGTGGATTTATAGACAATATTTGTAAAAAATCTTATCTCAATGAAGAAACTCAGCAACAAGCCCAAATTGTGTCCTCACATACAGAATGATATATGGTAAAATTAAAAAAAATCCTGTTAACTGTCCTCGTTGTGAAATGAGAAGATGAAAACGGGCTTTTTGAAAATCAAGCCCAATTTAATAAAAATGCTCTGACAATGTGATAATGTTAAGAACCAAAGTTAATGCATGGACATGACCTTGTGGGAAAAAAATCTGATGAATTTGTGTCACATACTTTTTGAATGAGAAGCTCTCAAAGGTGGTGATGTTTTTTCACATAATGAATTTATAGCCATTTTCAGAGCTTTGCAGAGGGGGAATTACACAAGATACACCTGATTTGATTGGATTGTTAAATTCAACAGGAAAATGTACTTCTATTCACATAGTTTCACTTATGTGTGTGAAATACCAAAAGAGCCAATAATGTTGGAAGTTGAACAAAAAGGATTGTTCACCACGATGCTTAAAATGACTTGAAGTTTCAAAGGGCTGTAGTTTTGCAACGATTAGTTATACAGATATGCTATTGAAGATCTATGCATGGATTTGGTCTACAAACACGTGTGAATTTTTTCAGATTTTTTCGGAGAGGGTCACCTGACAAATTGCGCTGAAATTGGGTGATTTCACACGGAATGACCCAATATAGATATATGCAGTGTATTAACAGAATATAATAAAACAGAATAAATATGGATATTCAATATGACAAATATATAACAGATATGTACATAACATACAGCTATGTGCAGTGTGGAAACAGTGTCATTGTAGTGCAGAAACAACATTATAAGAGTAGTAAGAATAAGTCTATGCAGGATGAATAGTATAAAGATCAGTAGAATAACTATGTATAAATGTAATTACAGTAGGCCTATGTACATTTGTAAATAAATAAAAAAACTATGGGTTATGGTTATGGATTTAGCAGACGCCTTTGTCCAAAGCGACAAATAAATACAAAACAACATAATAATATTTAAAATTGAACAGGGAACAGATTAAAATGTAGGTCAAATATAGTAAGGAGAATAGTTGTAGTACACAATAATATCAATTCAATCAATAGCCTAATAAAAAAGCAATGTAAAAAAAGGGGAAAGGCAATAATAAAACAATAATGTCAATTCAATCAATAATATAAAAACAATGACATGCTAAGACTACATTAAGGAGAATATCAATAATAAACAATAATGTCAAATTAATTAACAGCCCAATTAAAATAAAACAACATTATATAAACCATAACACATAAGCGCTTAAACAACTAAGTATATGTTGAATAGGAATGTCTTTAGACCCCTCTTAAACGACCCAGAACTACCACAGGAACGGAGAGCACTGGGCAGTTCATTCCACCAACATGGAACCACTGAAGAAAAGAGTCTGGAATTAGACCCAGTTTTCATGACTGGTCGACACAACATACGCTCACCAGAAGACCGCAGTGGGCGGTTGGGGATGTAAGGCTTAATTATTGAATTAAAATAACTAGGAGCAGATCTAGATAGTGTCCTATAGGCCAAAGTGAGAGATTTAAATTTAATTCTGGCTACTATAGGGAGCCAATGGAGAGTAACTAGGAGAGGAGTTACATGTGTCCTCTTTGGCTGATTGAAGACCAGGCGTGCTCCAGCATTTTGAATCAGCTGTAATGATCTTGTTACACAGGCGGGTAAGCCAGCTAATAGTGAATTACAATAGTCCATCTTAGAGATGACCATGGTCTGAACAAGAAGTTGTGTGGAATCTTGTGTTAGATACGGTCTGATCTTCCTAATGTTGTAAAGCATAAACCGGCATGATTTTGCAATAGAAGCTATATGCTCAGAGAAGTTAAGTCGGTCATCAATTACAACGCCCAAGTTTCGTGCCGATCTAGTTGGGGTCAGTGAAGTTGAGTCAAGCTGGATGTTAATCTGTTGGGGAATAGCTGTTTTAGCTGGAAACACCAAAAACTCTGTTTTTGAGAGATTAAGCTGAAGGTGCCGATCTTTCATCCAGGCTGAAATATCCTTAAGGCATGCAGAAATACGGTGGGAAACACTAGAGTCATCAGGTGGGAAAGACAGGTAAAGTTGAGTGTCGTCTGCATAACAGTGATAGTCAAATCCATGGGAGCGAATGGTATCACCTAAGGAAGTGGTGTAAATAGAGAAAAGCAAGGGTCCTAATACTGATCCCTGAGGCACACCTGTGGTGAGGTCATGAGACTTAGATACCTGTCCCTGCCAACACACGTTGAAAGAACGCCCTTTAAGGTAAGATTCGAACCAGTCAAGAGCTTTTCCAGAAATTCCCAGTTCAGATAGTATAGATAGGAGAATGTCATGGTTAACAGTATCAAAGGCTGCAGATAAATCTAGTAGAATTAATACTGATGACTGAGCAGAGGACTTAGCCACTCTCAATGCTTCAGTCACAGACAAAAGAGCAGTTTCAGTAGAATGACCACTCTTGAAACCAGACTGCATAGGGTCTAGTAGATTATTCTGATGAAGAAAGTCACAAACTTGCTTGAAGACCACTTTCTCCAAAACCTTTGACAAGAAAGGAAGAAGGCAGACAGGTCTGTAGTTCTTCACCTCAGTTGGATTAAGTGTACTTTTCTTTAGCAGAGCCTAACCCTATCCTGTTTAAAAGAATAAGGAACTATTCCAGAACTGAGTGAAGCATTAAATACATGTGTGACTGCTGGTAGAACAGTGGGTGAGAGACTGTAGAAGAGTGGACGGGACAGGATCTAATGGGCATGTTGTTGGACGACATCGCTGAAGCAATTGAGAGACTGCTTCCTCATCAAGAGGAGAGAAAGAGTCAAATGATGCGGTCATACTAACACAAGGCAAAGCCCTCCTTATAGGAGCATCAAACTGAGCACTTATTTTAGCAACTTTTTCAGTGAAAAATTTTGCAAAGTCATTTGCTGACAGTGAAGTAGTTGATGGTGGTGGTGGAGGATTGAGAAGAGATTTGAAAGTAGAAAAAAGTTTTCTACTGTCAGTGGCGCTCTCAATCTTGCTTTGATAGAATGCATTTTTTGCAAGTGTAACAGTGGATGAAAAGGATGACAGCAAAGACTGGTAGTTACTAAGATTAGGGTTGGGTATCGTTTGAATTTGAACGATTCCGATTCCAATTCCGATTTCTTATTTCGATTCCGGTTCCTAACGATTCTCGATTCCGATTTTTTTAAGAGGCAGGGTAAAAAAAAAGTTTAAGATATTTTAAATGAGCTAGCTAACCAACGGTCTTTCTCAGGGTATCTGCACATTTTCCAAGTGCAAATTTAAAGACTTTTAAGACCTTTTCAAGACATCTAAATGAAACTTAAGACTATACCACGGCAAAAAGATATATATGACTGTTTATGCAATCGTTTTTTTTTCCTACTAATTTTAACCCCCACCCCATTTTGGATGTCTACAGAAGTTACCAAATATATTTTGGCGAAAGAAAAATAATTGTGTGTGAATTACCTTCAAAGCTACAGTATAAATTCCCAATTTTAGGGTCTGGGCTGCTGGCTGTAGCCTACATATTTGGTTTTGCTTACTGCTGAGGCTGACTGTTCTTCACCTGTGTCTGAAGTAGCCTAGGCTACTTGCCAAAGGCATGTGCACTGGACTGGATTCCCTTCAATATTTTTTTCAAAGTTAGACTAAGCTATTTACATATTTTAATAAGCCTATACAATTTACTATTTGCATCTATTGTCCAATATGCAGCACAGCAAATTAAAGTTAATCCACTGCTTTACATTTTGCATACCAGTTGTATCTAAACCAACCAAAGCTTGACTGAAACATTGTAAAACCATTGACTTGTTTTAAATGAATTAAGAGACAGGTCCTCCTCGCATGATCCTGCTGAAAACTGCTGGTTTCATCTCAAGCACGCACGTATTATGAACGCACGTTTTTTTTTTATGTAGCCAGTCGCCGACATTCAAAAAATATGCGGTTATAGTTCACAACTTTTGCGAAGTAGGCCTAGCCTACTGGGAAACGCTGGCAAGCAAGCTGCTGACAGATATTACAGGTAGGCTATTATAACGTAGACAGATATTTTCTTCCCTAGGCTAGGCCAGCAACACACGCTGGAAAGATGCAAACAAATCAACTTAACATATACAGTATTTCCTCCTGATTGCGAAGCACTGCACATCATTTGACCAGCAGTCTTCGCGTCCATAGTTTGTTAAACGATGCTGCGTCCGAGCAACGATTTTAGATGCCAAGCGCAACTCCAAAAAGGAGAACAAATGAGCGTCCGGCTTGAGGCTGCGCCGAACGCCGGACAGGGCTTTTAAAATCCATATGTCTGGTCTAAATTCGAACGTATGGCCAGCCTATCGCTTTCTCCCGCTCATTCTACCGTAGGCTTCCTCATTCCACGTAGGCTACCTGTATATCTCTCTGGCCTCAGCTACACCACGAAAACGTCAGGCATATTATTTATAGGCCTACTGTATTATTACCGTTTTCACACCTTTAACCACACCCGTGAAAAACATCTTCACTCTGCAACCACTACACTGCAACCACTACACTTAAATACACGAAACTGGATTGAGACATCACTCGCTCTCTTGCACTCGCTGGCTGTCCCATACGCACATTTAATACTTCTCGAAAATTCAGTTGTATTTAAGACTATTTAAGGATCCACGGGAACCCTGCTTTCTGAATGAAATAGTCTGACCTTCTCCATGAATTTTAATTCTATGAACTATGGACTTCTTCGTTGGTGTTCAGCCGTTTCTTCTTCAGGTCGGTGGACTGGGAATCGAAACTAGGAATCGAAATTTAAACTTTTGAACGATTCCGGGAAAATCGCAAAGATAGTCCCGGTTCCAACCAATACTCGATATTCGATACCCAAGCCTAACTAAGATCATTTCCATCTCTGGATTTACGCCATTTCCTCTCAGCAGCTCTAAGTTCCTTTCGTACTGAGACTATACTGTTCGTCAGCCATGGATGGCGAGGTTTAGAACGAGTAGGTCTTGAGGATAGAGGACATGCTGCATTCAGACAAGATGCCAGTGTAGAGCAGAGAGTCTCTGTAGCGTCATTAACCTCAAGTGCCAAGAATGAGCTAGGAGTAGGTAAAGCAGATGTTACTAATGTTGCAAAATGGTCGCTTGAGAGGCTTCTGAGATTACGCCGGAACGAAATTATCGGAGGAGGAGCTGCTGGGTTATCCAGGAGACGCACAGAGAATCTGATAAAGTGATGATCCGATACATGTAATGGATTAACCAAAACGTTGTGTGTATTACAGTTACGTACCAGAATTAAATCAAGATCTTTACCAGCCTTGTGAGTAGGAGGACTGTACGTGTGATATTAAATGAGGAGAGTAAGGACAGGAAGTCAATTGCAGACGAGTTATCCAAATGAATATTAAAATCGCCAAGGATTAATAATGGGCATGCATCCATTGGAATAGCAGACAGTAGAATGTCCAGTGGGTGAGAGGGATAAATTAATTTTATTTAACCGTAAAAGTAAATTGCATTCAATTAAATTGCAATTAAAAATCTTTCCAGTAGGCTTTAATGTCACGCAAAAAGTACAACCAAAGCTGAGCTTGATCAAATAGAACGTCTAAAGAACCAGAACTTGAGTGTAGTTTTTTGCTGGGTCCCAGGCCATGTTGGTCTGAGGGGAAATGAGAAAGCGGACAGTGCTGCTAAGCAAGCCCTCAATGAAGAAGTCACAGAATGTCAAATCCCTGCCCCAGGCCTTAAACCTATACTGAACTCTTACATCTCAGATAAGTGGCAATCTGAATGGGATTAATGTACCCACAACAAGCAAGGAATGTGAATTTTGGCACATTTCATGATCCACTGGGTCGTTATGGGCCACACAAAATACGGTGTTGCTAAAATTACTCCTATTGTGGCTATTAGAGACATGCGTTCATGAGTATCCAGCTACATTCAATGAGTTAAGTAAAATATATTCACACACAAAAAAAACCCATCACTAATGTTGTGGACATTCCTTTATTCTGAGATACATCAATAGGCTCTCAAAACAATCCCAAACAGACATAAGGTCTTTATAGAGCAAATCCATATAGATTATTTGTCAAATAAACCAGTAAAACAGAATAAGGGGATGGAATATATAACATTCACACTCATAGCTCATATTTCTAAAATAAATCAGTGAAAAAGTATCCTGACAAACAAGCAGCATTTTAATGCCTTAGTCATATTTCATAATTTCAAAATTTTCTCTAGGTTACCTGATAGCCCAGTTTGAGAGGTGCAAGACGCGTGACATTATTTATTTTTGCAGCCAATCACTGCTGTTGTTTTATTTTATTGATTTGATTTTAGTCATAGAAGCTAAATTCGAAGGCAGGCCACAGCTAAAAGCCAACGAACCGCATTCACCCCGCAAGGCAATAGTTGAATAGAGCTTTTGAGGTATTGCCACTGCTCCAACACTGAAAGGCACTGTTAGAATGCTTGGATCAAGCCAGGTTCAGCATAGCGTATGTCACTGTCTGCTCACATTGGTGACCGGACCAGGGCAAGCACACTTTCGCAGTTCCCGCCGGAAATGCAGTCTAGTTAGTGGGTTTGATCCAGCAAGCCCACTATTGTTCTTCTTAAGTTTTCTTATTATTATTAGTGGGTTTGATCCAGCAAGCCCACTATTTAGGGCCCGAGCACCGAAGGGCGCAAGGCCCTATTGTTTTTGTAAGGATTATTATTCTTTCTGTATTATTATTGTTATTCCACTTTTGTGCTTTCCTGTTTTTGAGGTGGTTAACATGGTCAAAACATCTTGAAATTTGGCACACACGTCAGGTGTCACGCATCGCAGTTAGGTACAAGAGCTTGACCCCGGGCGTGGCCCAGGGACTCGCTAGCGCCCCCTTAGGTGACTGATCCCGTGGTTGGCAAATATTTTGAGGTGGTTAACATAATCGAAAAGTCTTGAAATTTGGCACACCCATCAAGTGTCACACAAAGCAGCTAGGTAAAAAAGCTTGGCCCCGGGTATGGCCCAGGGACTCGCTAGCGCCCCCTTACGCCCCCTTAGATGACTGATCCCGTGGTGGGCATATACTTTCAGCTACACACACCAAATTTGGTAGGTGTCTGTATCTCCCCAAGATGAACAACTTTCGTATGTACAATGCATTAGCCACGCCCAACAGGAAGTGAGGTATTTGGGATTTTGTGCAGACTAATATGTGATGAAATATGTGATGAATCATGATGCCAAAAGAGGTGCTTCCCATGGGTGAAAACGCATGAAATTTGGCACACACATCAAGTGATACAGTGAATAGACAGGGATAAAAGCTTGGCACCGGGCGTTGCCCAGGAACTCCATAGCGCCCCCTTATGTCACTGTGACTTGTGGTTGGCATATAGTTTTAGATACACACACCAAATTTGGTGGGTGTATGTAACTCCCAAAAACAAACAACTTTTGTATTAACATGCCATTAGCCACGCCCACCGGAAGTGAGGTAATTGAGATTTTGTGCGTTGTGGACATGATCAATTTTAACGTACTCCTCCTAGACGGTTGATCCGATTCATGTCAAAGTTGGTATACATGCCGCCGAGATGTTCCTGATTCTAAATTGTGAAGCCTTTTTTTGATATGTTGTAATTTGACAAAATGGCGAAATTGTTAATTTTAATACCGTTCCACACAAACAATAAATGCGTCATAATTCACCATGCATGGCTTGAAATGTTTTAAATTTCACAGGTCATTAAAGACCATGGTAGTGATGATATTCACTTGCCCATAATGCATGTTTGGCATAGCGCCACCACCTGGCAACAGAAAGAATGGCAATTACACTGATGTTGCATGATCAATTTTAACATACTCCTCCTAGACAGTTTGTCAGAATCATGTGAAATTTGGCAAATATGATGCCAAGATGTTGCTGATGTTAAATTGCGAAGGGATTTTTGATATGTTGTAATATGTCACGATTTTAATAATTCACCATATAAACAGGACATGTGTCATAAAGTCACAGTGCATTGAATGAATGGTTTGAAACTTCTCAGGTTAATAGATATTATGATTATGTTGATATCCAGACATTCAATGGGCCTGCCTGGCACAGCGCCACCACCTGGCCAAGTAGGAAATGTGCCAGAAATGGACAATGCCTTAAGTGATTGATCTGAAACTTTATAACATATCAGATATCATTATTGTGATGATATTCACATTCGTAATTCACAGGCCTAGCATAGCGCCACCATCTGGCCAAGCAGGAAATGTGCCAGAAATGCTCTATGCCTTGAATAAATGGTCTGAAACTTCTCATGTTAATAGATATTATGATTATGATGATATCCAGACACCCAATGGGCCTGCCTGGCATAGCGCCACCACCTGGTCAAGCAGGAAATGTGCCAGAAATGGACAATGCCTTAAGTGATTTATCTGAAAGTTTACAAAAAAGTTGGATATCATTATTGTGATGATATTTACATGTGTAATTTCCATGCCTAACATAGCGCCACCATCTGGCCAACCAAAAAGTGTATCAGAAATGTTCTTTGCTTAAAATGAATGGTCTGAAATTTCTCAGGTTAATATATATTATGATTATGATGACACTCATTGGGCCTGCCTTGCATTACGCCCCCACCTGGCCAAGCAAGTACATGTGGCAGAAAATAAAATACAAAAACAAATAGCACACGCATCAAATATGTACATTTCACACACGCACCACGTCGGTGCTTTGTTGGATTCCGACATGTCACGGGTTGCGGCCTGCAGGTGCTCGGGCCCGCCATTGCCGCTTGCGGCTATATTTATTATTATTATTGTTATTTCACTTTTTTGCTTTCCTGTTTTTGAGGTGGTTAACATGGTCGAAACCTCTTGAAATTTGGCACACACGTCAGGTGTCATGCATCGCAGTTAGGTACAAGAGCTTGACCCCGGGCGTGGCCCAGGGACTCGCTAGCGCCTCCTTAGGTGACTGATCTCGTGGTTGGCAAATATTTTGAGGTGGTTAACATAGTCGAAAACGCATGAAATTTAGCACACACATCAAGTGGTACAGTGAATAGACAGGGATAAAAGCTTGGCACCGGGCGTTGCCCAGGAACTCCATAGCGCCCCCTTACGTCACAGTGACTTGTGGTTGGCATATAGTTTTAGATACACACACCAAATTTGGTGGGTGTATGTAACTCCCAAAAACAAACAACTTTTGTATTAACATGCCATTAGCCACGCCCACAGGAAGTGAGGTAATTGAGATTTTGTGCGTTGTGGACATGATCAATTTTAACGTACTCCTCCTAGACGGTTGATCCGATTCATGTCAAAGTTGGTATACATGATGCCGAGATGTTCCTGATTATAAATTGTGAAGCTTTTTTTTGATATGTTGTTATTTGACTAAATGGCGAAATTATTAATTTTAATACCCTTCCACATAAACAATAAATGTGTCATAATTCACCATGCATGGCTTGAAATGTTTTAAATTTCACAGATCATTGAAGACCATGTTAATGATAATATTCACATGCCCATAATGCATGTTTGGCATAGCGCCACAAACTGGCAACAGAAAGAATGACAATTATACTGATGTCACATAATCAATTTGAACATACTCCTCCTAGACGGTTTGTCAGATTCATTTGAAATTTGGCAAACATTATGCCAAGATGTCGCTGATGTTAAATTGTGAATGGATTTTTGAATGTTGTAATATATTTGATATGATTTTAATATCTCACCACATAAACAGGAAATGTGTCATAAATCACAGTGCATTGAATGAATGGTCTGAAACTTCTCAGGTTAATAGATATCATGATTATGATGATATCCAGACACCCAATGGGCCTGCCTCGCATAGCGCCACCACCTGGCCAAGCAGGAAATGTGCCAGAAATGGACAATGCCTTAAGTGATTGATCTGAAACTTTATAAAATATTGGATATCATTATTGTGATGATATTCACATGCGTAATTCACAGGCCTAGCATAGCGCCACCTTCTGGCCAAGCAGGAAATGTGCCAGAAATGCTCTATGCTTTGAATAAATGGTCTGAAACTTTTCAGGTTAATAGATATTATGATTATGATGATATCCAGACACCCAATGGGCCTGCCTGGCATAGCGCCACCACCTGGTCAAGCAGTAAATGTGCCAGAAATGGACAATGCCTTAAGTGATTGATCTGAAAGTTTACAAACATTTTGGATATCATTATTGTGATGATATTCACATGTGTAATTTTCATGCCTAACATAGCGCCACCATCTGGCCAACCAAAAAGTGTATCAGAAATGTTCTTTGCTTAAAATGAATGGTCTGAAATTTCTCAGGTTAATATATATTATGATTATGATGACACCCAATGGGCCTGCCTTGCATTAAGCCCCCACCTGGCCAAGCAAGTACATGTGGCAGAAAATAAAATACAATAACAAATAGCACACGCATCAAATATGTACATTTCACAAACGCACCACGTCGGTGCTTTGTTGGATTCCGACATGTCACGGGTTGTGGCCCGCAGGTGCTCGGGCCCGCCATTGCCGCTTGCGGCTATATTTATTATTATTATTGTTATTTCACTTTTTTGCTTTCCTGTTTTTGAGGTGGTTAACATGGTCGAAACCTCTTGAAATTTGGCACACACGTCAGGTGTCATGCATCGCAGTTAGGTACAAGAGCTTGACCCCGGGCGTGGCCCAGGGACTCGCTAGCGCCTCCTTAGGTGACTGATCTCGTGGTTGGCAAATATTTTGAGGTGGTTAACATAGTCGAAAACGCATGAAATTTAGCACACACATCAAGTGGTACAGTGAATAGACAGGGATAAAAGCTTGGCACCGGGCGTTGCCCAGGAACTCCATAGCGCCCCCTTACGTCACAGTGACTTGTGGTTGGCATATAGTTTTAGATACACACACCAAATTTGGTGGGTGTATGTAACTCCCAAAAACAAACAACTTTTGTATTAACATGCCATTAGCCACGCCCACAGGAAGTGAGGTAATTGAGATTTTGTGCGTTATGGACATGATCAATTTTAACGTACTCCTCCTAGACGGTTGCTCCGATTCATGTCAAAGTTGGTATACATGATGCCGAGATGTTCCTGATTATAAATTGTGAAGTTTTTTTTTGATATGTTGTAATTTGACGAAATGGCGAAATTATTAATTTTAATACCCTTCCACATAAACAATAAATGTGTCATAATTCACCATGCATGGCTTGAAATGTTTTAAATTTCACAGGTCATTGAAGACCATGTTAATGATCATATTCACATGCCCATAATGCATGTTTGGCATAGCGCCACCAACTGGCAACAGAAAGAATGACAATTATACTGATGTCACATGATCAATTTGAACATACTCCTCCTAGACGGTTTGTCAGATTCATTTGAAATTTGGCAAACATTATGCCAAGATGTCGCTGATGTTAAATTGTGAATGGATTTTTGAATGTTGTAATATATTTGATATGATTTTAATATCTCACCACATAAACAGGAAATGTGTCATAAATCACAGTGCATTGAATGAATGGTCTGAAACTTCTCAGGTTAATAGATATCATGATTATGATGATATCCAGACACCCAATGGGCCTGCCTCGCATAGCGCCACCACCTGGCCAAGCAGGAAATGTGCCAGAAATGGACAATGCCTTAAGTGATTGATCTGAAACTTTATAAAATATTGGATATCATTATTGTGATGATATTCACATGCGTAATTCACAGGCCTAGCATAGCGCCACCTTCTGGCCAAGCAGGAAATGTGCCAGAAATGCTCTATGCTTTGAATAAATGGTCTGAAACTTTTCAGGTTAATAGATATTATGATTATGATGATATCCAGACACCCAATGGGCCTGCCTGGCATAGCGCCACCACCTGGTCAAGCAGTAAATGTGCCAGAAATGGACAATGCCTTAAGTGATTGATCTGAAAGTTTACAAACATTTTGGATATCATTATTGTGATGATATTCACATGTGTAATTTTCATGCCTAACATAGCGCCACCATCTGGCCAACCAAAAAGTGTATCAGAAATGTTCTTTGCTTAAAATGAATGGTCTGAAATTTCTCAGGTTAATATATATTATGATTATGATGACACCCAATGGGCCTGCCTTGCATTAAGCCCCCACCTGGCCAAGCAAGTACATGTGGCAGAAAATAAAATACAATAACAAATAGCACACGCATCAAATATGTACATTTCACAAACGCACCACGTCGGTGCTTTGTTGGATTCCGACATGTCACGGGTTGTGGCCCGCAGGTGCTCGGGCCCGCCATTGCCGCTTGCGGCTATATTTATTATTATTATTGTTATTTCACTTTTTTGCTTTCCTGTTTTTGAGGTGGTTAACATGGTCGAAACCTCTTGAAATTTGGCACACACGTCAGGTGTCATGCATCGCAGTTAGGTACAAGAGCTTGACCCCGGGCGTGGCCCAGGGACTCGCTAGCGCCTCCTTAGGTGACTGATCTCGTGGTTGGCAAATATTTTGAGGTGGTTAACATAGTCGAAAACGCATGAAATTTAGCACACACATCAAGTGGTACAGTGAATAGACAGGGATAAAAGCTTGGCACCGGGCGTTGCCCAGGAACTCCATAGCGCCCCCTTACGTCACAGTGACTTGTGGTTGGCATATAGTTTTAGATACACACACCAAATTTGGTGGGTGTATGTAACTCCCAAAAACAAACAACTTTTGTATTAACATGCCATTAGCCACGCCCACAGGAAGTGAGGTAATTGAGATTTTGTGCGTTATGGACATGATCAATTTTAACGTACTCCTCCTAGACGGTTGCTCCGATTCATGTCAAAGTTGGTATACATGATGCCGAGATGTTCCTGATTATAAATTGTGAAGTTTTTTTTTGATATGTTGTAATTTGACGAAATGGCGAAATTATTAATTTTAATACCCTTCCACATAAACAATAAATGTGTCATAATTCACCATGCATGGCTTGAAATGTTTTAAATTTCACAGGTCATTGAAGACCATGTTAATGATCATATTCACATGCCCATAATGCATGTTTGGCATAGCGCCACCAACTGGCAACAGAAAGAATGACAATTATACTGATGTCACATGATCAATTTGAACATACTCCTCCTAGACGGTTTGTCAGATTCATTTGAAATTTGGCAAACATTATGCCAAGATGTCGCTGATGTTAAATTGTGAACGGATTTTGGAATGTTGTAATATATTTGATATGATTTTAATATCTCACCACATAAACAGGAAATGTGTCATAAATCACAGTGCATTGAATGAATGGTCTGAAACTTCTCAGGTTAATAGATATCATGATTATGATGATATCCAGACACCCAATGGGCCTGCCTGGCATAGCGCCACCACCTGGCCAAGCAGGGAATGTGCCAGAAATGGAAAATGCCTTAAGTGATTGATCTGAAACTTTATAAAATATTGGATATCATTATTGTGATGATATTCACGTGTGTAATTCACAGGCCTAGCATAGCGCCACCTTCTGGCCAAGCAGGAAATGTGCCAGAAATGCTCTATGCTTTGAATAAATGGTCTGAAACTTTTCAGGTTAATAGATATTATGATTATGATGATATCCAGACACCCAATGGGCCTGCCTGGCATAGCGCCACCACCTGGCCAAGTAGGAAATGTGCCAGAAATGGACAATGCTTTAAGTGATTGATCTGAAACTTTATAAAATATCGGATATCATTATTGTGGTGATATTCACACATATAATTCACATGCCTAGCATAGCGCCACCATCTGGCCAAACAGGAAATATGCCAGAAATGCTCTATGCTTTGAATGAATGGTCTGAAACTTCTCAGGTTAATTGATATTATGATTATGATTATATCCAGACACCCAATGGGCCTGCCTGGCATAGCGCCACCACCTGGCCAAGTAGGAAATGTGCCAGAAATGGACAATGCTTTAAGTGATTGATCGATCTGAAAGTTTTCAAACATTTTGGATATCATTATTGTCATGATATTCACATGTCATTTCAATGCCTAACATAGCGCCACCATCTGGCCAACCAAAAAGTGTATCAGAAATGTTCTTTGCTTAAAACGAATGGTCTGAAATTTCTCAGGTTAATATATATTATGATTATGATGACACTCATTGGGCCTGCCTTGCATTACGCCCCCACCTGGCCAAGCGAGTAAATGTGGCAGAAAACAAAATACAAAAGCAAATAGCACACGCATGAAATATGTACATTTCACAAACGCACCACGTCGGTGCTTTGTTGGATTCCGACATGTCACGGGTTGCGGCCCGCAGGTGCTCGGGCCCGCCATTGCCGCTTGCGGCTATATTTAGGGCCCGAGCACCGAAGGGCGCAAGGCCCTATTGTTTTTGTAAGGATTATTATTATTATTATTATTTATTATTGTTATTCTACTTTTTTGCTTTCCTGTTTTTGAGGGAGTTAACATGGTCGAAAATTCTTGAAATTTGGCACACACGTCAGGTGTCACGCAACGCAGTTAGGTACAAGAGCTTGACCCCGGGCGTGGCCCAGGGACTCGCTAGCGCCCCCTTAGGTGACTGATCCCGTGGTTGGCAAATATTTTGAGGTGGTTAATGAAATCGAAAAGTCTTGAAATTTGGCACACACATCAGGTGTCACACAAAGCAGCTAGGTAAAAAAGCTTGGCCCCGCGCATGGCCCAGAGACTCGCTAGCGCCCCCTTATGCCCCCTTAGATGACTGATCCCGTGGTGGGCATATACTTTCAGCTACACACACCAAATTTGGTAGGTGTTTGTATCTCCCCAAGATGAACAACTTTCGAATGTACAATGCATTAGCCACGCCCAACAGGAAGTGAGGTATTTGGGATTTTGTGCAGACTAATATGTGATGAAATATGTGATGAATCATGATGCCAAAGGAGGTGCTTCCCATGGGTGAAAACGCATGAAATTTGGCACACACATCAAGTGATACAGTGAATAGACAGGGATAAAAGCTTGGCACCGGGCGTTGCCCAGGAACTCCATAGCGCCCCCTTATGTCACTGTGACTTGTGGTTGGCATATAGTTTTAGATACACATACCAAATTTGGTGGGTGTATGTAACTCCCAAAAACAAACAACTTTTGTATTAACATGCCATTAGCCACGCCCACAGGAAGTGAGGTAATTGAGATTTTGTGCATTGTGGACATGATCAATTTTAACGTACTCCTCCTAGACGGTTGATCCGATTCATGTCAAAGTTGGTATACATGATGCCGAGATGTTCCTGATTATAAATTGTGAAGCCTTTTTTTGATATGTTGTAATTTGACGAAATGGCGAAATTATTAATTTTAATACCCTTCCACATAAGCAATAAATGTGTCATAATTCACCATGCATGGCTTGAAATGTTTTAAATTTCACAGGTCATTGAAGACCATGTTAATGATAATATTTACATGCCCATAATTCATGTTTGGCATAGCGCCACCAACTGGCAACAGAAAGAATGACAATTACACTGATGTCACATGATCAATTTTAACATACTGCTCCTAGACGGTTTGTCAGATTCATGTGAAATTTGGCAAACATTATGCCAAGATGTCGCTGATGTTAAATTGTGAAGGGATTTTTGATATGTTATATATTCGATATGATTTTAATATCTCACCACATGAAGAGGAAATGTGTCATAAATCACAGTTCATTGAATGAATGGTCTGAAACTTCTCAGGTTAATAGATATCATGATTATGATGATATTCAGACACCCAATGGGCCTGCCTGGCATAGCGCCACCACCTGGCCAAGCAGGAAATGTGTCAGAAATGCTCTATGCTTTGAATAAATGGTCTGAAATAGGGCTGCACGATATTAGGAAAACATGCGATATGCGATACCATTATTGAGTCCTGCGATAACGATATAATTTGCGATATTTAAATATACTGCTCAATAAAGGTTTTCCACACATATTTTGAAACCTTCCACCCTTTTCTCCATTCTCAAACTACATTCACAGAATGTCTGACAGTTCTTGCAAAATAAAACACTCGCCTCAAAAGTTTTACTTGTGCTCAGAACCAAACAGTGACCGAGTGATTCAGTGTATGATTGAAGTGTTCCCTTAATTTTTTTGAGCAGTATATTTAATGTTTTTTTTTTCATTCTGCTTGCTGCAAACATACACTGTAGGGTTGGGGGGGGGGGGGGGGGGTAAATGTATAATTACAGAAATAAATGTATAATTTTTAAATAATATAAAATATCATGTAGCCTATATGGCCTGATGAAAGTGGACAGCTAAGAGACCTACTGACTAGGCTATCGAAGTTGTGTGGAAGATCTGCTCCTAATCCTCATAAAAGACGGGTGGACAGCCAATCTGAACACTTGTGCAGCAACCAGCGGAATATTCCACATTGCCAGCCTTCGATGGGCCTAGCAAAGAAGCTAGGCCTACTTAAGCTATATCGCGGCAATCATCTCAGTCTGTAACCTCATACAGTACGCTGCGCATCCCACGTTATTAGGCTACCGGCATGCCGACTACGAGGGCAGCGGAAAGTGAAAGTAATTGGGCTGCAATCGCACAGTCCAGAAGTAGGTTAAACAACTTTTACAAATTACGAATCCTGATTACCTCTGTGCTGCTGTCTGGGGCTTTTGCTAAATGCAAATCATGAAATACAAGCCTTACAGACAGTGAAAGACAACTTCTGATATAACGATAACGAAAGAAATTGTTTATTTTAACACGGTGGAGAAGGACGCATTTGCGCATTTGTTTGTAACACGGCATCCTTCATAAAACCAAAATATTCCCATATAACAGACGTGCTTTTCCTTTTAGTCACTAATTCCTCTTCACCCAAGTGTAGCCTACCTCGCTCGACTCACTATTTTCAGCCATCACGACTTAGCTCCCGCTTTAACACCTAAAACACCACACACCTAAACTGGTAGGGGACGGGCTTCTTGGGCTGCATGACCGCATCAGTTTGGTAAAATATGTTGACATTCAGAATGTGAATACACCATAGACTGTATGGAATGCGCACGGCACAGAAAATGTATCGAATTTATCGAAAATTAAGTAATCTTTGCGGTATGTCCATCGCAAGTGTTGATATCGCGATAACGATAGATTTTAGATATATCGTGCAGCCCTAGTCTGAAACTTCTCAGGTTAATAGATATTATGATTATGATGATATCCAGACACCCAATGGGCCTGCCTGGCATAGCGCCACCACCTGGTCAAGCAGGAAATGTGCCAGAAATGGACAATACCTTAAGTGATTGATCTGAAAGTTTACAAACATTTTGGATATCATTATTGTGATGATATTCACATGTGTAATTTTCATGACTAACATAGCGCCACCATCTGGCCAACCAAAAAGTGTATCAGAAATTTTCTTTGCTTAAAATGAATGGTCTGAAATTTCTCAGGTTAATATATACTATGATTATGATGACACCCAATGGGCCTGCCTTGCATTATGCCCCCACCTGGCCAAGCGAGTAAATGTGGCAGAAAATAAAATACAAAAACAAATAGCACACGCATCAAATATGTACATTTCACAAATGCACCACGTCGGTTCTTTGTTGGATTCCGACATGTCATGGGTTGCGGCCCGCAGGTGCTCGGGCCCGCCATTGCCGCTTGCGGCTATATTTATATCTTCTTTTTCACCCACTTTTTGGCCGAACTACTGCTCCTAGACCGTTTGAGCTATCGACGCGGTTCGAACTCCAAAAATTCAGGCCCGAACCGGATTAACTTGCTTGTTAATTTCGTGTCGCTGGCCCTTGTCGTTTTCGCGGTATTCCCGTTTTTCTGCAGTTTTTGGGCCCATTGAAATGAATGGCGGAATGTTCAGAATTCAAATTTCAATTGTGACATCACAGCTCTAATTGCTTAAGCTTGCACCTGGCAGAGTTCTAAGCCATCTGGCAGAGCTCTAATGAGCTGGGCTGGGCTGTCTGTGTATATGAAGGTGTGTGCATGTAACTTTTGACCCGTATGTCCGATTTTCATAAATGAGGTACCGTTGGAATCCTTGGATGAGGCCGAGTTCCATGCCCCTGATCAAACCCACTCTTGCAGTTCCTCGGAACCGCAATTCTAGTTATTATTACTCCCATCTCCCTAATTTTTGTCAGCTCTAGCGCCTAGGCCCTTTGAGACAGAGACACCGTTCCAACTTTAAAACGTCCGGTCAGTACCGGTGTAAGTTGGTCGCGAAGATGACGTCAGGTGGGCGTGTCGTTCGTCCGCCATATTGGATTGAACAGAAAGCGAAACTAAATTTTCACAGGTCACAAATTTGGTCCGAACGCCACGAAACTTGACGTACATTATCCTTGGACCAAGCCTCACAAAAGTTACCGGAAGGATTTTTGATTTTCGAAAGCGTTTACCCGTCACAGCCAAACGAAATCGGCGGCGAAGCTCCGAAACAGGAAGTCGTCCATATCTCAGGAACACTGTCACATATCGATACCAAATTTTGTATATGAACTGGGGACTCCAATGTGAGGGTGCATAAGCTAAAAAAAAAAGAAATATTCCAAAAGTTTCCATCATTTTGCATACCACCCACAGGTATTTGGTAACTCTCACCATTCACCTTCTATCACAATGCCTTCCAAGTATGCTCAATGCCTCTGGGTAGCCACAATGTCTCCGGGCAACCTTGCCCACTCATGAAATCCTTGCTCTGCCATGGGATAGTATGGACTAGCAGAAATAGCAAGGAGAACAGTAGCTATATATAGCTTACATAATAGAGTTGTTTTCACATTGACGGTATTCAAATTAAATTTTTCATTATTGTTAAATATCATGATGGGAGAGTATTATTAAAAATGTTACAAGTCTGCAAATGCATATGTTTACGGGCATTTAGGTTTTACTGTGTTGTTTTGTTATAAAGACATGCAAGGCATTCTGGGCCGTAATGAACAGTGGTCGGCAGCACTCCATAGGCTACGTATTAATATGAATAGGTGTTTCTGTAAACCTAGGGACAATAAACAGCTATCTCTGTTACAAAAACGAGCTGGTAATCGCTCATTGAAGAGGGAACTATGATAAAAAGATTGTTTTTCTAAAAGCATGGAGTTGACGAAAGAATAAGCAAGCAATGTCACGTTAATGTTAAATAGCCTAACGCTAGGTGGCAACGTTGTATTACATTTCACTGAATACGTGTGAGCTTCACAAGTAAGGAAGGTGCAAATATTATGTAATTTATCATGGGAAATTATTGGAAATGTTATTTCTTGAAGATTCTAGAACAGGGCTTCAGAGAGACGTTTTGAGTTTGTGGCCAAGATCCTAAAATATCGGTTTCCATGTGCTGGATGGTATGCGTCCTTTATGAAAGTAAGTGTTTTATACAGTTAACGTTACAGACATAATGAGTCATGTTGTAGTGGTCAACATAAATGTGCCCCTTCTGTTATTAGAATGCTAAGCGGAGAAGCATGCTAAGCAGAGATTTAGTATCATTAATTTCTTGTGTGGCTAGCTATAGGGAGGAGATGTATGTTGCTAATTGGGATTTATGTTGTTTAGCGTAATGCCAGTGGCGTAACTATAGTAGGTGCAGCAAGTGCAGTCGCACCAGGGCCCGTGACCTCCCGGGGCCCGTCGCTACCCCCGCAATGCAATTGCTGGAAAATTCTATACAGGTCCTTTCTGACTGCCGGCGTGCCTTTGACCAGGCCAAGGCTACAGCGCAGACGCTCGCAAATTAATTGGGGGTTCAGAGTACATTTGAAAATGTTAGAGCACGGAGAGTGAAGCGAAGCGGAAGATGAGCGCTTAACCGATGCAGAGAAATTCTTCAAAGTGCAGGTATTTAATGCAACTCTGGACATCATAATCAGTCAGCTCTCCCAAAGATTTGCAAGTATGCGGGAAACTTGTCATGTGTTTGAGTCTTTACGTCCTATGACCCTTCAACTCGCAGGTGATAATGAACTTCTTGAAAAGGCAAGACGTTTGTCAGACCATTATAGCAGGGACGTTGCACCGACATTCCCAACACAACTCCTCTCATTCAGGTCTTCCTTTAAAGCAGAGATTTCACAGAAGTCATCTATTTTTCAACTTGCCAATATGCTGGTGGTAGATTATGACAGTGTAACATCCACATTCGGGTAAGTGTGTACTGCTCTCATGTTGTTTCTGACATTGCCTGTGACTGTGGCAACAGCTGAGCGATCTTTTTCCAAACTCAAACTTATTAAGGAGCAGCATGGGGCAGGAGAGGCTCAGTGGGTTAGCTATCCTGTCCATTGAAAATACGACAGCAAGAGCATTACATATTGGGAACATCGTTAACGATTCAACGAAAGGCTCGTAAGATGGCCTTCTTCTAATGGCCTAATTCACGCATATTGGGGATTGTATGCATATGAATGATTTGATTTAGTTTCTGCACGGTTAAATAAGTTAGGCTACATTAAGTTTTGTTTCTGCGCAGTGCGAGTTTTTAAGCAAGCAACGCTTGCAGTTTCAGCAGAGGGTTGAAGAAGCGCATTGAGTGTTCCCATAATTCCATGCGAGTTGATGTTAATGCAGTAATATTAGATTACCATGGCCTGCAGGCTGTTAATAAAATTATTTTTAATGTTTTCACATGTAATGCATCCTATGTAGTCGTGTGTTTTTATTTGAAATTGTAATATGTAACTACTAAACTACTTCGGTGCCTCAGGCCCTTTGTATAAACAATTGAAGTCACCCTTAATGTGTATTGCATGTATCAGAGCTAATTCATC
The DNA here is from genome assembly GCF_046254945.1 of Alosa pseudoharengus. Taxonomy (NCBI): domain Eukaryota; kingdom Metazoa; phylum Chordata; class Actinopteri; order Clupeiformes; family Clupeidae; genus Alosa; species Alosa pseudoharengus. Next base: position 1,963,921 of record NW_027468620.1, on the reverse strand, counting down.
CTGGGTCAAAATATATCGATATGGGCCCGCATAGTGCTCTCGCACCTGGGCCCACCATTGGTTTGTTACGCCACTGCGTAATGCCATGGTCATTTGATATGAGATGCTTGCACTCGTAACTTCGTCACGTGTAACTTTAGGACTGCAATTTTTTTTTACTAACAGTAATTCACGAAGCACTTTAGCCCTAAAAGTAGCACCTACGTCTGTGACAGCTTAAGGGGACTTGCATTGTAGGCATAACTAAGGGATGCAATAACACCACCAACAACCAAAACTAGCCTACTCATTGTCAACATGTACATGAAATGTAACGTTTCATGTGAATCAAATTAAAATGTTTTCTTTCCAAACGTAAGCATAGGCATATATGTGACAGATTAATTTAATAATGCTGCTGTGTGAATCACGGTAAGCGCGAATGAAGTGGCCACTTCTTAATGGGACTCACTGTATGGAAGTGGGCTAAGTAAAATAGAGATGTTTTAAATAAGATAAGGTTAATCAGAATTCTACGATATGCCCGCTTGACAACGGCAGAGATAGAACTGGCCTTTGGCAATAGCAACCATCCATTTAGAACGACTTGCCTTCATAGCAACCAAAGATCTGAGCTGTGTTGCAATGTGAGGCAAAGTATAGAAAGGTGATGAAACATACAGAGACAGGTCAAGAAATATAGTGCAATGTAGACATAGTATACAGTTGATTTACAGATGGTGGTTTAGAGTAATATGAAGTATTCCTTTATTCTGAGAGAGGCTACATCAATAGGCTCTCAAAACAACCCCAGGCTCAGAAAACAATCCCAAACAGACATAAGGTCTTTATAGAGCAAATCCATATAGATTATTTGTCCAATAAACCAGTAAAACATAATTTGTGGGATGGAATATATAACATTCACACTCATAGCTCATATTTTTTTAAAATAAATCAGTGAAAAAGTATCCTGACAAACAAGCAGCTTTTTAATGCCTTGGTCATATTTCATAATTTCAATTCCTCTGTAGGTTACCTGATAGCCCAGTTTGAGAGGCGCAAGACGCGTGACATTTTATTTTTGCAGCCAATCACTGCTGTCATTTTATTTTATTGATTTGATCTCAGTCATAGAAGCTAAATTCGAAGGCAGGCCAAAGGTAAAATCCAACGAATGGCATTCAACCCGCAAGCCAATAGTTGAATAGCCCTCTCCTAGAGCTTTTGAGATATTGCCACTGCTCCAAAACTGAAAGGCACTGTTACAATGCCTGGATCAAGCCAGGTTCAGCATAGCGTATGCCACTGTCTGCTCACGTTGCTGACCGGACCAGGGCAAGCACACTTTCGCAGTTCCCGCCGGAAATGCAGTCTAGTTAATATTAAAATCCGAATATATTTGAATATGTATTAATGAATGTATAAATATTTTGACCATTAAATGTCTCCAGTAAGACTGATATTAGTATCAAACTTAAGTTCTATATGTTCTGTTCACCAGAGGGCAGTGTATCAGTCAATGTCAATAGACTACGTGCACGAAAGGCTGAGTATGCGTGTGTAAAATTGTTATTATTGAGCAAACAAGATATTCAGTGTCGGAGTGAAGATGTAATGAGCAGAATATAACAGAAGATGCTATTTCGACACAGTTAACGCTCCATCGGAAATACACGAGCTTACAGGAACCTTTCGTAAGTCAATGATGTTTTCGGAAGAAAAACACACCGTCACGACTGTTTTTTAAAATTTTATTTTATTATTATTAAAAGTCAGACTCTGGATTAAACGCAAACAGTTTTATACACTGTTCTTATCAAAAATAAATAAAAATAAGCCAGTCAGGCTAAGTACTGAATAGACAAAATAAATAAAGGTACGCTAGGCCCTATTTGGTAGCCTATACGCTATTCAAAACAAGCACATTCTACCTTACGGCCCATTAACCGATTGTTTCGCTCACATATTCTACCAGCCAGCCATTACTGACATTGTTAAGCGATCTGACAACAATTACCAAATTTTTAAGCGATCTGACAACAATTACCAAAAACAAGGCACTTTGAAAATGTAGAACACGTCAAGATGCAGGGCATCAATCAAACATGTAGCCTAGGGCTAAATTAGAACTCGCCATTATGGGCTATCTGGCTGCGACTCTTGTTCTAAAGGAACCAGTCGGTGAAACCGCGAGTCGAGGTAGCTGGCTGTGCTCAGTAGCAAGAATGCATCTTTGTCGGGGCCATATCGCGCCTTCAGATCAGTTGACATCATTGTTTTCATCTCTCACGCCTGCCGGTTCATAGGTGAAGGGTTTAAGTTGTGTCAGAAGCAGTGTTGTAATGTAACGAATACTTCGTTACTGTACTTAAGTAGAAATTTCACGTATCTGTACTTTACTTCGCTATTTAAATTTATGTCAATTTTCACTTTTACTCCACTACATTTCCTAGATAAAATGTATACTTTTACTCCGTTATATTTTCACTAACCATCTTCGTTACTCGTTACTAAAAAATAAAATTAGAAGAAATGTGTGCGACTGGAATTAGGAAGGTTTGGCGAATCACTGCTCCTAGATTACATTACGCACGCTCTATTTCAGCACTTGTTTGTTGCTAAAGGAGGTGGAGGACGCACAACTGAAACCGCCATCGAAGCACGAGCATAGATAATAAAGGCTAGATGTCTTATGGCAGAGTTCCAAACGGCATCACCGGCGCATCTTGTCACAGACAAGCTCTAAGGTGGGCTCTGTACTACCTGATGCAAGGTGAGTGATCTGCACAAATACTCTTATCTCGCTGAAATCTTGATGGATTTACAAACGGTTTGGTGTCTTACAAACGTTATTAACCTGACAATAATCTGGATGCTTGAACATGTTGAAGTTATAATTATTCATAAGTAAGCGGTGTCATAACTACATCTCTGACGTTTATAACAAACCAAACCGCTTGAAAATCGGTAGAAAATGTAGCAAGTTAAAGGAGAATTCCGGTGTGATATTGACCTAAAGTGTGTTGAAACATGATACCGAGTGTGAACGTATGTCTCATAGCCCATCTCGCCTTGTCCCCTGCACTCCAAAATCTGGCGCTAGTTAGCCGATGCTACCAACAGCTTTTTCAATGGTGGTGCTTCGGCATCGGGCTGGCCATGCAAATAAATCACTGTTTTACACCATTTACGAGGCTCAATGTATCTCCACACTTCATTGGTAGACTTCAGAGGGCCCTGACATTTAAAACGAGACATTGAGAACTTTGAAAAAGCACTGGTAGTTTACTTACAAGACGATTTATGCAGACAGTATCTTCACGAAGTTTAGCGTTTGCAGCCATCTTGAATTTAGTCACGATAAGTCGCGACAAGTAAGAATGAACAGGTATGATAAGGGATCAGATTCCAAAAATAATTCAGTGGAAATGCATGGATTCCACGGAATTATTTTTGGAATCTGATCCTTTATCATACCTGTTCATTCTTACTCGTCGCTCGACTTATCGTGACTAAATTCAAGATGGCTGCAAACGCTAAACTTCGTGAAGATACTGTCTGTATAAATCGTCTTGTAAGTAAACTACCAGTGCTTTTTCAAAGTTCTCAATGTCTCGTTTTAAATGTCAGGGTCCTCGGAAGACTACCAATGAAGTGTGGAGATACATTGAGCCTCGTAAATGGTGTAAAACAGTGATTTATTTGCATGGCTAGCCCGATGCCGAAGCACCACCATTGAAAAAGCTGTTTGTAGCATCGGCTAACTAACGCCAGATTTTGGAGTGCAGGGGACAAGCCGAGATGGGCTATGAGACATACGTTCACACTCGGTATCATGTTTCAACACACTTTAGGTCAATATCACACCGGAATTGATCAATCATTATGTTAAGCGACGTGGGATCGCGAAAGGAGATGGACGTGTAAGGGAGCTGCTCCATGAAACCCCCCGAAATAAATCGATAGACTCTAGAATTTCAGTAAATTAACTGTATTGTACCACTACGAGTTTCATAAGGGATAGCTTGGTGAAGTTAAAATAGGTGATTATGAGTGGAACGTCGAAAACACGTAATGCTAAGCAGGGTGCTAGCCATACTAGCGCTCATGGCTCCGCCAAAGACTCTAGTGGTTTGCCCGCGGAGTTGCCTGTGGATACGGTCAAGGCTCCTCCGGGATTTGCCGAATTACAAGCAGCACTTCAGAAAGCAATGGAGGAGATCGCCCGATTCAGTGGTACTTTGACAACCTTGCAGGCAGACCTGACAAGTGTCAAGACTAGTCAAGGTAAAATGAAGACTGATGTGGCATCTATTTTTCAGCGACTGAGCGAGGCTGAGGGTCGGGTTTCTGAATTGTAAGACGAAAGAGAAAGTTGGAAGCAGCTGGCTCAAACAAGTGCTAAAGAATGCTTTCAGCTACGTGAAATGGTAACTGACATGGCTAATGGGGAAAGGCGCCTCAATGTGCGAATCTTTGGCCTGAAAGAAAGGAAAGAAAGTCAGATAAAGCTGCGTGAGCGTGTGAGGAACTTTTTCTCTAATGCCCTGGGAGTGGTCGTGTCCGACTCTGAGCTTCAAATGGTGCACCGAGCCTCTTCCGAATTACCAGCACATAATATGCCGCCTCGCCCGGTCATCGCTCGTTTTCAGAGTTTTTTGGAGAAAGAATGCGTCATGGCAGCAGTGAAGGCAAAGGCTCGCGTCGGTGAGGGGATCCAATGGGACGACTCCAACATTTCTGTCTTTCCTGACATGACCAAGGAGGTCTCTGATAAAAGAAAGCAGTTCACCGAAGTCAGAAAGAAATTACATAAGTTGAATGTCCGTTTCACTTTGGCATTCCCAGCAGTCCTTCGTTTTACATGGAAGGGAGAAAAGGTGAGCTTTACAGACCCCCGAGGAGCATTGGAGCTGTTGAGTGAAGCGAGAGCGTGATTACCTGTGGACGACGCGGAGTAGAACTAGGAAGAATGCTGGCGTAAAGATAACTTTTGGATTATGTTTTCTATTGGAGCTGGGCTGCATGGTTCCGAGGATTGAGGAGCATTTTAAATTGTTTTGGTGTGGACCTACTTTGGGCCTTGGATTTTATTTGGAGTTCATTATTTGGACTAAAGCAAGCACATTGGTAAATGTTGCACAAGACAGCTGGCTGTATAAGAAAATACTGTGAGTAGCCTATTTGATAGGCTTACAGGTCCAATGGGGTTTTCATTTAGTTTGTTTTCATTTGATTTTATGCTCCTGTTTATATAGCTATAATAACAGCATGGGATAGCCTGTCATTAGAAATGTTGGGACAAAATTGAAGTAGGCCTACTGAGAGTGGTGGTATTTGCAAATGTGTAAATCAGGGGTAACAAGTATTAAGTAAGGGGGGTGGGGTGGAGTTTGGAGGCATCTGGTTTTTGCGCCTTACGGACTATGTGTGGTTGGGGATATTTCTTCTTTTTTGTTAAAAGAAGTTTGGGGGAACCTGGGTGGGGGGTCTCAGGGTTTGTTCTGAGTGTTCATGATTGTTTTGTTGTGTTTATTAGGATTAGGTGTTTTGTAGCTTGCACAGTGAAGGTTGTAGATGGGTGTTCTCCTCTTCTATGGGAACACATTCAAATGATAGAAGCATTACTTAATGGCTAAATTAATCAAATTCATAACGTGGAATATAAATGGTTCCCAGAATCCTGTAAAAAGAAAGAAGTGGTTAAGCTATCTGAAGTCCCATCAAGCAGATATTGCTTTGATTCAGGAGACTCATATGGAGGGTAAAGAAGCGGATAAGCTCAAACGTGATAGGGTAGGGCAGGTATTTTATAGCTCATACAGTAGTAAGAAGAATGGAGTGGCAATACTGGTGCACAAAAAATTAAACTTAGTCATGCTTAATCAGAAGAAAGATGATGAGGGTAGGATGATTTGTATCCATGCTGCCATTGATGGAGTGAAAATGAATATTTGTAATCTGTATGCTCCAAACAAAGATGATAGTGACTTTTTTCATATAGTTAATAAGAGTATTGGGGAACTTGAAGAGGCTCAGATAGTGATGGCAGGTGACTTCGATCAAATACAAGATGCCCATTTAGATCGAACTACATATTATAAATCTGTGCCAAGAGATAGATTAGCTATACAACTGATGATGAAAGACCATGGTCTGATAGATATATGGAGGGTGGTCAATCCTAGAGAAAAAGAATATACTTTTTTTCACACATGCATAAATCATACTCAAGGATAGACTATTTTTTAGTTTCAAGAAAAATTACTGATGTTGTAGCTGATTGTAAGATTGGAGCCATAGCTTTATCTGACCATGCTCCAGTAGAGTTGATTGTACAATTTCAATCAAGTAAGCCAACCGGAAGCAGATGGAGACTAAATACGTCCGTTATTCAGGACCCCACACTTAAGGCATCTATGGGCATTCACCTTAAGATTTTTTTTGATCAGAATGTGGGGTCAACAGAGAAGCTTTCAAGTGTATGGGAAGCTTCAAAAGCGTATACGAGGGGCTTTTTCATCTCACAGTCAAGTTATTTAAAAAGTGTCTTATTTGAAGATGAAGGATTTAGAATCTCAGATCAAAAATAAGGAAACCATGTTGTCACAATGTTATAGTGAGCATGGGTTTAAAGAAATATGTAACCTGAAATATCAGCTCAATGAGATTTATAATAAAAAAGCAGAATACGCCCTTTTCAGGTTGAAGTACAGTTTTTATGAGAGCGGCGAGAAAGCTGGTAAACTGTTGGCCTCACAATTGAAGAGAAAGGATGCTAGTATCTTAATCCCAGCCATCAATAATGACAGAGGGGAGGTGGTAACAGACAATACAGAAATTAATGGCATATTTAAGAATTTCTATGACAATTTATACAGATCAGAAATGCCTGTTGATAAGGATAGGTATGCAGCATTTTTTTCAAATATAGAGATCCCTGTTGTGTCTCAAACACAAGTAGATATGATGGATGCGCCTATAGATGAATCAGAGGTTAGAGCCGCAATTCTGTCAATGAAATCTGGAAAGTCACCTGGTCTTGATGGCTTTCCAGCTGAATATTATAAGATCAACATTGACTTGCTGGCACCCATTTTAACAAAGGTTTACACAGAAGCATTGGAGGAGGGGCTACTCCCTCCTACTTTCAATGATGCAGTAATAACTGTACTACTCAAAAAAGATAAGGACCCATATGAACCAAGTAGTTATAGGCCAATTAGCTTGGAGAACGTGGATTGTAAAATTTTGTCTAAGATACTGGCAATGAGACTGGAGAAAGTCTTACCAAGAGTCATCAATGAGGACCAGGTTGGATTTATTAAAGGTAGATCTTCTGCAGACAACCTTAGGCGCCTATTGCATATTATGTGGTTAAACCGTGAGAAAAATGTGCCTGTTGCTGCTTTTTCTCTTGACGCAATGAAGGCATTTGATAGAGTAGAGTGGGGATATTTGATACATATACTAGAGGCCTTTGGCTTTGGGCAAGGATTTATCAAATGGGTAAAGGTTTTGTATTCAGCACCGCGGGCAGCTGTTCTTACAAATGGCACCATGTCCCCTTTCTTTAATTTAGGAAGAGGCACAAGGCAGGGGGACCCATTATCCCCACTATTATTTACCCTATTTGTGGAACCGTTGGCAGTTGCTATAAGAGATGATCCAAGAATTAAGGGAGTGTGGGCAGGGGGTCAAATGCATAAGATGTTTCTATATGCGGACGACATATTATTGATGTTGGCGGAGCCAGCCTCCTCTATTCCAGGGGTTATGGATATTATTGAGAGCTTCTCAAGAATTTCAGGCTACAAAATTAATTGGCAGAAATCAGAAGTAATGCCTGTTTCTAGTAGTTGCTCAAATTCTGATATTGGGGCATTTCCATTCACTTGGATATCATCAGGAATTAAATATTTGGGCATAAGGTTAACCACAGATGTCCAGGCATTGGTACAAATTAATATGAACCTAGTCCTTCAGAATATCAAGACCAACTTCAACAAGACCAATGGTATAGTCAAGGAGTATTTGTGGGATGGGAAGAAGCCCAGGATCAGTTTGAATAAGCTGTTTACTTCAAGGGAGAGGGGTGGACTGGCTTTGCCAAATATAGAGCTGTATCATATATCTTTTGAAGTGTTCAGACTGTGTAATCATTGGACGCAGAGCGTGTCAAAATTGGGGTGGTTGGAAATAGAGAGGTCTCTGACCTTTCCATTTAGATATATAGACGCTTTGTCTCAAAAACTACCAAATGTCCAACTAGCTAATCCTCTATTTCAGCACTCAAGGGATGTATGGAACAAAGTCCACAAAATGCTTGGCTTGTCTCAATACAAGCAGACTTACTCTTCTGTATGGGAAAACCCTGTAATTAACATTGGGAAGAGACCAGTTTTCTGGAAAACATGGTATGATAAGGGTATTGCCACAATAGCTGATCTTTTTGAGAAGGGATGCTCAATTCATTTCAAGGGCTTAAAGAAAAATATAATGTAAATGATAAAGGGGATTTTTGGAAATATCTTCAGTTACGCAGCTGTGTGTTATCTATGGGTTATAATACAGGACAAGCTGAAAGTGTCCTGCAGAGTTTCTTGAAGCTCCCTAAGATGGTGCAGTCATCCTCTGTTTTTTATAAAATGGTTGCTAATGCTCTTTATGGTAAAAGTGAGAATCTGAGGTTATTATGGCAGAAGGACTTAGGTCTTGAGTTGGAACAAGAAGTTTGGGATAATATTGTGCATAACATGGGTTGGCCAGTGAGAGATATTAAGACAAAATGTATACATTACAAAATAATTCATAAATACTACTGGACACCTGGTAGACTTAAGAAACTTGGTTTAATTAAAAGCGACAAATGCTGGAAATGTAAGAACTATGTGGGTACTATTCTACATCTCATGTGGGACTGTCCACTGATCTCCCCTTTTTGGGCTCAAGTGATTGGAGCTATGGAGGAGTGGCTGGAGCAGCCACTGCCAAGTTCACCTAGGTTATGCCTGCTTGGTGATCAAACAGTGCTAACAACTGGAGTCACAAAGGCACAGTTTGGGCTAGCTCTTGCAGGCTTCCTTAATGCAGCTAAGGTTATTCTTAGGAAATGGAAAAGTACAAGTACACCTTCTTACAAGGACTGGATTGAGCTCATGACAAGTACAGCCTCTTACGAACTAATGCTTGCTAAAGTGAGAGACTCAGTGTCAAAGTTCTCTGCTATGTGGGGTCGTTTCCTGACACATATTAAAGATGGGGATCAGTAGAAAATAAGTTGTGATAATAATTAATGTATATGATAATGTGTGATATTGTGTATTATGGTGTGTGTTGGGGGAGAGGGGGAAGAGAGGGAACCTGCTGTGCAGCTATGTTTTTTTTTTTTTTTGTTTGTTTTTGTTGTTGTTGTTGTGTGATGATGTAGTGTGTAAGGATGTACTTGATATAATGTATTATAGTATTGGTTTAAATACCTAGAGTGTAACTGTTATTTTGCCCTATGTTTGAAAATAAAAAAATGTGAATTAAAAAAAAATATCACACCGGAATTCTCCTTTAAAGTATGCACCATTGAAACACAATGCTATGACTTTGGCTATGGCCACCAGGTGCGGACGTCGATCTCTATTGGCCAGCAGTGCGGATGAGACATCTAGCCTTTATTATATGAGCACGAGCGCCTACTGGATACCCGTTATCGTAGACGACCACCCCGACGATAGTGGTGAACTCGGTGAACAGGGTAGTGGTGAAGATAACGTCATACACCTGTGGCCGTATTTGCAAGAAATGTTTCTGTACATTGCCAGCTTTCTGTGAAGCTGAACACTTCGCTACCTGCCTCAGTGGCCTGTGAAACGCTATTTAGCGCAGGACTTGTCTTCAGTCCAAGAAGAGTAAGCCTGAATTCTGGCAACTTTGAAAACCAGCTTCTTTTAACCCTTAGAACCCGATTGACGCAACGTACGTCAAAAAACACACCCTTTCTTCTCTGTTACATTGCTCCGGAACTGTTCATTGCAGCGAGATGAAACATTTATGGCATGACAGAGCAGAAGTGGGGCTTTCCAAAGAGACCACACATTTGTCTGTACGATCAAGTATGAAAATAAAAAAAATCATGAAATTAAATAAAATTGTGTCATATTTACAGTCTATACTTCTCTGCGTTCACCTGCGCACCCATTACTCTCGTTTGAATTACCCGCGAACCCGTGATTGCATAGATATGGCAAGCATATCAGATGAAAGAGGAGACACAGGGCTATCCATTGTTACTATGATAATCGATCCTTCTGGCTTATAAAAACAGACGAAGTGACTGCAAAATAATAACGTCATGTACACAAACCAACGCTGCACACCCATTACTCTCGTCTGAATTACTCGCAGACCCGTGGTCGGATAGATATGCCACGCATGTCAGGTGAAAGAGGAGACTCAGAGCTAGCATTTGATACCAAGTTCATCCTTCTGGGTTATAAAACAGACGATGTGACAGCAAAATAATAACTTCATATAGCTGGACTTGCCCCACGTTTTTGTATGTTTTTGTGGCAAAGCATGTTTTTAATCCAACGATATCGTTGTTTTTCTATGGCAAAGCATGTTCATAATCCGGTTTTGAGATCCTAGCAAATTCCTGCAAGGCTCACATTGCATCCCAATTTGTTCAACAAAGAAACACCTTTTTTTGCCTTTACATTGTTCATGGCATGTGTGATGTACGATGTACGATGACCAATCATCTAATATGTCAGCTGTCCAATGACTGATTTTATTTCTGAAATCTTCCACGTAATGCTGACAACATAAGCTTCAATTTGATATGATTGGTTAAGGGGTTTATGGCGCGAAATGTTTTGGATACTTGAAGATGAGTCGTGGAAAAAACTTTTCACTTCAGTCGTACATTTTGACATGGACCGCCAGATGCCACCTGCACTTCGTTGGAGTTTACCTCGACTGGAAACCACACAGCTGGATAAACTGAGGTAATATATGTTTTTACATCGTTTGTAGTTATGGTTAATCTTAATTTGTAGTCATAAAATCATGTTATTTGACAGTAATATGCTTTCTCATCAGCGTCAACATTATGGCATAGCGGGGGCTAAGTGCATCGTCACGTAACTTTAGCTAGCTGCATTACTCTGAACCGCTTGCAGTATTCTCGTTTGCTTTTGATATCAGTTATTTTCATTTGACAATTTCATTTAAAAACCTGTTAGTATATAACCTGTAAGTAAGTTTGTTTTCTAGTACCAATTTGCTTGTTAGGTAAGCATTATATTGGCAAGTCAGTATAGCATACCAAAGCTGAAAAAATCAATGGGCGCCGCGTTTCTAAGTTGCGTTCTCTTACATGAAATAAGTTGAGCGATATTTTTACTCCTCTCAATATGTAGTTGTAGAAAACAAGATGTAAAAATCACGGATTCTGTCAGAAATGTAGTGCTAATTAACTTATTGCCTCTCCTCGGGTTGTTACCTCGCTAGGCAGTTTGTAGTGAACTGTTTTACCTTGCTAACTTCTAAATGACCAACATCAGACGTGCTTGTCTCAACATTTTCTAAGATGGCATGACTTGATATTCTACTCTTCTCAATATGTAGTTATGGAAAACATGATGTGAAATCACATATTATGTCAGAAATGTCATTATTGCATTTCAGCAGTTAGTTACTAGGTGAAATGTAATCTGTCTTTATCTTAATGCCAGCCAGGCAATCAGATTTAGGGTAGCTAAACCCATGTGTAATAAAATGACTTTTCATACTTCTGAGTTACTCGGAATGCTTCAATAGTTTAGGCTACCTCTTCTTGTGTATGTATGTGCACACACGCACACATCTGTAGTTTTGTGTTTTTATTTTTTAAATTAAAAAGGTATTACATTTGTATGCTTTTACTGTTGTTTCAGATGGAGGATGACAAGACCTACACAGACCTCCTTGCAGGCCTGAAGGGGAAGCTGACTGCTGATGAGCTTGCGCTCACAATGTTGAAGACCATGTGAGGATGGAGGAAGAAGGTATAGATTTATGTGGCGTGCGAAGGGTGGTGTAGACTGCCACTAAAACACTGTGAAATAGACTTGTTATGTTGTTTTTTATATGTTGTTGTCCCAGGCATATGTGGTTTTACCAACCGGAACGGGTGGGAGGTTGTGCTTAGTAGGCCGTCGTATGCAAACACACAGTGCAGGGGCATGGGACGAAGAGACCCCAGAAGAGTTTCACAGTTTTCTGGGATTGATCATTGACATGGGACTTCACTTCCCTCCCTAATATCCATTGCTTCTGGGGGAACAAGTCTCTGAAGGGATCAGGGAGCGTTGACCAAATGAGAAATACATATTGTGTACACTTTTTCTCCATCGACATTGCCTTTGTCAGTAGTTCACAATCACAACAGATCACAACAGCTAGCAGGCATTTCCGTCAAAATGTCAGCCTCGCCTTCAGCTGCTCCAACTACTACTCTGTCGTCTTTACAGTACATATTCCTGTACAGCAGGATCCAAAGAAAAATTGTTGGCTTTGTTATAAAAACAATACATAATAACACTAAAGTAGCTTGTATGGCCTGGAGCGGTAGGTGACTTTTTGGTAAACAAAATTGCTGTCAGATTTGGCATTCTACAGAAGGGGATGCGTTTCGTTATGAGTCATAGGTCTTCTGTGTTTAACCTTCAGGTTCCCCACCCCACCTTTCCCTATCCTCCTCTCTGTGTGTGTGTGTGTGTGTGTGTGTGAGTTTGTGTGTATATGTGTGTATATGTTAGAGCCCGACCGATAAAGGATTTTGAAGGCCGATACCGATACAAATATTTGTTGAGTTAAAAATCCGATATTCCGATATATCGGCCGATATATTATATATATATATATATATATATATATATATATATATATATATATATATTATTTTTTATTTTTATTTTTTTCAGAAACGCGCAACAAAACATTAACAGATTTCCCTAACATTAGTTATTTGTAGTTATTTATGAGTATTGACTAAAATAATATGATAATGCATTTCAAAAACAAACTTGTTTATTTTTAAATAATATTGTCACAGTGGAACAGAGGAACATCAAAATATATTAAAGTTCTGATAAATAAAATGTATAAAAATAGAAACTTAAGATATGAAACTTGCTTATCCCTTTACCTGCACTTTTTAAATTATTTCCATCAAGCTACATCAAACCATTTTCCATCATCAGTTGCTGCCTGCCTTCTAAAACCTACTATTTAGTGATCTAAATCCATTATGTAACTCTGCTGCGGCTGAACGACAGTCTGAAACGCACACTTGGCGTCATTGGATTTCACACACGTGTAAAAGAAAAGTTAACTTTTATGCATAAGCTACGTTTTGCACAAGCTACGTTTGTTGTGGTTTCCAAGCTCATTAATGTTAACGTTAGCGGTCTTCCACTGATATTCATAGCATTAGCTAGCTTTGTGGTTAGTTAGTCTATGATGAGCCCTAATTTAGCAATGGATAACGTCATACTGCAAATTGTAAAACATACGCTTTCAAAATAACAGGCCGGGGAGAGATGATACGTCTCACTGCTATAACTGTCACGCTATTAAAGAAATACATCTTCAGTCACATTGTCAAAAGTTAAAAGGACAGACAGTCAACTACACTGTAACAACGTAACGTAATTACTAGCTAATTCCGCTTCACTCTCGGCTTATTTAACAGCAGCAAAACTGGACATTGTTTTCACGAATTTTGTCATGCTTATTTGAGTTAAGAGAAGTGATGGGGATGTTCTTTTAATTGTTATTTCAAGCAATGTATGTCTCGTGACCAAATCACCATGAACACACTTCACTGATGATCTCACTCGCGGATAACTGGTTCTCTCTGCCCGACTCTGGCTGGATCAGCAGGTTGCAGGATGTGTGGCGCGTTATACACGAGTGTTGCCAGCAGGGACGGTGTAGAGTGCCCTCTGGAGGACAAACTATACAACGCCAACACTCATGACATGGTTGAAGGGTGTTTCGTCCGTTTTTATTTTATTTTTAAAATATTAATTTATCGGCCATTATAAATGCCGATACCGATAGTTTGGAAAATGCCTAATATCGGCCGATAATATCGGCCCGCCGATAGATCGGTCGGGCTCTAGTATATGTTTATTCTCAACAGGCTTGTTCTATGTAATCCACTTTCAAATGTTTAGAACACATTGATTTTTGAGTGTTGTTGAAGTTGATTGTATTCCTAGCTTTTCATAAATAATACATTTTATAGATGTATATCATTTTCATATTACACTAATAAGGAAGTTGTATCTGTTGAATCAAATGTATTTTATGTCTCTTCAGAATTGATCTTCAATAAATATACAGTATACTTACTTCCTGTATTACTGGTAAGGTACATGTTTTTCTTTTATATATCATTATTATTGACTGTAGCATTTGCTTATATACAAATAAATGGTTTATTCTTATGAACCAAATAAATCTAAACCATTGTGTCTGACTTCATTATTAGTTTTTATGCATACTTTTATGTTTTTGGTGAGAAAGAGAATTAGCCTAGAAATCTAGACGCACCCTAGCGGCGGCAAATTAATTTGCTCAGCCTGTACGTCTAGTATCGAACCATAGGAATTTCTATTGGCTTAACACCGTGGATGTTCTCCAATCACAGCGCTCTATTTCGTTAGAGAGTCTTAAGGCGGGCTTAACAGGATAACGACAGTCCTTCGACGGTGAACAACAAGGAAGGTGGCTATGGCGAACGAAGAGCGGTTGTTTGAATCGGTGTTGGCGTCAACTTTGGAGGAGTTGGACTTGTGCTTTTCTTTGAAAGTTGAGCAACACAATGCACTTAAGTCATTCCTTTCTAAGAAGGATGTGTTTGCCGTTTTGCCTACCGGATACGGATATGGTCGTAGCGCTGGCCTATTGCATGCCTAGGCAGTTTGAAAGACAATTCTCTGCCCGCCCCTTGGATTAAGCGAGGTGAATGATTCGATGCCAGACTATACATCTCAATGATATAGGATGGCCCCGCCAGGCTAAAAGAGAATGTGAATTCTGTCAACATTCTAAATCCCGTTTCCTGCATTTTTTTACACTGATCACTAAATTTATCATAACTTTTGAAAGGTTAATGATATTCCAATTCAGTCTTTTTTGTTAAATAGCCCACAACTTGCTGAACATGTCATACACTCTATATTTTTCTCTATCTTGTATAGAAATATGATGAAAATTCATTTTTATGTGAATGAAATTAAATTTGAACAAATTTCGGTATACATTTGGAGAGGATTTCCAAAGACTGTTCATTACTATATCAACATTACCATATGTATTTTACATCATTTGATAGAACTGATCCTTCTGATTACAATGGTATGTATATCCCATTGATGGTATGTATTATACTCAAGTAATAATTTTTTTGTGTAAGGAGGTCATCCATCACCAAAAATGGAATGTTCAGCACGGGCACGAAAGGGTTAAAGAAATAAAAAAAACTTTTACTTCAAATACTTAAGTACATTAAATATCAGAAAATTACTTTTGAAAAATTACTTTCACTTCTACCAAAGTCTTTTTCTAGTACGATACTTGTACTTTTACTCAAGTATTGCTTTCAAGTACTTTATACAACACTGGTCAGAAGCACATACTGCGAGGACCGCTGATGCTGTTGGGTAGTTTTCTGTTGACCGCGCCTGGGTGGCTACTTTGAAGGGCTTCAGCACGTCTTTGTGGGACAAACACACAATTAATATTACTAACTTATCCTAGCCCCACTAACGTTAGATAGCTAGCTAACACATGCTAGCTAGCAAGCGCAGTTAGGCTATGTGTCACTTGACCTGCACTTGACGTTACACAAAGCTAACTTTTGCTAACGTTAACTAGCCTTACGTGTTACAACGTTTGCAAACAGTAATGTTAACATTAAAGACATGATATTATTAGACCTAACATAATTAGCCAACGTTACTCACCTTCTCCATCAAGGTCCACTCCATACTGCTGAGCTCCAGACGGCTTGTTGATCAGCTGGCCGTCAAATCATTTCGTAGGTACTATTCCAGTGGGTGGGGCAGTCGTTGATTAGCTGGACTGGTTTTAGACCAAGGAGCTTCTGCTTGGCCTCCAGAAGGTAGCTGTTTGTAGGGGAGTGCTTGAAATGCTGGGCAGCAGCCTTCAGGCGACTGACTGTTGTTGCAACAGAACGCTGTGCAAGCCCTTTTCTCGCTGCCAGGTTAATTGTGTGAGCCATGCACGGGATAGCTGTGATCCCCAAGTGCCTCTCTACAGCATTTACATAGTTCATTGCATTGTCTGTTGTATTTGCAAGCACAGACTCCTGCTCTACGTGGTACTCTCGTAGAATACTGTCTCCATGTGGAGACATTCTCTGCTGTGTGTAAGCGGTTTGAAGCTCAGACGTGTCCAGGACGACATTTCTCATCTCCCAGTCCTCGTCGATGAAATGGGCTGTGACCGTAACATAGGACTCAGTAACCAAAGAACTCCATCCGTCAGTGGTCAGTGCGAGTTTTTCTCCATGCAGCATTTCCCTTATGCCACCTTTGGTTGTGTCATACAGCTTTGTTATTTTACTATTCATGGTCCTGTAACAGGGGATATTGAATCTTGGCTCTAGCTTGTGGACGAAAGCTTGAAACCCGCTCCCATAGATCACGTTAATGGGCCTCATATCTTCGCAAACAAACTGTGTTAGCAAGTCTGTCGCTCTATTTTGACGGGCATAGGGTAGGGAAGGTGATAGCATGGAGTCGATTCTGGCCTGCCTCGTCCCCGATCCCTCCCCCTCCTCCTCTTCCAGCTTGCCGGGATGTAGTGTTGACAGGTGTGCTCTCAAGTTGCTGGTCGTCGCGTGGTATATGAGTTTAGTCCTACATATTTTCATATCACTTTGTCCTTACTCGTGATTTTCCCCTCTTGCTTTGGAAACCCAAAGTAGCGCCACACATTGCTTTTCAAATTGTCAGGAGTGTAGATTTCTAACTCCTTGTCAGGCGTGCTTGTTGTTGGCGCGGCCATTGTTTTAGTATACACAAAATAAGCGCGTACCAGGATGCTAACGTCACCTACAGGAGCCCAGATGAACAATAATAGCCTTGCTAATGAGCTCACGATTTTACTTCACCAGGCGTGAAAAAACCTTGGAATCTGAATTGAAAACAATGTTTACAAGCAAATACATTTACAAAAAATAATTGGCGGGAGTCATAGTTGATGAAAACTGACAGTTGGAATGGCTGAACAGTTAAATAATTGAGTAGTTAAATTATTTAATAGTGAATTGTTGTAGTGAGGAGTTTTATTTTGAAACAGTTCTGGGCAGAGGAAACAGTTGGCGGGAGTCATAGTTGATGAAAACTGACATTAGCAATGGCTGAATAGTTAAATAGTTGATTAGTTTAACTGGTTAAATTATGTAATAGGGAATTATTGTAGTGAGTACTTTTATTTTGAAACAGTTGTAGGCAGAGAAAACATTTGGCGGGAGTCATAGTTGATGACAACTGGCAGTTGGAATGGCTGAACAGTTCAATAGTTGAGTAATTTAAATAGCGAAATTATTTAATAGTGAATTAATAGATGTGCATAGGTAGACAGTTTAATGGATGTTGATAGACAGATAATTTAATGGATGAAGAAGTGAAAGAAAGTGGGGAAGAGAAAAGTGAGCTATCTAGTTCAATGGAGAGAGACACAGTGAAGAGGTTCCATTGAAGTTGCTGCAGTCAGTGAGAGAGCACAGGTGCAGTCGATTGCATTCTAAGTCGTTAATTGGCTCTGTGAGGGGGCCTACTTGAGCAGCTGTCAATTGATACAGGTGCAAATCAGTTTGATTAGCCCATTGTGATGTCATAGTGTCAATGCAAAGTCTATGGGGAAAAATAAGCTTGATTTATGTTAATATCTCAAAAAGTCTAAAGTTTACAAAAACGAAAAATACATTCATCAAGTGTCCTTTTCAAGACCTACGTTATAAAGTTTGAACGAAGTTTCTACATTAAACGGTTGAAGCAGAATTAGACACAGAAATTTGGTGGGAAGAGTAAGAAGAAGAAGAAGAAGAGGAAGAAGAAGACGACTTCGGATAACAGAACAGCAGAGGTGGGAGTAAGTCACACATGTGCAAGTCTCAAGTCTTAACCTTCAAGTCTCAAGCAAGTCCAATTAATTTTTTGTGACAATAAAGCAAGTCAAGTCAAGTCATAGCTTGGGTCAAGCAAGTCAAGTCAAGTCAAGTCGTAGCCAAATTATACAAATTCATGATTTACCAATGTTTTCATTTTAAAATAAGCTACAATAGGCTAATTATGAACTGCTGCAGTTTTATTTGTAACAAACAAATAGACATTGCATTCATTCAAGCCACATACACCCAGGGCAGTTCTCCCTATACCAAAGTCCTTTTAGGCAAGTCCCTCCACTCGGAGGCCATATTGCAATGCTTTTTGGGCACTCATGGGGCATCCATTTCGGCAGAAATACGCGTGAACAAGGCTTCAAGACGCCAATCTTGCTCCAGCGGCGAGATCACAACACATGATTGGCACAATGTCTTCACAACACACCACATGATTGGCTCAATGTATTCACATGTCGTTTTGCTGCGGAAGGGGTGTGTTACAAACTAAGCCCGTGCATTTCTATGGAGGATTTTTTGAGTGCTGTGTCTCCTCATTAGAAAGTCTCTGCCTGGCCCCAGCAGTGGCACGACTGGCTGGGGCACCTGCACCGTACACCGTTCGATTCCCGCCCCTTGGTCCTTTCCGGATCCCACCCCGACTCTCTCTCCCACTTCACTTCAATCTCCACTATCCTATCTAATTAAAGGCATAAAAAGCCCAAAAAATATACTTAAAAAAAAAAAAGAAAGTCTCTGCCTATACGCACACTAAGCAAGTTACGTAGGGCCCCGCAAATTAATGAAGGCCCCCTTCCCCGTCTCCCCTTGAGTCAAGCTATAGTGACAGACAAGTATACAGTTATAGCGACAGTGCCTCATACATTAAGAAGATGAACATGAAACCGAATTACCATTCAGGGCATGAAAAACGGAAGAAACATCACGAGAATGAACAGCGGGAACAGCAGTCGGGTAAACTTGCGTTCGTTCCATGGTTTGATGTCAACATGCATCTCTGTTGCTGGCCTAGCCTAGGCCTACCTAACAGGGAAGTCAATCCCCTGATCTGTCTGTGGCTTGCTTGCCAGCCTTTCTCAGTCACAGTACTTCGTATAGTTGTGAAATTTAATCGCATGTCCGTTTTTTTTAATGCGGGCGACTGGCTAAATTTAAAGAAACAATAACTTTAAATGCGTTCATAATAACGTGCAGCTCGGGTTAGCAGTTTTTCAGCAGAAACATGCGAGGACCCATCTAAACTAATAGGTGATTTCACTCTTCCATTACATTTTTAAAATAACTAGATTGTTTTACAATATTTCAGTCAAGCTTAAGTTATAGATAGCTTACAACTGAACGTATGCAAATTGGAAAGTAGCCTGTATTAACTTTGATTTGCTGTGCTGCATTGACAATAGATGCACATTGTAAATTAGGCCTATATGAAGTATTAAAATGATTGTTTAAAATAATCTACGTTTAAAGGAAACACATGTAAGATTATGGCCAAAACTGGTACTGCAATCACTTTCAAATTACTGTAGAGCGGTGTATCCCCTCCCCCCTGACTCGAGGTTGCCAACCCAGATGCTGAAACACTACTGACTTCGTGATTAGTAGGTAGGTGGAGGGTGGCGCATCAGGCCAAAACACGACATGACATGACATGACAAAACACAACATCAGTTGAGGGCTGCAACTTCACTTTTTAAATGACAATATCCTGGCCGGACTACTGTTGTCAGTGATATAAGTATTTGAAATGAACATGATTTCTTAATGTCTAGTGACTTATCAGGGCCATTTTATGATTAATTCAAATACAGTTCTTACATACGGTACCTTTAAAAAAAATATTGAAATAATATATAAGAGAATCAGTGGAGCCAGTTCATTTTGCTTAGGGCCCCATGGAGGTCTGAACCGGCACTGCATACATCTGAACGGTTTATAGAATAAGATGAAATGTATACGAATAAAAAATAAATGTATTTCAAGTAGACCTAATATAAAATAGCCTATTATTATTTCAATATGCCTCAAATATTAGGTAAGCTACATCAAATCATGAAAATATATTCAAACAGTTCAATTTACACCTGTCCTGACCTATCACATCTCCAGGGACCCAATAATGTTGAAAAAGTGAACTGATCAATCAATCAAACGCTGCCGCCGACATCACTGCCAAACTTTAACAAGCGCGACAGCACAATGGGTTTTAAGTATAAGTATACTCTTTTGATCCCGTGAGGGAAATTTGGTCTGCATTTATCCCAATCCGTGAATTAGAGAAACACACTCAGCACACAGTGAACACACAAACTAATCCCGGCGCAGTGAGCTGCCTGCAACAACAGCGGCTCTCGGGGAGCAGTGAGGGGTTAGGTGCCTTGCTCAAGGGCACTTCAGCCGTGTCTACTGATCGGGGTTCGAACCGGCAACCCTCCGGTTACAAGTCTGAAGCGCTAGCCAGTAGGCCACGGCTGCCCTAGGAGGGTTTAGGGCCGTCAATGCTATATCATATTACATAAGCCTAACGTGAAGTAAGCTACTTTTCTATGCTGATTGCTAGCAGTTAGCTAGGCCTACTTACTGTTGTTACTACTAGGCTGTAACGTATGGAACAGGGACGTGTTCCTAGTAAACGTAGAGCCTTCCATATTTGCAAGTTAGCCTACCTCAGTCTGTCTCATTTGATCTGGCACTTGCTGTTGGTCTGTCGCGTCACTTGGTAACAATGACAGGTTCGCTTGCGTGACTCATGCAACAGCACCTAAGCAGATTTTCTAAAATCGTAAAGTTAACTAGTAATTTCAAGTCATTTGTCTCAAGTCTAAGTCAAGTCTCAAGTCATGAATAGCAAGTCAAAGTCAAGTCTTTTATACATGTTGATCAAGCAAGTCTCAAGTCCTAAAAAATGTGACTCGAGCCCCACATGTCTGCAGAACAGTGCATTTTCATGCACTGTAATAATAAGAAGAAGACTTCGAATAACAGAACAGTGCATTTTCATGCACTGTAATTAAACTGATCAACTGCCAGCTGCTCGACTAGGCCCCCTCAAAGAGCCAATGCCCGGGTCGCTAGCGTTATTATCGTTTATGGAAGAATCAGTAAAAAATGGCTAACTTTGGAATGCTTTGGGTCTGGATAGGGTCACCCCTTGTCCATGACTCTATTGTGGTCATATATAACATAAAACCCATTTAACACTGGATTTCCCCCTTTAAATGCAAGAGTTTTAAACAAATTTGCGCAGCGTGCTAATGATTCTATCCGGATTTAATAATTTAGCTAGTCATCTTCTATGCATCCTTGCTTTGACGATTGTGAATGTTTTATTTGCATTAAATGTGAATGCTGAGGGGCGTGTCCATGGAGCGAGAGAGAGGGAGAAAGAGAGATCGAGAGAGAAGCATACTTCTAGGCGTATAGTGTTTGGCAAAATTGCATGCATAGCTCTACAATGAAAGCTAGAAGAGCTATGAAATTATGATTTTTATTATTTTTGGACAACATAGGCCTACCGGTAGTTAAGGCGGGATAAGTGTGTTGCTTAGGTGGCCGCCTAATCTTTCGTTATTTGTCATTTATAATAGCCGTCACTTTGGGCGCCATGAAACGTTTTATGCGTATTATGACCTTGCGTATTATTACCATGACTTGCTACTTAAAAGACGCGAGGCATATTGAATATTTACTTTGCAGACACTATCGCAAAAAGGCCTTAATGCTGAATTTAATCTCAATATTATGTTATGGTTAATTTGATGTTTTCTTTATTTGTTTTTCCTCAAGTCAAGTATTTATTTTTGCCATTTGCTCATACAACGTACAGGCGCATTGGAATGCTTGTGCAGATCACTCAGTCATATATAAAAAGACAAAAACACTCATTTACCATTCACTCAATTAAAAATCCACTACTAAAAAGCAATATAATTAATAAATAGAAAGTAGTGCTGTCAAACGATTAAATTTTTTAATCGCGATTAATCGCTGAATTCCTATAGTTAATCACGATTAATCACATATTTTATCATATGGTTAAAATTCTATTATTTTAACAATAAAGCAATTATTTCAAATCAAATTTCAAAAGATGTGCAGCAGACCTGAGGCAACACAATATATTCTTCAGAAATCTAGCTGTTAAACTGAAATAAATGCTACCGCAGAAGTGCGTGCACAAAATGTAGGCCTACACACATTATAAAGGGCATAACAAACAGAAAATATTATATTCATACTATATTAATTATCTTTGAGTTCAGTTGAAAATAAGGACGTTTTTAACATGAGTGCGTTGCCATTTTATAGGCCTACAGTCTATGGTGCACTGTCACTTGCTACACACATCAGCGCAAACAATGGATTTTATGGAGCAGCGTCGACCAAATATAACTGAATCGTGATTTACACGGCGGCAAAGTGCGATGCTGGTGTGCGGAGTTGTATTGAAAAGAATGGAATCTAATGTAAATGAATGTTGAAAGCAGAGTGCATCGCAAATAGTAGCAGCCAAAGAGGAATGTTGATAACAGATCAAGTGACGGTGAAAGAATCTTTGGCGGCACACATTTAATGCGTCAGCCTAGGCTACTACTCTTTGGCCGGCTCGTAAGCCCAAACAAGTGTGTGCAGCATGCCTTTACGTAGCCTACTAACGGCGCATCATCATAAAGATACATTTAATCTGCATCACGCCCCATTTTAGAGGAAAACAAGTTAACAATATATTATTGATTCCAATGGGAAAGACAGCTAGTAATCACACGTTGACGTTACATCTATTTTTTAATTCACAGGACATTCAATCATTTTTCTAACACGGCAGTTATGAAGAATTATGTTTATGTAACTTACTCATGTCGAAACTATGTACATTACCAACCTAATTCGTTTGCAATACCCCATGTTGAGAACAAATTTAGCATGTACACTTACCATAATATCCCATGCAAAACGGTTAGCTTGCTAGCTAGCTAACTGTGGAACTTCAGTATAACATAGCCAATTATCTCACCTAGTTGTAGGAAATAGGCTACGTTCATATTACAAGTAATAGAATGAATGTGTGACTTATGTTTAGTTGATGTTATGACATGTAAAGTTTGCTGAACTTAGTTATAGTCAGCCACGGGCAGTTTGACTGTGCCTATCAATACATTCGTGACACTCCTGTAAACTAGAAAGAGCAAACCATAGGAACATGGTCACATTAATCCCATAAACACACAGATAACTCTTACACCAACTTTATTTTGTGCCTTTTATTCACGTTTGTTTCAAGATTTAGTAAGTATAAGCCCTTTTCGCTCCCCACTTCGATGCAGCATAGGTTTCCATTATATCAGTCATCTTTTCCCTAAAAGGTGGCAGCACATACAACGTTCCATTCTATTTCTCAGTGCGTGTTGTTTAGTTTCCGGTCTAGCTAAATCCAGTGTTGTGTTGTAGTTGTTCTAACGTTTCTAGTTGTTGCAACGGCATGTGAAAAAACTACAAAGTTTGTTTAACCAAAAAGAATGTTAATCTCGCGTTAAAAAAATTGACGCCGTTAATAACGCGTTTAACTGACAGCACTAATAGAAAGTGCACTAGTGCCAGCTTGTTCCCCCAGGGATTACACAGCAAGATGAAGTAGGTGTGTGTGTGCGTGTGTGCGTGTGTTCCTCAGTTCATTGTACGGATAGCCACAATGTTAATTAACCAGTGTAATGGCCCACTTTTGAATGGACTGTGTCCTCTCTGATTAAGTGTAGAAAAATATTGAGCTAATATCAATACATTGACTATGAGCCTATAACACAACTGGTCTGACTACCCATTGTTTTTAAATGTACTAAATTATGCTTCTGCCTTTTCCTACTCACGGGCCGTGATGGGAATACCACTTTATAAATGAATGACGTCATTCTAGAGTAGGACCTGATGGGTTAATCAACCAAACTATTTAAGGTTATGGTTGAGGTGAATGTGTGAATTTACCTGATGAAGGTCTAAGACCCAAAACTAAATAAATAATTGCTTGCGAAATGGTCAGTGTGCAGGATTCTTTCTAACCTCCTGATCTGCGACCTTTGGTCCTATCCAACGCACTTGTCCAACAAAAGAGGTGTGCAAAAAGCCTTCATATATATATAATACACACATATATAAATATTTTTACCTGTTTACCTGTTTAAAGAGGTTTGTCTCTGCGATTGCTTTGTTGATAAAAACAAAGTACAAAAATACAAAATAGAAACATATAAGATGTTTACAAGCCTGGAAGTTCAACAAATATGGGCCTACTTATGTGAATGAAGTAGCTCAATAAAAAAATATTTCATTCATATCAATTCATGCATCAAGTAATGTCAACCTAACATAGGCCTGGGTTCCAGGAAAGAACAGTTTATGTGTAATTTATCTAATATTGTGTTGCAACCAGCCAATCATTGACTGATATACCACTGTTGCTAGGCGGCTCCCATGGTGAAAGGGTCCTCTTAAAACATTGAAAATCACAGAATGATCGCACTCCAAAAATCTTTTCTTGCTTTTAATCCATTCAGCAACAGGGGTTAACGAACAAACGTTTCGGCCTGATGGCCTTCGTCAGTGTGACACCTGTCCTCATTAGCCCCGTATGAAGTCAACAGGCGCTCCGACAAATCAGGCCTCACCGGCCGTTTATCAGTCGGAGCGATTGGTGTCTCCAAAGTGCAACACAACATATCGTATACACTCAGAAAACGCAACACCACATATCTTGTATACTCAGACAATGATAAACACATGGCAGACAACAAAATGTAAGATATACTCAGAATGACACAATTTCACAGAAATGACGACAAAGTCATCATTCAAAGTCAAAGTCTTCATTCAATCCATCTGGTGACCTAGAACGTTGGCGATACATCCAGAAAGCCTCCCTCTGAAGAAGCTTTCTGTCTATATCTCCTCCTCTGCGAGGTTTCTGTACCTGTTCTATACCAGTGCACTTAAGATCTTCTAAAGTGTGATTCTTTTCTATGAAGTGTCTTGCTACCGGTGAAGTTATGTCATTCCTACGAATGGCTGATTTATGCTCACTCATAGCCGTGGGAAGTGGGGGTGCGGCAGCACGCGTATTTATGTGTTATACCACTCACGATCAGAAAAAAAAGAAGCTCTCCGTCCCCCTGTCTATTATTCTATTATGCACTAAAAATGTTACATTAGACCTGGGAGATCTAAACAAAAACAAAACAAATTAACAAAACAAACCTGAGGGAGATATCCTATGACGCTAGCTTTATGGTATGACAATATGCCATATTAAGTAGCTGAATATTACCGTGAGTTTCCTAAGGAGCTGAACACGGGCTGCCTCAATCTTCAGCTTAAAATGAAGCATAGTGTTATCGGGGAGTCTCGGTGCACCACGGTGAAAGGTGGCATGGATATTGAGTAAGCTCCATCCACAAACAAGAGCTCTCTTCAGCCAGGTAGATGAACTTATTCATCTGTGTAGGTTTAAGGCTACACTGTGCGTTTATGATGTTAGCATTTGTTGTAGGCTATATTGGTGATATGTGGATCAATTTAATGTAGGCTAGCCTATGAATATTGCGTTGTGTAGGCCTATGTTATGCATATGTTTTGAGTCAATGTGTTCTGTCTAACGTGCGATAGGGTCCTTAGCCTGATTTGACACCCATGTCAGAAGCGTCAATAATTATTACGTTTTATTAATGTTGGTGTTCAACAGTTTTATATTTCACGTGTTCACCGTCGATTTCGGTGCAAGGCTAAAGCAACTTTGTTACCTTACTAGTGTAGCGTCAGATAGCAGACGGTTACTTTGTTTGCGTTAGTATCAATCTGTGGTTTGCGACATTTTGTCGCATTTTTTCTGTAGTGTAGCCATAATGTTCTTGACAGTGATGTATGCCTGTGCTGTGTGTCATGCAATGCCAGTATGCTGTTGTCCATTAACAGAGAAAGGCGTTTAAATAAAATACAATAACTTTCTTACCATTTCAATAAAGCCTATTTTTCCTGGCAAACTACCCCCGTCCCCCACTACAGCACCCCCAACCAAAACTCACTTCCCACGGCCCTCGCAATGTTTTCCCAACATATAATAACTGGCAAGGGCATTGCAAAAGATAAAAACATTAAAATGTTAGCCTACCTCAGGCATTGCTTGAACAGCTGCGCCTCTTAACCCCACCGAATTCAGCTCTCCACTGTGGTTGAATGTGGCCATTGTGACGTCTCTAGTACAAATGATAACCGAGCACGAATGATACCCACACTAGAACTTTATTAGCAGAATAAGAAAGATGCCTGCTTATCTTGTTTGACCTGATAGCACACCCATAATTTACTGTATCGAGTTTACAGACCGCTATATTTTCACTCTTCCAACAGCAAAAAGTGCCATTGCAACGCATTTTGAACAGGTTAAAACACACAGAGAGCAACTGAAATGCCTTGAGGATGAATTACATCAGGAGGTAAGATCAGAAGGAATTGGCATATTCAAATAATTTTTTGTCATATTGTGTCCTTGCATTCTCAAGAATTGTACAGCATGGGGTCACGTTTGTAAATACATCATTTGGGTTTTCTAAATCAGGGATTAAAATGTTCTGTTGCTATGACAGATATGTTGCTGGTGCTAGCTAAACTCAAACTGACTTTCACAGTGACAGCCATACGAATATGCCAGAGAGAGGCAGCTAAGTTAGTCATGACAAATGGGAGGGTAGCGTGTGTAGGCTAAACTCAAAAATACTGGAGAAATGTCAATAGCGACCTATCCATTTAAGTGTGTCAAAAGAAAAGTCTGGTGTTCATGTATCCGCTAACGCTGTATTATTTAATGTATGAAGGTTATACTGTAACAGATGTTCCTTTAAAGGAACACGTCACCCAAAATCAGTAGTAATATATGTTCTTACCTTAACTTTCACGAGTTGAGTCATACCTCTCCCGCGTCAGTATGTGCACTCAAACGCTCTGGCGCGCGGCGAATGTGTTAGCATGTTGCTATGCTAGCGGGCTCTGTCGTAGCCGTAGAGAGAGTAAGATGGCATTAATCAAACACATCCACGTTTTCCCTACTTAAATACAGTTGCACAAGTAGTTGATTAAAAATGTTAGGTAACACAACATGAAACGTGACGATTTTCCAAGCGAATAAACAGGAGAACTACAATGTCTGGCACAATAGCACTTGGGAGTACTTCGACCTATAGTAATATTAATTAACACCTAATTGTAGATCCTATCCACCACAGAGTTTAGAATCCATGCTTGATCGACCCCTCAGCCTCCCCCTCCCCTCTGAGTGAGAGAGAGGCACACACACTAGAGATGCGCTGATGGGCTATTATTTCAACCATAACTGCATAACAAAACTTAATCCATCAGCAAAGTTTTTTGACCAATTTTCAAAACAGCACCCGCCCGCCATCCGCTGTCTTTTAATGTATATGGGATGCGGCGCTGCTGACGTGAGGCTAGAAAGCTCTTGCCTGTTCTTTCAGACAGACTGATCCAATGCAGCAAATGTATTAAAAGGCTAAAGTCCTACATTGGCTATGTTGTAGCCTATCCCCAGAATATCAGCAGCAAACTCAGTCTCTGTCTCGCAAAACAGTCTCCAAATAAAACGCACATCGGCCTGTTGCCTAGCCTATTCTGTGTGCCAATATAGCCTATCGTCCAAAATGCTTGATTGCATTCTCCACATTTTTAGCTAAATTTTCATGTACCACATCAGCATTTTTGTTCCGTGAATCTTTTGTAAATTGCTTTACAATAGCGTCGGGCCCTTGTCAGCAGCCTTCGGCTTGCCTCTTGCCACTATTCACTCCTTCGTCTTCAACATTCCCTGTAGAATTCTCAATATTTTTGGCCTCAATGTGTCCAGTTACATAGTCTGTCTGTTCTTAGTCTTGGATTTTGAGAAATAAATGTCTAAATATCACCTGTTTGCTGCAGCTTCGGTCTGCACGTCCTTTTAAAACAGCATATTTTTCTCTCTCGAGCATTTAATCTGCTGCCGGCTTGTCTCTCCACGTCGTCCAAAATGCTTGATTGCATTGCATTCTCCAATTTTTAGCTAAATTTTCATGTACCAAATTTTCATGTACCACAACTTGTCAGCAGCCTTCGGCTTGCCTCTTGCCACTATTCACTCCTTCTTCTTCCGATGTAATTTCTGAGTCATCTACAAGATGTTTACACACACACACACACATTCACCTCAGTAAATAGAACCAACTTGACGTTGACTTCAACCTGTGCTATATCCTAGATGAGAAGGTAAGAAAAAAAGTCGGAAAACTTAGAAGGCAAGCAAGCAAGTTTGGCGGTTATAATGTGAACATGCACGTTGCACTGTTGTGCGGTGGACTTTCGGAATGAATGGAGTCGGCGTTTCTTTAACCCTTAGAACCCGATTGACGCAAAGTGCGTCAAAAAACACACCCTTTCTTCTCTGTTACATTGCTCCGGAACGGTTCATCGCAGCGAGATGAAACCTTTATTGCACGACAGAGCAGAAGTGGGGCTTTCCAACGAGACTACACACTTGTCTGTACGATCAAGTATAAAAAAAATTAAAATTCATGAAATTAAATCAAATTGCATCATATTTACAGTCTATACTTCTCTGCGTTCACCTGCACACACATTACTCTAGTTTGAATTACTCACGAACCCGTGATCGCATCGATATGGCAAGCATATCAGATGAAAGAGGGGGCACAGGGCTATCCATTGGTACCATGTTTATCGATCCTTCTGGCTTATAAAACCAGACGAAATGACTGCAAAATAATAACGTCATGTACACAAACCAACGCTGCACACTCATTACTCTCGTTTGAATTACTCGCGGACCCGTGATCGCATAGATATGCCACGCATGTCAGATGAAAGAGGAGACTCAGAGCTATCATTTGATACCATCCTTCTGGGTTATAAAACAGACGAAGTGACAGCAAAATAATAACTTCATATAGCTGGACTTACCCCACGTTTTTGTCTGTTCTTGTGGCAAAGCATGTTTATAATCCAATGCTATCATGTGTTTCTCTATGGCAAAGCATGTTCATATTCAGGTTTTGAGATCCTAGCAAATTCCTGCATGGCATCAAATTCAAGGCTCACATTGCATCCCAATTTGTTCAACAAATAAACACCTTTTTTGCCTTTACTTTGTTCATGGCAATGCAGTAAAGAGTTGAGAATTATTATGACTGCATACACACAGGCACGCAGGCTAACACGCAACCTCGGGTCAAGTCAGGTCAGATCAGTTCGTGTCACAGATATGGAGCGCAGAAAGGTCATTTTTCATCACTAAATAAAAAATGGCATTTATTTCCGTAAATCACACAGCAAATATTTCTGTAAATTGCTCAGCCCCAGAGTATCCCTCCAACATGGCAATTATATTGCCCGATTCAGGACAGTCTGCCCTACACACACATGAAATGCATGTAGAGCTGTGAGCTTGCTGTGGTGAGATACATGTCGAAATATAAGAATTTTTATAATACACTTTTTATATTTTAATTCTTTAAAAATAAAATCAATGCTAGTATTAATACATGAAATGATGGCAGATCTGAATAGCCTAGACTCTCCTGAAAAAAACAATATATAATATATGTGTGTGGCACTTACAATGACCAGAATAAATCCTTATGAATAAAGGTAGTGAAAATGCCCTAAAAACAGCTTAGGGTTCTAAGGGTTAACTAGGTGGCGCTATACATGAAATGAGTGGTTATTGAATGGGTTGACATGGCCCCTTGAGATCAACATACAAAAAAAAATGGTCCTCCTAAACCCCACGGTTTTCGAGATATTCACAGAAAACTGTGTCTGCCCTACCCTCCTTTCGGGGGGTCCAGTCAAGCGGGGGGGTTACAGATCAAAACGAAAAACGATGGTTCCATGCTATCCATGTGGGGTTACATGCCCACCAAGTTTCGTGTACCCCGGTCTTTCAGTGTCCTGGGACTCATTGACGGAAATTTGGGCATGCGAAAAAGAAAAAAAAAAGAAGAAAAAAAAAATCTGACTAAACCTATATGACCGCCTCTTTGCTGCGCGGCGGTCATAATAATAGCCCATCAGCGCATCTCTAGTGTGTGTGCCTCTCTCTCACTCAGAGGGGAGGGGGAGGCTGAGGGGTCGATCAAGCATGGATTCTAAACTCTGTGGTGGATAGGATCTACAATTAGGTGTTAATTAATATTACTACCTTGTCGAAGTACTCCCAAGTGCTATTGCGCCAGACATTGTAGTTCTCCTGTTTATTCGCTTGGAAAATCGTCACGTTTCATGATGTGTGACCTAACATTTTTAATCAACTACTTGTGCAACTGTATTTAAGTAGGGAAAACGTGGATTGGTAACACATTCGCGCCGCGCGCCAGATCGTTTGAGTGCACATATCGACGCGGGAGAGGTATGACTCAACTCGTGAAAGTTAAGGTAAGAACATACAGTGGGCATCGCTTTCAAATGGCCACTTCAGTCGCACATTACGAGGCGTGAAGCTGCGTGAAGCTTTAGTACCACTTTCAGCCACTGTGCGTCGCTCTGCCACTGTACATCGCTCTGTCAGTAGCCTGACTGCCGCCCCTTCTGAAAAAGCAGGAGGCTACCAAACATAATTGTTACCGAGAGGAATCCCAGCCTATGAATTCAATAACAAAATAAATCATGCATAATTAAACATTACCTCGATTAAGGCTACTGGCTTAAGGCTTGACTACACGGTGGTAGCGAAAATTGAAATCTGCTATGTTATTATCATTGTTGGGGGCAATGCAACTACGCAAATCAAAACAGTGTCTTAATTTGCCCTACTTCTTGACTGCAATGTAGTCAATTGACTGCTTGACATGTCATTTTTATTTTTCTGTTTCTGTACAATAAACAAATACATCTGCTTTATGCCGCAGAATTACATTCATATTTGGCTGACTGCAGACGCGCCACTTCCCTCCCAATATTCCAAGATTAAGATAGTAGCCTATACAAAAAGCATACTATCATAAAAATTCGTTAAAACGAATAGCTATTTGCAATTTGACAAAACACTGGTCCTCATTTTGCGAATGCGAGGACGATATGAGCCTGTTGCATTTAGTTAGATGTCCGAGTCACGCATGTTTGAAAACCACTGGCTCGTAATCACAATAATTTAACACACGACAGTTGGATAGCCTACTTCATCATGTCCCCATGCCTACATTTTTGTGAGTAGCATAGAGATCGTTAAAAACAATAAAGTATGGCTCTCCGTTTGGGACATCGAAAACTTATAGCCTATTTTTAATTGGGTAGACTACCGTCGGAGATGCTGACTGGCAAAGGCCTCGGGATAACACGTTATCTCCACTATCATCAGTCATGCCCCTTGATCAAAGTGGGGAATTAAATAAAAGTTTGAGAACCACTGGGTTAACAAGTTACCTGCAGTCCAGAGCAATATTCTGATGATCGGCGATGATATCGGCAAATGTTTGTTTTCCAAAGTAAGAATTTCACTTGACCATGCACCTTCGACAATGAATAGCTCATTACACTTGTTACTGTTAAACGTAGGCCTAACTGGTATCATTACAAACATTATTCTGTGTCCTAAAACTGGCATATTTTATGGCACTGTGTCATGTAAATTCGTTGCAAAATCTAGAGAAATGTGTGAGGTGGTCAGCGGGGGACAATTGAGACACACATTGGATTGTGTTATTACTTGAACATTCCACACATATCCACAGCTGTGGTATTCCTATCAGGGTCAGGAGGATTACTGTTAGCGCAGGCTTTATATAAAATTCTTCAACAGAAGGCCTCGAATGCAGGCTTGCCCTGTGGTTTGCGCAGCCTACAGTAAATAACAGACCGCCACAATGTGCGGTATGATGCTTTTTTACGAGCAAGATGTTTTTGGCGCACACTGCATGTTCTTAAATAACAATGATCATCAGTAATATTCGACCATTAATTTGTGTAAATGGGCAAGCGTGACCACCTTGATTGGCTGATGATTGTAACGCGGGCATGATTCCAAACACCTCCCTTACGATAATGAGTGACAGGTGACAGGTCTCAGAATGCGTGCGCTACACAAGGACGGAAGATGATGAATAACTGGGGCCGTAGGCTATTCACAAAGGCTTTTATCTTACCACTAGGAGTATGCTACTCCTAAATCGCACTAAAAGATTTTAGCTTGGAGTTTTCTCTTAAAAGTTATTCACAAAGCCTTTCAGACAACTCCTAAACTAGGAGTGAGTCTTCGTTGCCATAGATGACGTCATTACTCATGCACGAGCTTGACTGAAGTGACCACCTTGATTGGCTGACGATTGTAACGCGGGAATGATTCCAAACACCTCCCTTCCGATGATTAGTGACAGGTGACAGGTCGGAGAATGCGTGCGCTACACAAGTAGTGAGAAGGACGGAAGATGATTAATAACTGAATAAAAAGGCCTAGCCTAAATTAATAAAGAGTAAGGAGTGACACGCCCATTATTTCCTAAATTCGCCAGTTAGGAGCTACTTTTAGCCTTAAAATTCTTTGTGAATAGGCTATGGCCCCTGAATAAAAAGGCCTAGCCTAAATGAATCAGGAAAAATCAAAACAAATAGCCTAGTAGCCTAATGAAACATACGGATTGATGTAGTATCTTTGTAACATTATTAAATTATTCTGTTACTATGCCTACGTTTGCAAAAGAGAACATTTTAATTTGATGCACAATAATGTTACATTTAATTTACATTTTGACAATGATTAGCCTAGTTTTGGTTGTTGTTGGTGGCGTTATTGCATGTTAGTTATGCCTACAATGCAAAATTGCTTCCTCACTATTGAAAGCTGCATTAGGATTTCAAAACACGGCAAAATGCCGCAGGTTTGTGAATAGGTCTGTGAGTTCTTTTAAGCTGTCAGAGGTGGGAAGGTGTGATTTGTTGGGGGCAGGGCCGAATTAACTGGTCACAAATGTCTGATGGCTCCCCTTCCCCCCCAGCCAACGTGAATCGGGTGGTCAGTTAATAGGCTGAAGATTTTTCCTGCCATCTAAGGCAGCGGTCCCCAAACACCAGGCCACAGCCGGTACATTCCTAACCTGGCCGTAGCCTACGACATGAGTTTAAAAAAATGCATGCAAACTAAACTCAATTTAATTCGCAATAATGTCACGTTTTTACATGGCATATAGGCCTATATGCAGTTGTTTGATTGCACACATGTTTGCATTTTGCAAGGTCTATTTTCTTACATATGTCCCGCCTTCAACACTTTACATATTGCCTTCAGCGCTGCGCAGCCTCAGGTCAGCTCACTTCACTTGATCAGTTCTTGGCGAACGGTAGTGTCACACGAAGTTAGCTAAACTGCTAGAATGAGCATCAAAAAACAAGCATCTTTAGCAGACACTGGCCAGGGTGTTTAAGTTGCGAGAGCCGCTGCAGATTTCTTACAGAAAAAAAGTCACCGTTAGCTGCACATTTTAGTGATGAGGACTGGGTGTCAAAACTCGCTTACCTATGTGGCATATTCGGGTTGCTTAATGACCTCAACCTGTCACTCCAGGGGAGAATGACGACTACCGCCTAGACGCCTAGCCTATCTCGCGGTTGCATCCATTACAAACAAACATGCAATGTGAACGTTTGGGATTGGGAAGAGCACTAAAAAATGCTCTACTGAATAAGCACGAAGTCGAACCTTTAAATGAAAAACACTCTTTAATAATCAAAAAAATAAACCGCTAATGAAGTAAACTTGTGACCTTAAAAAATCGTTTATCGCCTGTAACTCCGTGATAACAGGACGTAACAGGAAGGCATTTGGCTGAGCAACGGAGGTTAATATGCTCTATATTTTGTCCAAATGATGTCTGTCTATCATCGTTGCACTCGGAGAAAACCAGAATGTTTAATTTGTCCTGCGTTTCTTCTACGGCTGCAAACGGGCTGCAAACGGGATTCACTCGCAGTTAACTAAATATTTCTTTATTAGGGCAGGGCAGGCATATTTCTGGCTATTAAATTATTTCTAAACCAGTCTGCTAAAGTCTGTAGTGAAGTCTGTGTAGGGTTTTCCAGGCTCCATTTCTTTTTACGAGACACCCTACTCACTTGAGCCATCTACCGGTTGTTTGGGTTGTTGCAGCGTCTCACTGGGAAAATACAAATTAAAGTCGCGTGATACCGCGTGATCCCACACGCGGACCGCGAGTGAAGCTGGCCAAGTCGAAGCACTGCCCACTGTATATTACTACTGATTTTGGGTGGCGTGTTCCTTTAAGAATTGACCTGTCGCTAAGCGCCACCCTTAGAACGCTGATGAGCCAATGACAGTACAGCCTCAACGGGACTCGGACATCAGCTCGGACAACTCCATTGGAAACAACAGGGAGGAGGCATAAAATGACAAATTAATGGTTATTTATGGAGTTTATTAACTCAAAAAACCCAGACGGATAACTATGGTCAAACGTTTTGCATGGGGGACGTGTGATACTGATAGCCGGTACCCCGAGAGGCTAGAAAACGGGGTATAGTTTCATCAACAGTAGCCTACAGGACGTCTCTCGCGTTTGCAACAGCTCGACGTAATGTAGGCTACTAAGCCAACAACGTGGGCACAGGTTCCCTGTTAAATCCCAAGATGAAAGTGCTCATTAACCAACTACTATATTCTTACTACATCAAATATTAACGTAACCTAACATATCTTGGTATCAATCTTCCACTAGCTAGCTAGCTAGCATTAACGTCAGTGGTTTTTGCACGGTGATTTGCATGGCTACTCGCCACAACTGCTTGTCACCTTGTATGTATTCTAAAGTTTTGAATACACCCCTCCATAGCATAATTAAGTCCCTTTTGATAGCTTCTGGAGGAAAGTAAATCCTTTATCGACCAAAACGTCCTCAAAGCCTGCTTTCATATACTATCAGCTGCCATTGTCCACAATGTATTTCTAATCAAGTCTGGTTTGTTTGTCCGAGTTTTCACACGGTAACAATGGGGGGCGGGGCTTAGCGACAAGTCAATTGCGGCCGGCCGCGGCCGTTACAGGAGAATATAGAACGGTCGTCGGCGGCCGCTATGGGGTATAGAGGGTTAAGAACGTACCGTCACACTGTGTTTGGAATGTTGCTACCGAAGTATTCCAATTTCTGCTTAACAATGGGCTACTACTTGTTGGCTAACATGGGCTGACATTGTACATTCTCAAAGTCAAAGGTCTCTCGCAAAATCACTTTGCCACATTTTGTTATGTCCACATTTTGCAGATCTAGTTTATATTATGATTGTGTGGTCGGACTATACATGACAAACGTGTATTGGGAAGACGTTTACTTACAAGAGGCTACAGAGGTTGCTAGCTTCACTGCCATTTATTGCCATATTTCTGAATGTCAGTCATTACACCAAGCACAATAAAACTAGCAAAATAAATTATTTTCTTATATTAAATGATGATGTTATTCAGTGTTAAGTCAAATTTCATGGCCACTGGTGGCTAATTACAGTGAAATGTAAGCACAGGGAATGCTAGAAACAAACTTTGTTTATTCACAAGCTATGTGTAGCTTTGAGTATCGCACAGCTCAGGGAATATCATTTGCTACATTCATGACATTAAAAACTTGCACAAGAAATGCGCACATCTTTATCTTGTCCCATTATAATCACAACTTTATTTGCGTAATAGCAGTGCATCCACCATGTCAGTCATTGCAAAACATTACAGCGACCGGCATCTCGAATTTCATTCATTCAGAAAACCATCGTAGTATTTTACAGACAGTATACAGTATACCATAAATAATATTAGATTAGTCATGGCACATTTGAAAAGGCATTTTTACATCCAATGACTACTCTGATGTGGACATTGAACCTGCACCTGAGGAAAGTGACTCATCTGACGAGGAGTTGCCGGACAATTTGACAGCTCTGGAGGAAGAGGCGTCGGAGGAGACCGGGGATGTCAACTGGAGGGAAGGAAACTTTCGTCCAAAAGTGTCAACTTTGCCAGGTCTTTGTCAGGGATTAGGAAGCAACCTGACAATCCGACGGAGGTGGAGTGTTTTAAAATGTTCATCACTCCCTCCACTGTGGCTACTATTATGACAGAGACCAACAGTTATGCCCAGACACTGAGGGAGAAGTTAAACTATGTTGGAAAGCTGGCAAGGTGGGTGGACACCATGGTAGCTGAATTGTACCTCATTTTGGCTGTGCTAGTTCTCATGGGTCTAGTTAAAAAGAACAACATCAGAGATTACTGGACCACAAATCCCCTGCTATCCACACCATTCTTTGCCACTGTGTTCTCTCAGGACCACTACCTCTTGCTACTTAGAGCTCTTCATTTCACCAGCATGACCTCAACGGACCCCCTCCAAAAAATTAGATCTATTTTGACCCCAATTATTACATCTTTCAGCCAGATTTTTTTATCCCCACCAAGACCTTTGTATTGACGATGATGAAGTGGAAAGGGCGGCTATCCTTCAAACAGTACATTCCATCAAAACGACATTGATTTGGTATCAAACTGTTTGTGTTGTGTGATGTAAAGACAGGATATGTTCACGGGGAAATCAACAGATATCACCATGTCTGAGGGTGTGGGGATTTCTGGGTCAGTTCTGACACTGCTGGAGCCTTTTCTTGATAAGGGTCACATTCTATATGTGGATAACTGGTACACCAGCCCTGCCCTTTTTAATTTTCTTTTGCAGCGTACAACTGGTGCCTGTGGTACTGTTAGAGCCAACAGTAAAGACATTTCCCTAAAAAAAATGTCTAAAGGTGATGCTGCATTTTTTAATAATGGTCAAATGCTGGCTGTGAAATACCATGATAGGTGTGATGTGCATGTTTTGACCACTGTGCACTCCGGAGACATGGTACCAACGGGCAAAGTGGACTATGCCACAGGACAAGCAGTGGTGAAGCCAGTCTGTGTGGAGGAATATAACAAGAAAATGGGCTATCTGGATAATTTAGATAAACAAAACACCTTTGTTGACTGTGCTCGAAAGTTCTTCAACTGGTACAAGAAGCTGTGTTTTTATGTGCTGGATGTGGCTGTTTTCAACAGCAATGTGATCCACCGTGAATTGACCAGGCAAGAGATGACATGCATGGTTTAGGGAGAACTTGGCACGTCAGTTGCTGGAGGAATTCCACACTGCGAGGAGGCCTTCAAGTGGTGGCCGACCAACACTTGACAACCCAGTCCGTCTCACTGCTCGGCCCTTCCCATCACTGGTGACACACAGACATCTCAGCAGGGTATTCATACAAGGAGGCGTTGCAGGGTCTGCCAGACAACAACCAGGCGTCAACAGCTGCAGAAGGCCATCAAGCACATGTGTCCCCTGTGATGTACCACTGTGTGTGACTCCCTGTTTTGAGGAATACTGCACCCTTAAGCATTACTGAGTGTCTCCTCATATCAGGAAAGGACATAAAAAATACATAGTTAATATTTCAATAACAAATGAAACTTTTTGTTCCTGTTCCTGTGTGTGTGTCTGTGTGTGTTCATGTCTACATGAGGGCACATGTGTTTGCCAAATGGGCCTACCAATAAATGGCTTCAATGTTCTTGAATTAATCTGACTGTTTTTACCTTGTTTCCAAATTTTAAAACTAAAACATCATTTATCAGAGACTGAAACAGAAAGTAAAATGATCATACTGTGTACATTGTGTTCACTCAAAACAGGTAATTTCTTTTCATGGCTCGTCTGCCTGGTTTTGGCAAGATTTGTGCTAACAGAATTAGGTTTATTGAATGGATGGAATAAGATAGCCTATGACATTCACTTTCTTAAGTATGTCTTTCACTTTTTCCACTTCTGAAGTATAATCACAGGAAGTAGGCTCACATCTCAGCAACACTTTCACACATACAAACCAAACTGGCTATATTGACTTGGGTCCCCATCCTGAGGACACACAATACATTTGGTGACCTTTGACCACTAGGGGGTGCTAGAGTTACAGGAAGTTAGCTCATATCTAAGCACTTTCATTTATCAAAACAAAACTTGCTACAGGGACTGTCTTAAGCTTATTACTTTCAATAGGCCTACTGTATAAAAAAGTACATGTAGCCTACATGTAGGCCTACCATTTGCCTATTAACCATTAGCCTACAGGCTGCAAAAACAAGGTTGCCGTTTTGTCCCACAATGGCCCACAAGCTGATCTGATGTGTGAAGCTGCTCTTGGCCTGTCTCTGCTGGCTACTGTCATGGAAATAAGCGGTCATTGATTCAGTGGATTATAGGGAGGGGAGTGGCGGTGTTTTTAGCACGTCATTCTGAAGCGCAAAAATCAGCCTCATATGAGGGGGGTGGTAGGCTCCAGCACTGGGGTTGGTGGCTCCCAGCTGAAACAGTTTTTAATTTAGGTACAACAGCACGTTATTTGGGTGCACCCGACATTTTTGAGATGTTTATGTGGCAGATTCAAGAGGGGAAAGTTGTAGCTGACTACGCCACCTAGGTTATTTGTCACCACAAGGAAATAACAGTCACCAATTCACACAAACCTTGCTAATTGGCAACACAGGTTCGACACATTCAGGGTTTTTAGAAAATATATATAAAAATGGAGCTACAGGATTTGACATAAAATAATAGACAGGAGACAGGGACAGGGGTTTGATCACTGGTGAAACAGCAGAGAGAGGGAGAGAGCTATCGTGCACACACACAATTTACACTGCACTGCAAACAAGTTATGACACTTCAACACAACTCACACTCGCACTGCAACATGTGACGAAAATTCACGTCAGACACACCAGGTGAAACCAGGGAAACTAGTGCGGAAGACTTCCTCACTTTAAGACTGTAACCACCCGTTTAAGGCCCCCGGTTTCTTGTGGTACAGAACTGGGACAAACAAATAACAAGACACAAAATACAATTGTTGCACAAAAGAAAGTAAACATCCAGAGACAAAACAGCAGCCCGTTGGTGACTGCAGGCAATGTACCAGGTGGCCAATCTTCTTGAACGATCAAATGTGCCGTCTCTACAAAAATAAAAATGTTATAATTACTCCATATAACTATGATAAAAACTGTGAGTAGGCGAGCATCAGAATGAAGGAGCTTACCTTCAAGCCGCACAGAATAAAATCCTAACGAGGGACCAGCCCTGTTCCAAACTGAAAAAATCACGTCGCCCAGTAGCCGCAACTCCTTAGCGCAAAACAGCGATGAGCTGGCGCCACTTGGCTGTACAGCAGCCCATCAGAAAGCCAACCAGTCAGCCAAACCAGTGCATTTCGCCGACAACACCATGATCAGGTCCCCGAAAGGGGAAAAGGCAGGAGCGCTCTCACGGGAAGCACCTGCCTGCCAATATATCAGTGAAAGGCTTATGACTGGGCGGGTCTGTCAATCATGGTAATCAGTGAGAGACAGACAGCAGAGAGCAGGACCTGCTTACCCTGCCACATTTACATTAAGTATATTTTGCTTGAAACTAGGCTATACGCATCCAAAACGACTGCTGTTCGGGTGCGCGTCTGCAATATATTGGGTAGCCTACTCTTTTCACTGAATGCTTAGACAGTGCTGTGCAAATAATTATACAAATAGGGCTACATAAATTGGCTTTATTACTGCTTCTTCAGTTATGCTTCTCTGTTCAGGATCTAGAGTGAATAGAGTGGCAAATATTAAATAGGCTAATACTTGGCTGTTTGTATAACAATGTCCACAAACATCAGAAAAAGAGAGGGTTGAAGAAGGTACCATGCTCATTAGGCTGTATTATTTTGTGCGCAACTGACGCTATATAATGCATGGGCATACCATTGTTCAATCAGCCAATATTTCAGGTGGCCTAGCGATTTTTGGGATTAAGCTTGCTGATCACCACAGCTTGCATCTAAATCTATAGGTATTTTGGAGGGCCTATTCAGTCGGGCACCCTGCTTGACGAATTATGCACTCAATCTCCCCAAAATAAACACAGGCAAGAGGACATGAACGGACCGAGATACTGGGGCGAGATGAACAGATGTGCACTACACCTGCTTGTCATCCTCACAGCAGAACCGTAGCCTTGAATGGAAAAGACTAACTCTAGAATCCGGCCTGTTAATTGTTCTTTTTTTCGTGATTTTCTGACCAATCACACACTGCTTGCATTTGGATAAAGAAGGTGAATGATTCATGACGTTTTTAAATCATTAATTTAACTGTCAGCATTTAACTGTGCTCATATTTTTAGCCTGCGCTTCAGCCCTGCACTTTGTTCACATGAGTAGTCAGACATGGTAAGATTGCTGCTCTTTCCTTCTCATGATTGCAACAACTCATTTTTTTAGATATCCCGGAGGAGAAACCCTCGATTAAATAGACCTATGACTTACCACTTCTGGCTTGCTTAAAAAAAAAAAAATTCAGAGCAATACAAGGTGTGGCGTGTGAACAGATTGAAATGTATGTGTCTGACGCATTGGGCGCCCTGTTTATGCCTATTGATATCTTCAAATAGCCAATCTATACAAAATATCAGAACATGGTTTTGCATTAGGCTTATAGCCTAGCAGATAATGAGACTGCAAAATTAATTAAAAAAGAAAACTGCATGTGTCTTTCTTTCCTTCGATTGGGATGAATGAAATTACTCTGTAAAGTGGAAAGGGAAAAAAGACAAATTTGGTTTTACTCATTTTGAGTAGGCCTAAACTGTTCGCCAAAGGCCAATCTCTGGCCCCAGCTTGATAAAAAAAAATAGGATCTGATTTAGCCTAGTCTACTGTATGACTTCAACAAGGTGATCTTTAGTATCGTGGGCCTGGGCTACCTACAGAGACCAGATTTTTTACACTGTAAATTTACGGAATGGACAGCTAGCGGTCGTGAGGAGATGATTGCTGAACGTGAAAAAAATGAGCTTAACACTGAGTGCCAAAAATGCAATATTGCGTTTTTTGTTCCCATGCGTTGAGTGCCAAAAACGCAATATTGTGATTTTAATTACGAAAATAGACACTCTAACACACCTTATGTGTGATTTTGGAAATTCTATGATGAATAGAACTTAAATAGATGATGCTCGAAAACTCATGAAAACGCACAATCTGGACATTTTATCATAACTGCTTTTAATGGTTGCCGCTCTGGATCGAATCAGTGACGCATGCAACTGCTAAAAAAAAACTCACTGAAGAAGAAGAACAGGCCAGTGAACCCTTCTTTTTCGGTGAGCTTTTTTTGTCAGTTTGCAAACGGAGTGCATTACCACCACCATCTGCTGGACTGAGGTGTAATGGCAAGTGTACCCCTCAGCCTCGTAATGACCGCCGGGTGAATAAGGTGAATGATCTAGATCGCTGGCACTCTGGGCCAAAGCTTTTCAAAGTGTTAAAATCCCATATAATCGTTGACCACACCTTTAATTAATGTCATTGGTAACACCAGGGCCTGTAAGCACAAATCTGGCATGTAAATCCATCTTCAGTGACTCTTTAACTCAGTCAGTGGTCCCCACTTGTTTTAAACAATTAATTGTAGACCCTGTGCCGAAAAGTAACAAACCCTCATGCCTGAACGACCATCGACCTATACACTAATGATGAAGGTTTTTGAGAGACTTATTAAAAGCATCATCTACTCCTCCATCCCCAACACTATTGACCCACTGCAATTTGCTTATCGATCAAATAGATCAGTGGTTCTCAACCTTTTGTGAACAAACACCCCTGACCACATCATGATTGTCTTGCCACCCCCCCCCCCCCCCTTCAAAAAAAACAAAA
The DNA here is from genome assembly GCF_046254945.1 of Alosa pseudoharengus. Classification (NCBI taxonomy): domain Eukaryota; kingdom Metazoa; phylum Chordata; class Actinopteri; order Clupeiformes; family Clupeidae; genus Alosa; species Alosa pseudoharengus. The sequence continues at coordinate 1,921,923 of NW_027468620.1, read as the reverse complement.
AAAAACAATTGACCATGCTAGAAATATCACTGCAAATTTAACTCCAATATCTATGATTGTCAGAATGTTGGAAGCTTATGAGCTTTATGTAACTGTATTATTCATGAGTGATGTATTCTGGTGTAGGAAAGGCCTTTCTGTTTTCTGTTGATATTTTGAATATGATTAGGCAACATAGCATTTAGTCCAGGAAGCATAGAGATGTCTTAAACAGATCTCTGCCATCTCTGCCATCCTACAGTTACCCAGACATACTGGACTGTAAACTTGTGCTCAACCCACTAGGGGAATTAATCATACTTTAGCAATCTTATTATGATAAAAACATCTTTGGTTAAGGAAACTCCTCCAAAAACACAACTTACACTTGCTTAATATCCGATCACTGTCAAATAAAACTGCCTTGGTTAATGAAATTATTGCTGACAATCATATAGATGTAATGTGCCTCACTGAAACCTGGCTTAAACCAGATGAATACTTTCCATTAAATGAGTCTACACCTCCCTCCCATTTGACACCTGGACAAAGAATTTAGCTTTCGCTGGATTTTTGACCCAGGGACATGGTCTGAGATTGGCATTAAAAAAGGAAGCATTAAACCCAAATGACGCCATGTCTATTTCAATTGTGGGGGTGAGAACAATATTATTTTGGGATGTTTTTCAATCAGGGGGACTTGGTGACTTTCTCAAAGTAAACGGTAACACTAAAAAGATCAGGCAGTGTGCCGAGAGACCTGCCCCAATAGGCGACATTTGACCATTAAACCACACAATGATCCAAAACATACAGCCAAACAAGGCAAGAAATGGTTAACAGAACAATATCAACATTTTAGAGTGGCCCAGCCATAGTGCAGACCTCCATCCATCAAAAAAGTGAGCACAAGGCCAGAGTGAGGGCAAATAATTGTTCCTGCCTCAAAACCCAGATTGCTGCTAAACGGTGAGGTCTAAAATCATTGTGGAGACATGAAGAGGCTTGGTAGGTATTATATGAACCATTTTGAGAGCTGTGATGGCAAATAAAGATAATAATAATAATAATAGTAATACATTTTATTTGTTACATAGCGCCTTTCAAAGCACCCAAGGTCACTTTACACACTAGACATTTACGCGTAAGATAAAAGATGCCAGACGGAGCGGCGTAGGTCGCCAGCGTTCCCGTGACATGAAGACAAACAAACAAATTTACAAAATAACAAAGACGCACAAGACAAAAGATGCCTGATGGAGCGGCGTAATCGGCAGCGTACCCGAGACACCTAACGGTAGACATACAAGACAGACAACAAACAAATTAACAAGTAATAAAATAAATAAATAAGAAATTATAATAAAGAAAAGCCTGTGTTAACTTAATCCGACTCAGTCCAATGGCAATGATATGGCGTAGCTACAGCTGTGTCTTCAGATCAACCCGGAGGATTTAACGTTAACAGGCCCTACTTGTAAATAGTTAGATCACTGGAAGCATAACCAAAGATCCTTGATGCTCCGCTTTAACCCTCTCTGGCATAACCGTCTGAAGTCGTGGGCGACCTTGCAGATCAGCAACTCGGTGGACTTGTGACAGTGACAGTTTGATGCTCCGAGAGATTGCAGTACTTCAACGTAGTTTCAAACGTTAGCAGCTAGAAGCTAGTCTGCACAATCCAGACTCCAGGCAAGGCAGATGGCAACTCGCAGGTCTACAGCAGCTCTGCAGCCGCGGTAGATCTTTTGCAGAGTAGCATCTAGGTCCAACTGTCCCGAGAAATCTCCTCGACCAGACAGTGAAATGCAGCACCGCTCACGGATGGATGGATGGATGGAAGGATGTCAGTCCAGGGCAAAAGCTAACGTTAGCCATAGCAAGCTCCCAATGGACCAACGTTAAGGACATCAGCCGACTTGGAAGCAGTAACGTTAAAAGGGACTAAGAATAACACGAAAACTATCAAAAATAACGTAAATAAAGAGAGAATACATTTAACTACACAGATCAATACAAAACAATGAACATGACATTACATACAATTGCGAACATTACATAAAAACAAACAAAAACATGATGCCAGACGGAGCGGCGTGTCTCGCCAGCGTCCCCGTAACCTAGCAAGATTTTTCCAGTGATTGTTTAAAAAGGGTATGAATCATTTTGGACATGCCATTTTTCATAATAAATGTTAAAAAAGATAAAAACACTTATTTTTTTGATTCAATGTTTCTACCACATTGTCCTTAAACCTTTTGGCTTGTGGCAGTGTCATTTTGAGTCAGAACAAACATATTGGTCAAGAGAAAATCAACATTAAATCAATATTTGCCAGGGATATGAATAATTTTGTTATATTGTTATACTGTATATATATAAATATATATTCTCTTTTCTAGGGTCATTTTCTTTCTGAGATGATTCTGCAGTGTGATCTTTTAAAAAAGAAGCGAGAACACCTAGAACACAGAAATGATGAGCTTCAGCAACAACAGCAGAGGCTCAGAGATGATCAGGTATTTTCAAACATTTGCAAGTAGTAAGTAATAGGGGTGGGAATCTATTGGCACTTCACGATTCGATTCAATTCCGATTCAGAGGCCAATGTTTCAATTCTGAACCGATTATCGATGCATCTCGATGCAACACTTTTTTGAGTGTGCTACTCTAAGTTTGCCACTTCCTACTTTTGTGATTACCATTAAAGAAAATCAACAGATGAATTACCTTCTCTAATATTTCATTAGAGAAAAAGCTTATTTCCCGCCACTATCCTTGGCCGGGCCCTTGATCAAGCATTTGTGTTTATTTTTTTATTTTTTCATTACTAGCCTTATTGGGTGGGGAGAAGGCTATGCCATATTCAGAAATATTATATATTTAGCAAAGTAGGCCTAAGTAACACATGTGTACAAAGTTGCACAAGTTAGGCTACAAAGTTACAAAATCAACATGCGTCATGCGCAGCTTTACTGCACGCATCACACCAGACCTGTTGTGCTGTATTGTGTAGCTTAAGTCTAACATGGAGCTTGAAGATATTAAGAAAAGAATAAAAACAGGAGAATGAACTTTTGAGCAAGTTTGGAGGAAAGTCGGAGGTATGGAACCATTTAAAACAAGTCGTTGGCAGTGACAACATAGGCTATGCGTTGGCTTGTCGAGTGCATTAAGTGTGGCACGCTGCTCGGCTATGACAACAAAAAACCTGGGACTTCTACGATGAACAGATACATGAAGTAGGCTTGTCATGGCAGAAAGGATGATAGTCAGCCTTCAATGTCTTATTTTGCTGCAGGGACATAAGGCCATTTTACGTTGTAAGTGGCTTACGTTTCTTCATTCGGATCCATTCCATTCTGAATAAACAAACAATGCAGTTACATGCTTTATCCTTGTTGCATTATTCATTAAGATAGTTCTCAACATATTTCTGTAGTTCAAACAACTCGGAATGGTAGTTGAAAACGTCAGTATAACGGGCCACGTATTAAAAAATTGTTGGGTTTAAATTGGGATCGGGCTCATAATTACAGTTAAATGGGCTGGGCCGGGATCGGACACAACATGCACGGCTCGGATAGGGTCAGGCTTGATTTTCTACCTTACACACGGTGTAGGTTTTGTCCAGCTTCCCCTCGACCTAGAACCCAAAATGCTGCCATACGGCAGCTTTTAAAGTAGCCGGTGTGGGTCGTAGGCCTAAATGTATTGCTCTCCATTGCAGCCATTTTGTCACCACTTAAACTTTGTAAACAACACGCACGTGTTTAGTGCGCATGCGTGTAGCAGAGAAACGGCATGCATAAAGGTAGCGCTCTGCAGCAGGCGAACAGAATGTTGCAGCAGGCGAACGAATTATTTTTTTTAAATTACGATTATTAACTTATCTGCATCGAGCATCGAACCGTTCTAGATAGAATCGCGATGCATCTAAGAATCGATTATTTTTCCAACCCTTAGTAAGTAATGGTGTTGATTTTGTCACCTATTTTTAATTTAGTCTTAGGGCCCTATCATGACTAGTGGGTTTTGGTACTTCTCTCTTTGGTACCTCTTTTGGTACTTACTACTAATTAGTAAGTAGAGATCAAGGGCCCTATCATGACAGTCTAAAATGCATCGTCACTCGTCAAAAGCTTATTCAAATTTAGTAGGATGTCCAGTCCACATTGGGAGGGTTTTCGTTATCAAACGTCGAGCGCATGGCGCAACAAGGTGTTCCTAGGTTTTTTAAACAGTCATGGGTGTGTTTGGGGCATATAACATAATTTAAACCAATGAGAATGACATCTGTCATTCCCTTTAACGGCGCAAAGCGCGATGTCAAATAAATGCATCGGTGTTTTGACATTCAAAGGCGCATTTGAAGGAGGCTGCTTGCGAGACCGTATGGAATAGTCATTCCACTAAACCATGCTTTACTAAAACCCAGCATAGCCTTCACACATTTGCACTCTATTATTTGAACTCATTGGCAAAGTGAAACTAACTTCACCATGGTGTCAGTCAACGACAAGACAGTTATATGCAGTTACTTTCACTATTGACTGACAATGGGTTACCATCGAAAACATAGGCTGGAAAAAGCAACACTTACCTTAATATTGCTCAAATGAGTGAATAAAAAAACATTTATCCTGCAGAGGAGTTGCTTATATCTCGTGCGTCTTCAGCTGTGCTCCATACGTGTATCTCGCCTCTCCCCTATCACTTTTAACCGTCATTAACAATTTGCAAATGATGGTGAATAACTACTCATGAGATGTACAGTATTTCGTAATATCTTTATTCTAATTATGTTTCCCATTGTAATCGTGCAATTTGTAATGTTTTGCATGGACGTGCGCTGGTGTGCGTTCATGGATGATAGAAGGATGGTGCGTTGTGCACCCGCCAATATGACTGTTGACAATGCGCTCTTAAAATAACATATAAACAACTCGCCATAGACTTCTGACCAGGTGTACAATAGCCATTTTTAGACAATGTGCTAAGCCACTCCCTAAGTTGTTAATTGCCACACCCCTGGGCGCATTGTTTAAAAAATAAACATGCAAAATAAGGAATTAAACTTGCGCTGGGTGGAAAACGAGTTTTACGCCATGCGCCAGGGTGCAAAATACAGCCCTTAGTCTTCTGACGAAATGTCACTTTTAGTCTTTGTTATATTTAGCCATTCAAATATAAGTTTTGTTCGTCAAGTTTTAGTCGACTAAAAGTCTCGTCATTTTAGTCTAATTTTAGTCAAACGAGAACTCGAGATATATTAGTCAAGTTTTAGTCAAAACATTCATAGTCTTTTTTTATAACAAATTACTTCTGTTTACATGACGAAAGAAAACCCCATTTGTAGACCCAAGTACGAATGTTTTACTCTGCTACGCAGGGCTCCAGACTAACTTTTTGCACTGGTTGCATTGGTGCGCCTAACTTTTTTTTCTTAGGTGCACCAGCACAAAAGTTAGGTGCACCCAAATTTTCAACCACATCACATTTAACACCGCAGCAGGTTCACTTTTTTTCTTACTGTCCTATATAGGTTGTCCTATGACTTATGATTTACAATTCTACAAGAAAAGTAACTTAATGAAGTGTTGGTGCTTTAAGTGCTTCACTGAGCTGAAATTTAAACTTAAAGGAATTATCCGGAGTAAAATGCACTTTAGATCAATTTACGGATGATTGGGAGTACATACGTTGAGTTGACATCAAAATCATGTCATTCGGATGTGTTTTGAGAAAGTTCGATTTTACCGTTTTTAGTCAAAACTCGTTAGCCTGGAAGTGACCAGGGCAAGTCATTTCGCCGCTACAAAACGCTATTTTTATACCTCTTCTACAGTTCCAAGCAACATTACACACAATTTAAGACGTCTTTTCATCTGCAATGACTCCTATAAATTTGGCGCAAGTGGCATTCCTGTACGTCAGGTTTACGTTCAAACTATTTTTCTGGTGAATAATTATTTCGGACTGAACTTGGAGAAGGAAAGTTTCACTAGGCCTATCGTAGGCAACGATGATCATCATCTCGGGCTCGTCTGATCGGTTTGCTGCTGCCAGCCGCCGAAAGGCTGTGGGGAGAGGGTACATTTATCTCGGCCTATGTGACCACACTGTAATGCAACTACATCCACTCTGTTTATCTGACGGGTCTCTGACCTCTCTCTCTCTCTCTCTCTCTAGCACACGCATTTTCAAATTTACACACAGGCACTGGGCCACGGCCAATCAGAGGGGAGGTCCTGCCCTTCATTATCTGTGATTTGTTTAAACCACGATATTGGCCAAATATGTGTCTGTTATTGAACCAAAGGTAGAGTTTCAATGCGGACACTTTTTCCTCTCACGAATAGCTGGTCGCACCGGTGCGACCTCCGATTTTTTTTAGTCGCACTTTTGAAAAATTAGGTCGCACTCTGGAGCCCTGCTGCTACGCTAGATGGCGATATGCACCCAAACTCCACACATTCCTCAAACTTTCCATATTAGCTTACTTGCTAGCGAACTTTGCATCATCATTGTTACTAGTTGTTATTACTTGCTGAAGATTTTCGTATGGACATTCTGGAGGATGTTAATTTGTGTATCAGAGAAGCTGCAACTTATGTCGCATTGTGGCATAATACTTAGGTAGTTAGCTTGCTAATAACTCTGGCAGAAATCTCTGGTGTTCTTGCTCAATGTAGTTTTATGTTGCAGCCACAAGGTTGCAGCAACAGCGCATAGTCTAGCCTACAGGAAAGCTAGGGATCAGCTGTTGATCAGGTGTCACTTTACTGCCGGGCGTAGAGGCGATAGCGGGAGCGGACTGCTCTAGAAATCCGCGTTGTTTTGGCAAGAGATCCTGTGGAGATGATGATGTTCTCAGAGAGATGCTTTTCTCTGTCGCTCGGGTGACGAGAGAGCGACGTGCGCCGCCTCTATGCAGGTAGCCTTTCCGCCGGAGGATCCCCGCTGCCCGGCAAAGGTGGAGCACCTCATTGCTGATGGGGTCGGTGGAGGTGAACTGTCGAAGTTCAAGGGGTGTGTATTGAAAGCCCCCCATAGCCGAAACACAAACTCTGACACAGGTTGACGCATCAGCCAGACTGATCCAGTGAGTCTGAGTTAGGCTACGTTATCGGTGCACTTGCAGTCACCTAACGTCCGTCCAGCTAGCACGAAGCCTCAATCTCCCCACTGGTCAGTCAATCGACTATACCCAGCAGCTGGACAGTCAACCGACTAGGAACCCAGCATAGGATGTAAAGGGAGAGAGACACTAGCAAGCGAGCGCAGCTTCCACCACACAAGCAGCAAATCCAAAAGCAGTGAAGTAGCAGCTAGCCTAACGTCAACTCTTCAGGGCAATAGACAACTAACTATTCACAGTCCAGATAGTGGCAGCAGGGGAGTAGGCCTCGAAGTGACACCCAGCAGTGCAAACGACCAGTCACCTCGCTGATGGCAATCGGCAGAAAAAACAGCTGATCACCAGGCGAAAAAACAGTGCAGGTACTACGTTCAGAGACAGGGGAAAATGCCGTAAAAGTATGGAAAAACAAAATAAATAATTGAAATAAAAAGGCTATCTGTAACTGTACAGCTAAACTAAACGAATGTACAAAAATTAAGAAAAATAATTGTGAATAAAATTGTAAATATTAAAAAATCTGAATAAAAACAAGTCAGACGGAGCGGCTTGAGCAGCCAGCGTCCCCGTTGCTAGGCGACATTTTTGATGGTGAATAACTACTCATCATGAGATGTACAGTATTTCATAATATCTTTGTTCTAATTATGTTTCCCATTGTAATCGTGCAATTTGTAATGCTTTGCATGGACGTGCGCTGGTGTGCGTTCATGAATGATAGAAGGATGGTGCGTGCACCTACCAATATGACTTGACATGCGCTCTTAAAATAGCATATGAACAACTCGCCATTGACTTCTGACCAGGTTTAGGTGGTGTATGATAGCGATTTTTAGACAATGCGCTAGTCCACTCCCTAGGTTGTTAATTGCCACACCCCTGGGCGCAATGCTTACAAAATAAACGTGCAAAATACCGAATTCTACTTTGCGCGGGTGAATAACGAACTTTACGCCATGCGCTGGTGACCCAAAATACAGCCCGCAGTGTGCGTAGGGTACCAAAAACATATTGCTCGTAAAAAAGCATCATAACGCACATTCTGGCGGGTCTGTTATTTACTGTAGGCTGCGCAAACCACAGGCCTTTATTTTGGGCAAGCCTGCATTCATTCATTCATTCATTCAACCTTTATTTATTCTCGGAGGGTCATTGAGGGAAGCCCTCATTTTCAATGAAGCCGAGATTACAGAAGCGAAGCAAAGCGCTCCACAAACAAGACAACATTCGAGGCCTTCTGTTGAAGAATTTTATATAAAGCCTGCGCTAACAGTAATCCTCCTGCCCCTGATAGGCCTACCACTGCTGTGGATAGTGTGGAATGTTCAAGTAATAACACAATCCAATGTGTGTCTCAATTGTCCCCCGCTGACCACCTCACACATTTCTCTAGATTTTGCAACAAATTTACATGACACAATGCCATAAAATATGCCAGTTTTAGGACACAGAATAATGTTTGTAATGATACCAGGTAGGCCTACGTTTAACAGTAACAAGTCAAGTGTAATGAGCTATTCATTGTCGAAGGTGCATGAAGTTACTTTGGAAAACAAACATTTGCCGATATTATCGCCGATCATCAGAGTATTGCAACAGATTCTGTGTTCTGGACTGCAGGTAACTTGTGGTTCTCAAACTTTTATTTCATTCCCCACTTTGATCTGATGATAGTGGAGATAACGTGTTATCCCGAGGCTTTTGCAAGTCAGCATCTTCGACGGTAGTCTATTAAAAATATAAGTTTTCGATGTCCCAAACGGAGAGCCATACTTTATTGTTTTTAACGATCTCTATGCTACTCACAAAAATGTAGGCATAGGGACATGATGAAGTAGGCTATCCAACTGTCGTGTGTTAAATCATTGTGATTACGAGCCAGTGGTTTTCATGCGTGACTCGGACATCTAACTAAATGCAACAGGCTCATATCGTCCTCGCATTCGCAAAATGAGGACCAGTGTTTTGTCAAATTGCAAATGGCTATTCGTTTTAACTATTTTTTTTATGATGGTATGAATTGCTTTTTGTATAGGCTACTATCTTAATCTTGGAATATGGGGAGGGAAGTGGCGCGTCTGCAGTCAGCCAAATATGAATGTAATTCTGCGGCATAAAGCAGATGTATTTGTTTATTGTACAGAAAAATAAAAATGACATGTCAAGCAGTCAATTGACTACATTGCAGTCAAGAAGTAGGGCAAATTAAGACACTGTTTTGATTTGCGTGGTTGCGTTACCCCCAACACTGACAATAACATAGACAGTAAATTAAGATATTTTTTCGTTTTGTGGAGCGGCACCGGTAGGCTATCAAAAGCAGATTTCGATTTTCGCTACCACCGTGTAGTCAAGCCTTAAGCCATACCCAAGTAGCCTTAATCGAGGTAATGTTTAATTATGCATGATTTATTTTGTTATTGAATTCGTAGGCTGGGATTCCTCTCGGTAACAATTATGTTTAAAGGTAGCCTCCTGCTTTTTCAGAAGGGGCGGCAGTCAGTCAGTCGATGTACAGTGGCAGAGTGACGCACAGTGGCTGAAAGTGGTACTAAAACTTCACGCAGCTTCACGCCTCGTAATGCGCGACTGAAGTGGCCATTTGAAAGTGATGCCCACTGTACAATCCTGTTTATGTTGTAGTGTATGTTTTCAGCTACTGGGACCTTGGGGGGGGGGGGGGGGCAGCTTCAGCGCCCATTCCCTCTCAGCAATGACTGTAATTGGGTCATTCTACGAAACCGGTGCCTTTTCACTTTGACATTTTAAAAAAAAATCATGTAGGACAAGCCATATTTTAAGACATCCACATGATATAAGACATATATTGACCTGCATAAAAAAATATTTCCCCACCTCAGGCATAAATCCCTATTAATATTTTCCTTTTTATTGTAGCCCAGGTGTCTTTTTTTTTTACCACCCCGTAACGGACAAGATGCGCTCCATTTTAGACATAATGCATACATTGAATTCAGAACATTTCATGTTTTCCTGTCATAAAAATGTCCTTAATTTGATATTAAAAGTTATAGGTTTGTTTTTTAATTGGAGATTTGCAGAATTTAGATTCTAATCTTCAAACTGTGAATTCCGCATGCCCATTGGTTGGTGTTTTGAACAATATTGGCTTTTTTACTCCCTATTGTCAAATTAAAGCTACATGTGTAAATAGGCCCACTTCATCACACTATGATCAAACATTTATTTATGGGCTATTTCACTCACTCTCTAGTATTTTTTTTTAAAAACACACATGTTATGGGGTGGTAAGTCATGTTACAGGGTGGTAAATCCTGTTACGGGGTGGTTAATTTTGTTTGTTTCCATAATTTAACTAGCCTGGCGAGCCAGACCCACATTATAATGTAGGGTCTGGGCACTCACCGTTCGCAGTGCTCAGTCCGAGGGTCGGGATAATCAGTTGTCTTTCAAATTCCCTCTGCACGCAATAGGACGCAATAGGATATTTGTTTTCAAGTAGCAGGGAATTCAAGCCAAACCGTTGCAACTCTGCCATCAATCATTATGTTAAGCCCAACAAACGACTCTATACACGATTTCAATGCCAGATTTAGTTTCGATTTCTAGAGCTCACAAGTCAACTGAGAGTTGCTAGACTAGCCCTGGCATCAAATGTAATTTGCTGCCGCTAGGGGCGCGTCTAGATTTCTAGGCTATAATTTAACAATAATTTGATTAGTTCTGGACATATGTGTGGACTGTTAATGTCGTAATAAGTCAAGATCCAAAGTATATATAAACATATTTATTGATATGAAGTTCAAAATGCAAATTTATGTCATGAAATACTGGGTACATTCAACATGGATAGATTTCAGAAGATTGAGTACATTCATTTTGAAATATGATCATAAAATTGGGTACATTGAAAAAGATAAAGTACTCTCAGGAGGGGTGTCAAAACCCTTCATTCTAGCCTTCGCCTACCCTGGAATGGAATTGTCTCTGCGAGGCATTCTGGCAATGAGCAATGATGCACGTTACTTTTTCCCCATGCATCCCGTAGAACCAATCAAATCGTATCTGACATAGGCGGGCCAGAGGCGAGCTAAACTGATGACGACAGCGCTGCAACGTTGGAAACATTGATCGTAGTGTTATCCAATTGCATCGAAGTGCGGAATCATTCAGAGTAAACATTGGTCTGGTGTTATCCAATTGCGTGCAGTGAGATTTTCAAATGCATGCTTGGTGCCACCCCTCGAGTTGGGCCATTACATGATTGTTCGTGGCCAGACCCTTAAAGGAACACGCCACCCAAAATCAGTAGTAATATATGTTCTTACCTTAACTTTCACGAGTTGAGTCATACCTCTCCCGCGCCGGTAGGTGCACTCAAACGCTCTGTCGCGCAGCGCGAATGTGTTAGCATGTTGCTATGCTAGCGGGCTCTGCCGTGGCCGTACAGAGAGGAACATAGCAGTAATCAAACACCTCCATTTTTTCCCTTCTTAAATACAGTTGCACGAGTAGTTGATAAAAATGTGTACGTCACACAACATGAAACGTGGCGATTTTCCAAGCGAATAAACAGGAGAACTACAATGTGTGGCGCAATAGCACTTGGGAGTAGGCTACTTCGACCTAGCGTGGTAATATTATTAACACCTAATTGTAGATCCTATCCACCACAGAGTTTAGAATCCATGCTGGATCGACCCTCAGCCTCTCCCTCCCCTCTGAGCGAGAGAGAGGCACACACACTAGAGATGCGCTGATGGGCTATTATTTCAACCATAACTGCATAGCAAAACTTATCATCCATCAGCCATCCATCAGCACCAAAGTTAGTTGACCAATTTTCAAAACGGCACCCGCCCACCATCCTTTGGTTGTTTTAATGTAGGCTATATGGGTGATGCAGCGCTGCTGACGTGAGGCTAGAAAGCCCTTGCCTGTTCTAGAAAGACTGATCTAATGCAGCAAATATATTAAAAGGCTGAAGTCGTAGCCTACATTGGCTAGGCCTATCCCCAGAATATCAGCAGCAAACTCAGTCTCTGTCGCGCAAAACAGTCTCCAAATAAAACGCACATCGGCCTGTTGCCTATTCTGCCATGCAGCTTGTGACAATATATCGTCCAAAATGCTTGATTGCATTGCATTCTCCACATTTTTAGCTAAATTGTCATGTACCACATCAGCATTTTTGTTCAGTGAATCTTTTGTAAATTGCTTTACAATTACCGTCGGGCCTATATGCCTATTGCCTGGCTTGCCTCAGCTTCGGTCACGTCCTTTTACAATTTTATCATTGTAATAAAAAACGCAATTTGCCACATAATTTCAGCATGCTCCTGGCCTAATTAATGCCTATTGTACTTTATTTTTTGCAAAAAGAAAGAAATCCTTGATAAAATAACAAGTCATTCACATTATAGGCTACTTTACACATACAGGTTGACTGACAAGCCTGTTCTGAAGACTCCCATTCATTTTGACTGCACAGGCGCGTCTTTTTCAGACAGACATCGCAATTCATTTTATAGCTCCGACTCCATTCATTCTGAAAGTCCACCGCACAACAGTGCAACGTGCATGTTCACATTTTTAGTCACAACCGCCAAACTTGCTTGCTTGCCTTACACATCTAAGTTTTCCGACTATTTTTCTTACCTTCTTTTTCCGCTGTGGATGTTATTGAGTTGGTAGAAGTTTTAGCTCTTAGCCTACGTTCTGAACATCTCGCACTGCCATCGCCCGATGTCATTTCTGAGTCATATCACTCTCTGTCTCTCTTTTAAATGCCTATTCCCTGAATGGTAGGCTACAATTATGTGTTTTATAGGCTAATATCTAAACAAAATAACCCAGGCAGTCTCATCTAGGTTGAAGTAAACGTCAAGTTGGTTCTAGCCTATTTAGGGAGGTGAATGTGTGTAAACATCTGCAGATGACTCAGAAATGACATCGGAAGACAAGCAGTGAATAGTGGCAAGAGGCAAGCCGAAGTCTGCTGACAAGGGCCCGACGGTAATTGTAAAGCAATTTACAAAAGATTCACTGAACAAAAATGCTGATGTGGTAGGCTACATGAAAATTTAGCTAAAAATGTGGAGAATGCAATGCAATCAAGCATTTTGGACGATATATTGTCACAAGCTGGCAGAATAAGCAACAGGCCGATGTGCGTTTTATTTGGAGACTGTTTTGCGCGACAGAGACTGAGTTTGCTGCTGATATTCTGGGGATAGGCCTAGCCAATGTACGACTTCAGCCTTTTAATATATTTGCTGCATTAGGTCAGTCTTTCTAGAACAGGCAAGGACTTTCTAGCCTCACGTCAGCAGCGCTGCATCACCCATATAGCCTAGGCCTACATTAAAACAACCAACGGATGGTGGTCGGGTGCCGTTTTGAAAATTGGTCAACAAACTTTGGTGCTGATGGATGGCTGATGGATGATAAGTTTTGCTATGCAGTTATGGTTGAAATAATAGCCCATCAGCTCATCTCTAGTGTGTGTGCCTCTCTCTCGCTCGGAGGGGAGGGAGAGGCTGAGGGTCGATCCAGCATGGATTCAAAACTCTGTGGTGGATAGGATCTACAATTAGGTGTTAATAATATTACCACGCTAGGTCGAAGTACTCCCAAGTGCTATTGCGCCACACATTGTAGTTCTCCTGTTTATTCGCTTGGAAAATCGCCACGTTTCATGTTGTGTGACGTACACATTTTTATCAACTACTCATGCAACTGTATTTAAGTAGGGAAAAAATGGAGGTGTTTGATTACTGCTATGTTCCTCTCTGTACGGCCACGGCAGAGCCCGCTAGCATAGCAACATGCTAACACATTCGCGCCGCGCGACAGAGCGTTTGAGTGCACCTACCGGCGCGGGAGAGGTATGACTCAACTCGTGAAAGTTAAGGTAAGAACATATATTACTACTGATTTTGGGTGGCGTGTTCCTTTAATCTTTCTAGATTATCAGGGTCTAGATTTTCCAGGCTAGCCTTTGCCTGCTTTCTCCTTTCAGGGCTAGTCCACACGTACCAAACCAATCTTTTTTTCCTCCGTCTTCCCTGGAACCGTATCAAGAATATTTGCGTCCAAACGGAACCATCTCAAAACGACTTAACACGTTACTTCATATCCCAGGCCTAGAGGTGGCACTGTTTCTGTTACAGATATTGACCAAAGCTTGCGTGCTGTAGGCTATACAAACAGACAGAATAGGCTACGACGAAAATGGCTAGTGCAAGGAAACCAGAATTATTTGTGTGGACTGATAGTGAATTGTCAACTGTAGTCAACTGTAAAACTAATAAACTTCATTTTTACGGTTTGTGAAGGGTGCAGTCCCGTCCTTTATTTGGCTAACGCAGGTACAAATAATCTCCTTTACTTTCTTTGGTTGTAGGATAGTCCGCGATTCACATTAGTTTTGGCTATCACCGCAAGTGCATAGGCTACTAAACGCTAGGCCTACCCAAGTTCTAGGCTATTCCGTCGCCAGATTTATAATATTGCTATAATACCTTCGTTAGTAACATTTAAATTTACACCGCACTTCCCTAATAAATGGACGGGGCCTCATTTTGTTCCTTCCACTTTCTCCTTAACTGTCGTTGGTCCCTCTCACTCAGATCTTTGACCAACAACTTCTTCCCTCTTTCGACATCTCGTCTCCATCTTTGCCGCTCAATCTCTAGATACTGCTGCCTCCTCTCTGGATCGGCATTGCGGCGAGCACGGAATAGTCGCTGTCATTCAGCATTACTCATTGGAGCCATGATTGTCTGCAAATTATGAAAATTATCATAATTATTTACACTGACTAGGTGTGTGTGCCAAGTTGAGAGAGACAGAGAGAGAGAGAGAGTTCATGACTGGGTTGTCACTAGATACACAAAAAAGCTAAGTACTCTACATTTTGAAATGCATTAATTTGCTGTGATGACCGCAGAAACCTCCTTTCTGCTTGTAGTTAGCCCTTACCAACAAGTCCATCACAACTAGTTAAACTGTTTAATAATTATTTCTCACCACAATAGTCTACAGTAGGCTAACATTGGCATACAATATAGTCATAAAATATTAACAGTGACCAATGCATACTGATGAACCAGCATTCAACAGATTAGCTGGTTGCTATGGACTTATTGCTAATGGCTCACTGCAGATAGAACAGAGGTTTCCCCCAGTCATCACAGTATGTAAAACTATATATAAATATAATTTGTATGAATTGTGTAATCGAAATGGCAATGGCAACCACTCTGCAATCCCCTTATCACCCCCTCTACATTCCCCTTACCACCCCATAACACTTTATGGGGTGGTATGTTACGGGGTGGTAAATTTCACCTCAGAATGACTGCAGCTAGCACTGTTATTGACTAGCTAAGATAGCAAATATACCATTCAGTTTAAAATTTCCTTCACTTTACATTACAGTTGAAAAAAAAATCCTAATTTAACAGTTTCCCTATCTATTATACGTTATGGGGTGGTAAGGTTAAGCTTAACGGACCCTATCTAACTACCAAAAAGAGCAAATAAATCATATCAAATTGTGTGGGAACTTGCCTGCTTGAGACCTTGGCTCCTGCAAGGGTTTGAGTGATGTCATCTGCTGTCTGTGAGGTCACTTAAAGAAACAGTGTCTTTGTAATAGCCAGAACATGTAAGCGTTATGGGGTGGTATGTAAAACTACGGGACGGGCATAAATCATGATTTTTGTATGGGAAATCATACTTTTATTTAAAAAAAACATATAGTATAGTATCAAGAGCATATTTTTAATCATGACATTAATGAAAATTTGGTTAAAAAATGAAATGTTCTAATTAATATATTAGGTGCGAATTCCATATGTGACTTTCCGGACATGGGGAAATTGGCCATGTCCTTGGTAAAGATGACTAAAAAGTGTAGGATTTATATTTACAATGACATTGAAATATGCATTATGTAATTCATAACACTTAAATTAACAGGTTTGATCCTTTGAAATACATTTTGACACATTTTTACATTGTTGAGAGCTCATGAAATGGACCGGACGCAAAAGGCACCGATTTCGTAGAATGACCCAATTAGCATTTGAAAAGCCAACCATCTAACTCCTGTGGCCAGGTATGTTTCTAAAAACGGGTGTATACAGGTGTTGCTGGCCCGTATCCTGCGGGAATATACACCCAGTGCTAGGTTTGACTGCTGTATTTGTGTATCGCGGATGTTTGCAAGTCCGTGTGACAAAGTTTTGTGGGAATTGGAATGCCTCTGCCACTCAGTAGGATAGGTGGACATTTACTTTGTCCTGATACTCCCGGATATACCACTTTTCATGCAGTCTAAGGAGCTAGGCCTGAACATTTCTGGGTTCAATTCCCGGCTTCCACTGTTAACTCCAAGTTGCTATGGGGGCCATGTCCCTGTAATGTAATTGACATGTAAATCACTTTGCAATTCTGCTTCCTGTTTGCTACCTCAATTGAAATGCAAGTGAAATTCAAGAATATAATTGGGATTTAAGAGACAGTTTCAATTCCATTCTGGAATTTTGCAAAACCTCCTTTGAATAAATGTAAATGTAAATCCAAAGGCATCAACAATAACAAGGCAGAATGCATTTTTGCTAATTGCAGTGCCTGCTAGAGGTCAAAGGTCACCAAATGCTCAGCATTTCAGTAACCCAATTTAACATGCAGATGTCAATCTTGTAAAAGTAAAACTGTAGGTTTCTGATTGACAGTAATAGTAACAATGGGTCCCAGTAACAGTAAATCTTACTCAAGTTAAGACCATTTTAGCCCATGCCAAAGATAATACCTCACAGTGACCACACAGGTCAGCCCTTGGCTTTACTGTGGATTTTTCGTTCTCATTTATGACAAGTTCTTATTTGAAACGTTTATGTTTGATTTAAAAGGAGAGACAGAAGAATTGGGACATGGAACAACAAAAGATGTTTATGGCGGAAACTAAGGCTTTCAATTGTGAATATTGCCTCCTCCGCCACAGACACACTATTGTCTATCGTCAGGCTTGTGCCGAAATGCTGAGGCTCATGCAAGAAGCAGGGATTTTAAGAAAAGGTGAGTAAAAGTATGGGTAACACTCCATAATAAGATGCCATAATAAATAGCAAACGAGTAATTACCTAACCCTTTGTTAATATTTGTTAATTGTTACTAAAATATCTATTTGGCACAAGTTAATCGTTTTTTCCATCATTAATTAAATATTAGTTGTTTGCATAAAATCTGGATGTTAATGCTTTAACAAATCTATTAACTAATATTGTATTAATATTTGTTAATGGTTAACTAAATGTATTTTTGGCACTAATTAACAGTTATTTCTTACATTTAAATGTTAAATGTTTATTTACAAACTATATGTTAATATAAAAGTTAATGATATATTATTATTACAGTGCATGAAAATGCACTGTACTGTTCTTCCTAGGCAACTTCTTCTTATTACAGTGCATGAAAATGCACTGTACTGTTCTTCCTAGGCAACTTCTTCTTATTATTACAGTGCATGAAAATGCACTGTACTGTTCTTCCTAGGCTTCTTCTTATTATTCTTCTTCTAACGCATTTAATGCAGCTTCAACCGTTTAACGTAGAAACTTAATTCAAACTATGTTACGTAGGTCTTACTTAGGACACCCGGGCTATGTATTTTTCAACTTTGTAACTTTTATACTTTTTAAACTATTAATTAAAAACTGTTCAAAATTTCCCCATTGACTTAACATTATGATTATGACATCACAATATGGCCGTTAAGCAATTAGAATCCTATGGCAGGTGTTCAGGCCACCTGCAGTCTCAGGCTTTAAGCATACAAACTGGCCCTATTAAGACTACACATCCTGTTCAACTGCTTCCTCTGCCAAAAACTGTTTCAAAATAAAAGTCTAGTTTATCTATTTGTTATTAAACTGTGCTTCTGCCTATCCCATTATGACCTTTACAGTAAAATTGGTTGCTTAATTAATATAATATATAGCTATCAGTGTGGGGCCCCTTATAATAAAATTGGTTAAGCTTAATTAATATATTAGTAATATAGTAATATACACAGACAGATTATAATATTATATCTACACAGATTAGTAATATACACAGACAGACAAAGCTTATGACATGAACAATGTTGATACAGTAGCTTATGTCTCACAGTCTGACAATCCTAGTACATCCGCACAGGTGAGGTCTAGATTTGGTCGCATTCTCAAGCCAGTCGACAGACTGATTCAAACTATGTCAAGGCAAGATATTGTTTACACACATCCGTCTATGCAGGCTATCTGCAGGTCAGTGTTTCAGGTTTTTCATGATTAGACATATTTAGAGTTGAGGTCATACACACGTTTGGTAACATGGTTATGTGGTCCAAGTTTTTCTGATTAGCTTTATGGAGAATTTATGGAATTTATGGTTTATGGCTTTATGGTCTTGTGGGGTGTATAAGGCACCCTACTGCCAGTGGTTGGTTGTGTGAGAGTTTGCGCACCTCTTCTTCCACTTCATCCTTATTGGATACCTTTGTGGTTGGCTGTCCTGTAATTGGTGACCCTCTGTCTAGTGTTTGAAAGTAGTGTACTTTTTGCCTTTGGAAGAACTATTTGGTTGCTGCTCAAATTTGGTGAAATTCAGGGGAGGTGGGTGTAACAGAGTTAGAAATGTAGTTTAGTGTTTGTATGTGATTTTCGCCGTAATTAAGCAGCTTTATTGAGATTGGTGTTTTGGAGCCCCCTTTGGAGAAACGGTATACTGCAGCTCTGCTGCGTTTTATCCTTGTATTGTTGCCGTACTCGATCAGAAGCGGTATGCTTTGCATTGGGTAGGTTGACTGTACAAAGCACTCCCCACTTTGTTTTAATTTTGTATCTGTAAAATGTTGTTTAAGTTGAAAACTTCGATATATCACCTGTATTATATTACTTTACATTGTAACGCATGCTGGCTCACGCATGAGCTACATAAGGGAGTTCCACGCCAGAATGAGTAAATAAAGAATATGTATTAAAGTAATATACGGGAAAGTCAGTGTAGTGAATAAAAGCAAGGTGTAGTGCGAGTGTATGTCTAGGGATGTGTTCAAACAAAACAAAAAGACGACGGTCGAGAGGAGAGGAAGCCCATCTGCACTTGGAAACCAGGCCTTCAAATACAGGTGCTCATCAGGGCAACACCAAACACCTGCACATCTCGGGCAACCTGCTTCACACAGAGACAGACAAACATGAGCGCAAGTGGGCGGGGCCAGTGGAGACCTGGCAGGGTCGTAACAACATGTATTGTTAGGATTTGGGTGCAATTCTAGCAACTTAGAGAACGTTTATTAATGTTTTCATTATGACCACGAGTTGATACACATTGAGTCTTATGTGACTAGCTGTAAACTCCGCTAGCAACTTTCTATGCATTCAGTGTAGTTTAGTTTAGTGTGCATGGAAAGTAGCCTGGCGGGCCATCCTATATCATTGACATGTATAGTCTGGCATCGAATCATTCACCTCGCTTAATCCAAGGGGCGGGCAGAGAATTGTCTTTCAAACTGCCTAGGCATGCAATAGGCCAGCGCTACGACCATATCCGTATCCGGTCGGCAAAACGGCAAATACATCCTTCTTCGAAAGGAATGACTTAAGTGCATTGTGTTGATCTACTTTCAAAGAAAAGCACAAGTCCAACTCCTCCAAAGTTGACGCCAACGCCGATTCAAACAACCGCTCTTCGTTTGCCATAGCCACCTTCCTTGTTGTTCACCGTCGCAGGATGTCGTTATCCTGTTAAGCCCGCCTTAAGACTCTCTAACGAAATAGAGCGCTGTGATTGGCCGTCATCCACGGTGTTAAGCCAATAGAAATTCCTATGGTTCGATACTAGACGTACAAGCTGAGCAAATTAATTTGCCGCCGCTAGGGTGCGTCTAGATTTCTAGGCTACATGGAAAGTGCAATTTAGTCTAGCAGGAAATTAATATACATTTAGTTTAGCATTATGTTTATGCATTACCTCCGTATGGTCTACGTCTGTGAATGTTTAGTGACTCTCAGAATATTAATTAACTGTCGTTCTGTGCACCTGAACATTCCATGTTGCATCTCCCTTGCTAGTAGGGCTGACAGTGATGTTATAGGAATGATGCATGTAGCTTAATATAGCCCATTCAACTACTTTTTATTTTGCTTGTGCAGATACTGCGTTTTATGTATGCCAGTGCCTGAAGGCATGTTTTGTTTTAACTTTTCCTAAAGGAATAAATGTGATAATCCCGTTTTGGTCTCAGTCCCTTCACCGTCTGACTAATTATATATTACTAATATATTAATAAAGCTTAACCAACTTTATTATAAGGGTCCCCCATACTGATAGTTATATATTACTAATATATTAATTATGCTTAACCAACTTTATTATAAGGGGGCCCAAGCTGATAGCTATATACTGCTAATATATTAATTAAGCTTAAACTTTATTGTAAGGGTCCTGGAGAGTGGTTCATATTGGGATAGGTAGAAGCACAGTTGAATAACAATTAGTTAAATAAGTAAGGGATAACGGCCGCTGAGGTGTCCTGTTATACGGAATTAATGGACGAGGGCGAGGGGCAAAAAACTCCCCGACGCGCAGCGAGTCCATTAATTCCGTATAACAGGACACACCTCGAAGGCCGTTATCCCGCTTATCACCCGGTTGCCACTGTAAAGGAAACATGCGGTTCCGTTTAAAAAAAAGTTCACTAGTTCAGCTTGTACAACTTTCATTGCATGGACAGTTAGCTTGTTTACAGTTGATTCCATTGTTGCGAAGCCTGCAACCGTCGTCCTACTATGGTTGTTATAGTTACCATTCATAAGCATTGATATGGAACGGTGTCCTGCCAGCCAATCAGAAAAGAGTATTTCTTCTCTCCGGGTGATAATAATATGTAGTTAACTTTTCTATTAACACATAGTTTGTAAATAAACATTTAACATTTAAATGATGTAAGAAATAACTTAATTAGTGCCAAAAAGACATTTAGTTAACTATTAACACATATTAATATAAACATTAACATCCAGATTTTATGCAAGCAACTAATATTTAATTAATGATGAAAACACTATTAACTTGTGCCAAATAGATATTTTAGTAACGATTAACAAATATTAACAAAGGGTTAGGTAATTACTAGTTTGCTATTTATTATGGCACCTTATTATGGAGTGTTACCAAAGTATTTTAGTAGTGAATGACTATGAAAGTGTGTTTTCATGGCCCCACTATTTGCTAATTTAGAAGTGTGGTCCGTGGTCACTACATTGCAGGTAGACAAGCTAACTGAGGTCTGAGCACCACTGGAGAAAACATTAACATGCAGTAAGCTAATGTTTAACTAAGTTAAGCTAACGGTGTGCTTCAAACTTAGCCACAAAAGGCTGATACATTGTGCACATAAATCACGACGGGGAAAGAAAAAATATTTTAATATGATAAACAAATGGTTTGGTTTGTTTTGACAAGCAGCGTGTCGGGTCGAGTGCGGTGGCTGAGTTGAAAGGTGGGGCTGTGTCATCATAAAATTGCCGGCTGTGTCCTCTACATGCGTCTACACGGCAAAAGTTAGCCGGCGGTTTCAGAAATTCCCACTTCGGAATCGGTTACAGTCTCCTAAAATGCCGGCGTCGTGTACAAGCAAGGTATAACCGATAACAAAAATTCACCGGTTTCAAGACACACACTTAGGTGAAAGACTCTAAAAGTCCTGTAGTGCATACAGTGGGCAGTGCTTCGACTTGGCCAGCTTCCCTCGCGGTCCACGCGCGGGATCACGCGACTTTAATTTGTATTTTTCCAGTGACGCTGCAACAACCCAAACAACCGGCAGATGTCTCAAGTGAGCAGGGTGTCTCGTATAAAGAAATGGAGCCTGGAAAACCCTACACAGACTTCACTACAGACTTTAGCAGACTGGTTTAGAAATAATTTAATAACCAGAAATATGCCTGCCCTGCCCTAATAAAGAAATATTTGGTTAACTGCGAGTGAATCCCGTTTGCAGCCGTAGAAGAAACGCAGGACAAATTAAACATTCTGGTTTTCTCCGAGTGCAACGATGATAGACAGACATCATTTGGACCAAATATAGAGCATATTAACCTCCGTTGCTCAGCGTTAAAGGCGATAAACGATTTTTGATGGTCACAAGTTTTACTTCAGCGTTTATTTATTTGATTATTAAAGAGTGTTTTTCATTTAAAGGCTTGACTTTGTGCTTATTCAGAAGAGCATTTAGTGCTCTCCCCAATCCCAGACGTTCACATTGCATGTTTGTTTGTAATGGATGCAACCGCGAGATACACTTGTCATAGGCGCCGATACCGTGGGTGCTCCGTCTCTCGGGCACCCACTGAAAACATTGAGCACCCACGTGTGCCAGCTTACAGTCCCAGCTAAATTTACATTCATTTAAAATCAAACATCGCAGTTTAATTCAGCATCTATCATAATGTGATTGGCTATGTTGCTATCAATCCCCTACTCCATATACTAACCACCAATAAGAGCGTCTCTCGTATGAAAATTCCTGACAATTCCCACCTGAAGAATTACCGTAAGGCTTTGTCGGGTCTTCAGCCCCGAATGTTTAAAATGTATATAGCCCTGAATATCATTTTAAAAGTAGTCTTACAAAGCTTATTGTTTTGTGACACAGCTAAACACTGGTACCTCATAGAACGTCTATAACATAGCATAGGTGGTCGCAACTCACAAAAGTAAAGCAGATAGAAAGAACTCACGCAAATCTAGCCTACAACACGCAGACAGCTTCATGCGCAGGGGAGAGAGCACGCGCACAAAGGTGCTTTATGATTGTTGCCTTCTGATGGTATCTTGCTAATTCACTGAACTGCATTAGGTGACACAAATGGTATTGTCTTTATCTTATAGGCTTGTCTGAGCGACTACCAGGCCTATGGTTTTTAAAAAAGTCAGATGTTCCCTGACAAGGACATTCGAAAATTAAGAATGTTTATTGACTTGAAAAATACACTAATTTTTGCAAACTCCCTTCATTCACGTTTGAAGACATCGCGGTCTGGTGCGTAGGGTGACCACCTGCTAATATGCCCAAGGGGGGACAAGGGGTATGTTTCTGAGGGACAATGTGGGACACTGTCTGGCACGGCGGTCAGTGTTGGGGAGTAACGGAATACATGTAC
This sequence comes from Alosa pseudoharengus, assembly GCF_046254945.1. Taxonomy (NCBI): domain Eukaryota; kingdom Metazoa; phylum Chordata; class Actinopteri; order Clupeiformes; family Clupeidae; genus Alosa; species Alosa pseudoharengus. The sequence continues at coordinate 1,898,601 of NW_027468620.1, read as the reverse complement.
CGGCGTTACGTATTCAGAATACAAATTATGAGTAACTGTATTCCGATACAGTTACAAGTTAAATAGTTGGTATTTAGAATACAGTTACATTGTTGCAATCAATGGATTACATGACGATACTTCTCTGTTTCATAAGTTTATTCACTCTCTAAATAAATTAAGGCAACTCCATTTCCCAGAAGCTCCTGAAAGCAATCTATGATGAAATTGTTTCCATGTTTAAATCCAAGCCCCGCCGTCTTGCACTAGCCTCAAAACGCAGCCAGCGCGCATTATGGACGCATCATGGGAGACCCTGAAATGACTGTTTGCACAGCAAATTAGGAGTAAAGTAAGTGGAGGTAACTCCTGTTCCTCACTGATTGTGGTTCCTGATGTCTGTTCAAAGGATATTTTCCCAAGTATTAATAGCTCAGGCTACTTCGGCCAATCGGTTACACAGTTTGCTACTCAATAAACAAAGCCTAGTTCACGTGTTGATTTAGACCTACAATAAAACCAATCTCTGAAATAGGCACTGCATTCTAAGTTTTTTATTTTAATTTAAAATAGCTTTATGGATTTTTTTTTTCTAATTAGATCTACATTTACGTTTTAAAATGAATTATATGGTGCAGCCTCTGAAGAATTATTCTTGCGACTACTGTAGGCCTAGCATATTTTAACGTGTGGTTTTTGATTGTCATTACGCGATCACGTTCATTTTGAGAGCCCTGATATACAGTAGCCCAGGGGTGGGCAACTAATTTCCCCAAGGGGCCACATGACAAACTGGGACTGTTGAGGAGGGCCGGACCCAAAATACCGAACTCAAGTCTGAACTCAATTCTGTTCAATTCTATTCTGTTCTTGTATAACATTAAGTAAATCATATTGTTTTGTTTACTACTCGTAAGAACAGATGAAAATGTGAGGGAGACAAAGGAAAAACAGCAATATTTAATCTATGTCCAGTATTTAATCCTCATTCTCGAAAATGATTTTTTGACATTGACATTTTTTTTTTTCAGTTTTCAAAGACTGATATAAAAAAGTACTACAATATCTATATAATTAGGCTAGGCCATGGAAATGTGAAGGAGTCAGTACAACCATAGGCCTGTGCCACCATTTCATCACTCAGCAATATTTCATCATTAAATTAACTCATGCTCCACATGAAAATGTGGAGCAGACAATAGTAGGCTGTCATTAGTTAATCAACATGCACAAAGAAAACTATAAAATGTAGGCTATGTTTTTGCTTTAACTTTATGCACAAAACTGTGATTGGTCAACTCGCCCTGTGTGTTGAGCCGGCTGCTTCAAGCAACCTGTGAGTAGTAAGTAGCATACCAGTTCGCTAACATAAGCTTTGCAAATAAACTCAGACATATTTTGGTTGACGGGGTTATCCGATTGTAAACTGTCTATCTGCCAGTAACGTTTTGAAATGATCACTTCGTATCGCCAACAAGCAGCAGTCCTAGGAGTTCGTTCTAACAACCTTTGCGGTGGTGAGCCACGCAAACATAAGAGACACAAAACTTGAAAGGTTTACGCCGACGTAAAGGCAACTGCATTGTGTCGACGCAGAAGCATATTCACCAGCACATCAGTGAGGGTGTTTACGTTTACGAGGGTGTGAGGGTGTTTACGTCGTATGCATCCACGCACAAATGTATGGGCGTACAAAAAGCAGTCGCTTTCAAAATAAAAGCAACAATATTGATTTGTGTGCATTATCTCTATGCTAGGCTCTTGACTATTGTTTTTTCACGGACCTTACGCGGGCCGGTCAGGGAAAGCCCACGGGCCGGATGTGGCCCACGGGCCGTATGTTGCCCATGTATGCAGTAGCCTATAGTGTTTACATTTACAGGTCATTTGCGTTCCACCTGTCATATGCGCCCCTCACTTGTAGGTTGATGCCACCGAAAAATCTCACAGGCACACCTTAATTATAATTTCTGGCTACGCCCTTAAAGGAGCCTATTTATTTTGTTTGTTTTAATTAGCCTAGTCGCCTGCTGTAGTTTAGTGGTCACCTTGCTATTTTAAATTTGTATCAGGTAGCTTAGTTGACTTTACATTCTCCTATGTGGGCCTAACACTTCAGCCATTTGGAACAGAAGAACACCAGAATAGGCCTGTTTAGTAGGCCTAAGCAGGATTTGATGGCCGCATTCCTACACTTATAAAATGCAATTCAATGCGGAAGTAATCTAAGTATTCAGAATACGTTACTCAGATTGAGTAACGTAACGGAATACTTTACAAATTACATTTTTGGGCATGTATTCTGTATTCTGTAACGGAATACGTTTTGAAAGTAACGGCGGTGCCCCCACCTCACGGGCAGACTCACTAGTGGTTTACCCATTTATAGCACATACCACCTTACATGGTAGGCCTATATTAATGATGCCCTATTCCCCTAAACATGTGTAAATGCTGATATAGGCTATGCTCATGAATAGGCCAACCAATGTGTATTCTTTTCTAAATAAAGATTCATAATACTTTGAACATTCAATGAATTGGCACTTCCACTCACGATTTACGATTTAAGCTATTTAATTTATGTTTATTTTTCATTACAATTTATTAACAGGAATTGTAGTTGCTCAACACCACAGGAACAGTTAAAAAAAAAGTCTTAAAGCAAGAGTTTTTTATACCTTAAAATAATGTTTCCAAAATCGTTTCAGTGGTTCATGAACTCGTAACAGGGTGAACGGCAATTCTGCATTCGCCTCGCAGCCCTCTATCGGCTATAACCGCACTATGTAAGTTTGCCAGATTGGGTAGCGGATCTGTAGTTCGATGGAATGAGACATAAGAAACTACAAATTTGACTTGCATCTGATGTCGCAATACATCGTACTTTTATAAGTCATGCAAAATATTCTACCTTGTCTGTGCACATCGTTATTTGCAAAGCCGGTGCTGGATAAACAAATAGCGTGTGTGCAACAGAGGGAAAGTTCTTTGGTGTTGCTTTAACTCACGACTCCAGAGGTTCACGGAACAAGAAGGGGTAGGAAGGATGGTGAACTTGCATGTTAGTAAAGGCAGGCGCAGGAGAAAAAAACTGCAGTGTTCTGAGTAACGTTAACGTTCGCTGTAATGTTGTATAAAGCCACATTTAGGTTTGACCTCCTCCGCAATTACTTTGTTGTATGGAATAAAATAACACTGTATTTGTAAATAACAGACTTTATTTTGTTGTATATGTGCTTTGGGAATATTTTAGCCACCACTTGGCCTAACGTGGGCTACCGCAGTGGATAACGTTAACGTTAGTGAAGGTAATATGGCTAATGAAATCTCTGATAACAGATCAGTCCACAGCAATGAAATGTATGCTTTGTGTGGTGATGATAGGTAGCCTGTTTGGTAGCCTATTTGTAGGTTACTGCTAGGTCCATATGATTCCCAGTGAATACAAACATCGTTCAAACACTGCGACCAACTTTTTTTTGAGCAAGCATTGATTATGCGTGACACAGTCTCAATTTGTGGGACGCATGAATTGGGCTTCAAACGCTGTGCGCGCACGCGCTACGCGGGACGGGTGGTCACCCTACTGGTGCGCTATGTAGATCGTTTCTCGTACCATTTAATTTCTCAGAATTACTGTGCACAGTGCACTGACGACTGTAGCAGCCCAAGGTTACCAGTTGTTGTAGATGAAGGGCAACCACTTGTTTCAGATAGCCTGGACAACATGTTACCTGGGTGTTGCCTACGTTATTAATTAATGGTAGCCTACAATAGTTAATTGATTCGCGTAACATTAGTTGGCTCAAAGAGTAGGGAATCAGGATGGAGAGAGTCACGCGTGTGTTGCTTTTGCGGGATCGAATCCAGTTTAATGCTAGTTTTCAAAACATATATTTTTTTACATGTCTTTTGTCCGAGTAGCTGTAATGTAGCCGAGTGCTCATGGCTATGAAAAGCGACTTCAAACCGCCTAAAACAACTTGTTTGTGAATGTCTGACAACTGCTGCAGCGCATGCACGCGCAAGGAAACCAGTAGGTGGAGAAACCAGAAGGCACACAACACCGGAACGATTTTAAGGCTATTTCGCATAGGCTACCCAATGGTGCTATTTCACAAAAATTGCTCAAAAATGACGTTCGAATATCCCCTCTGAAATAAACACATGTATTCGAATACATTGGAATAGGCTATATTATTTGCGCATTATGTCAGTGACGCGCATCATGTCATCTGTTTTTAACTTTTTGTATGGTTATTGTTTGACAGGGGGGATCCCAAGCAGCTTTCAGCCATAAGGCTACTTTGAGAACATTTCCTAATTCACCCGACACTGATATTCAAAATGTTGAAACTATTTTGGCATAGCCTATAAGCAGTTTAATTAAATGTAATGTTAGTTGTAAACAAACAGGCTACTTGGTGAGGCTTGGCCTCACAGATGCGCTCGTGCCTTAAATGGCAATAAAAATCTTCACTGACCGCCCGATTCACGTTGGCTGGGGGGCAGGGGGGGCCATCAGACATTTGTTCCCAAGGGTCAAGGTGCCCCCAACGAATGCAACTTTCCACCTCTGAGACAGCTTAAAAGAAGTCGAGAGGACTCCTAACTCACTAAGACCTACTTACTGTAGGCTGCGCAAACCACAGGCCTTTTTTTTTGGGCAAGCCTGCCTTCGAGGCAGGCCTTCTGTTGAAGAATTTTATATAAATCCTGCGCGAACAGTAATCCTCCTACCCCCCGCTACCACAGCTGTGGATAGTGTGGCATGCTCACGCTTTATGTCTCCTTCTTGCAAACTAGGCCTATAGCCCAACCATTTATGTCTTCAAAAAATAACAACTTGCCAGATATGCCTTCATATCTTTGAGCTTCATTCAGCATTTTGTTCTTCCACTGGAAATTACTCTTCTACATTTGTTGCCTGCTGCATCCTTTCTGTTTGTATTGTTTCGAAAATGTTTGACGTCTTGAGTTAATGCATTAAACATTCTTTGCTGGTAACCAGCCACAAATAGCCTACAGATTCTTGCGTGCGTACATTCTCTATTCTCTCCAAAATGTGCCCGTTTTATAGGCTGGCCAAGTGCGTAATTCTGCGGCATAAAGCAGATGTATTTGTTTATTGTACAGAAAAATTAAAATAACCTGTCAAGCAGTCAATTGACTACATTGCAGTCAATAAGTAGGGCAAATTAATATACGAAACCAAAAAAATTGGGTCATAGTTGTCTAAGCCTCTGCTGTGAGGCCAAACCCATGAACAAAGACGCATTGATATCTGCAATAGAGTTGTTTTTGGCGAAACAAACTCACAGCCGAACGTTGCAATAAATACATAGACCATCTGGACAAAGTCATCAACAGAGTCATAGCACTGAAGGGAGAGGCAACTGGCATGTGATCTCCCCACGGGCCAATAGATGTACAAGTTTTCTCATGTGCCTACGATATTTAATCCAGTGTTTTGTCAAGTTGCAAAATGCTATTCGTTTTAACAATAATTTTTATGATAGTATGAAGTACTTTTTGTATAGGCTACTATCTTAATTGCTTTATACTCAATACTTGACCAATGGCTATTGCATCTGTCTATTGAAAGTGAGAATGTGGCAAGTGATCTAGCACAGAGTGCAACACAAAGCGCTCCACAAACAAGACACTTAACAAAAAGACAAAAGATGCCGGACGGAGCGGCGTAGTCGCCAGCGTTCCCGCGACATCAAGACAAACAAACAAATTTACAAAATAACAATTGACGCACAAGACAAAAGATGCCTGATGGAGCGGCGTAATCGTCAGCGTACCCGAGACACCTAACGGTAACCCAACGTAACTCACATAACAACAGCAAGCCGCTAACGCCATGTCTCTGGAGTGAATACACCCGCCCCTCACCAATCAACTCACGTAGGCAAGCAAGGCACTAAGGCGGTTAGATTGGATACACCTGCCCACCAATCAACTCACGTGAGCATTTCTGCATAACACAGGCCATCGTTATAACAGGCCGCTGACAGTGACGACGGGTTTTGTGCTTCACATCTTTCCGAATATCACGCCGCAAGTAGTGTATTCCGTTTAGGATCCTACTAGTGGATTTCATTGAAAGTGAAAGTAGACGGGTTGATGAGCTGCGTTCTGAAGAATGCTTGATTCAAGTTCAGTGTGTCAGCGCACTAGTTTCTCAGCAGAAGCCATGAAACGGTAAAGGTCAACCAATTGACTTAAGACATCGGGTGTATTCGAAACGGGAGACAGCTGCCTACTGCCTCCCTCCCTACATAGAGAGCTGTCTCACTAGACATGACTTTGGATTAAATGCATCTTTTAAAAATGAGCGTAGCACTCCAGAATCTTTGGTTAACACTACGGTATGACGTTAGCAAAGGCCTGACGTTAAACTAAATTAGCTTACGTAAGCTAGCAGGCTAACGGTATAAATTAGTTTTACGGCCGGCAGATATATCAGACCAGACGCTATTAATGGTTACAACAATGGCATAATCAGATAGTAAAGTGTTTATTTCTAATCTGTAATCTACAAATCTAAGCAAAATAAGGTCACACAAATTACATTTTAGCTCTTACCGATGTCATCCGCCATGTTTGTTTACCTTTCACAGCTGTTTCAGACGTTGCCGCAAGGGATTATGGGTAGGAGGGAGCATGAAGTGTGCATCGATGCTGCCTTCAAAAATGACCGTTATTTGGGAATTCTAAGATATCTTAAAAGAATTTGTTTTTTCGGTTTTGAACCACACTTGCTGCCTTGCTCCCCAGTTAGATATCTTAAAAGGCAGCAACTTTACCCGTTTGGAACACACCCATCATGTATGAAGTTTCCCCCTAGCCTAGAAATCTACAAATTACATTTGCTGCCAGGGCTAGTCTAGCAACTCTCCGTTGGCTTGTGAGCTCCAGAAATCGAAACTTAATCAGGCCAATGAAATCGTGTATAGAGTCGTTAGGTGGGCTTAACATAATGATTGATGGCAGAGTTGCAACGGTTTGGCTTGAATTCCCTGCTACTTGAAAACAAATAAGATGGATGTTGCTGCTGGCGAACAGTGTGACACGAGTTAAGCTTTTATTAAGTTGGCAAACGTTTGAACTAGCCAACTAGCTCCGCTGGTGGGAAACGCATGGGACTCATAGCGCTGCCGCTGTCCTATTGTGTGCAGAGGGAATTTGAAAGACAACTGATTATCCCGCCCCTCGGACTGAGCACTGCGAACGGTGAGTGTCCAGACCCTACATTTTAATGTCAGTCTGGCTCGTCAGGCTAGTTTCCCCCACTCGTTTTGGCTTTGCATCGGGTTCGCTGTCAGGATTTTCCGATAATGAATCTAGTGATGCTGATATTGAATTTTAATTTCTGTGCGAGTAAGCTGTGCTTGAAGTTAGCTGTGACAGACTAGCCTAACCTTACAGGTTTTCAAAGCCTGTCTACCTTAGGCCTACTACACTGTTTAGTTAACACCTTGTCATTTCGCGTTTGTCCAGCCATTTCCTCCGTGAACCTTGCGCCCCTTGTCTAAAACATATTTCAGGATGCCATCTCACCATGAGAAGCGTAACGTTATGGTGACGGTGCGAGATCAAAGCTTTGGCATACTTAGTAAATGTCTTGAACATAATATTGAGCTGAATATTTAGTGGAAATAGCCTACTGTAGCATTGTGCTGATAGATAAAAAGTCGCCAATTTAAAGGCACAGTCCGCATTTTAACCCTAGCTCTCCATTTAGTGTGTGCGCTTGTAAAACTAGTGTTGTAGCCGCTTAGCCTACACAATCCTGGTGCAGTAGCTTAAAACAGAGCCTAGTCGTACCATTTATTTTAGGAGGAGAGGTGTAGGACCTACAGTGTTACTTTGGAAGGAGAGGAATCAATGTAATTTGATTATCTTTGGAACTGAAATATCAACAACCTTCAAGTTGCAACCTCTTCAATCAGCATCAAAATATCAGTAGCCCTATCACATGATTCACTATTTTGTACGTAGGCCCAGAGGACTGTTAGGGGGCAGGCTATATATTATCATCAAGTAGGAGTATAGTAAATAATTTAGTCAACATTGTAACTCAATGTTGGTTTAAGTTGTAAACAAAACATGTCATAAATGGAAAAAATCCATGTTTCTGTGTCACTGTTTGGCGAAATGGCTCTATTATAAATTAGTTTTCTTTAGGAATTATAGGCTGTATTGTAATAGGCTATAATGTTTGAAAGTATCTCATTTTATCAATACTTCCCATAAAAGTCATCAGATGTCATCATTTAAAGGGTTATTTTTCCAAAATTTCTTACGGGGGAGTATGCCCCTGGACCCCCCCTAGTATTTACCCCAAATATATTTTATTTAAGGCCCTTTTCTAGTGCCACCCTTGCATAGGATTTGCCTCATGATTTTTTTGAAGTTTAGGTGATGTAAATATATACGGTAGTCAACACTATAGTAGGCCTACACTAATGTACTCGGGGGGGAGTTTTAACCTTTGCCAATCACACCCCTGCTATGCGTCGTATATTTTCCTGTTTTTTTGTTGTAGGCCAATCACATCCCTGAGAACTATGCCACAGTGCAAAGTTATATTAGGCTTTTCACCATGTTAAGGATCAATATTACATTTTAGTAACATTTTAATAACACAAAAAGACAATTACTTAAACATCATGTATTATTCAAAGATTTTTGGTTTCACTCTTCATCATTACAGCCTCCCTCACACTTGCACAATGTGGTACAGCAAAGTTCAGCTCAGTGGCACTTACAGTTGCCCATACAGGCAACCACACAGCCATAGTTGAGGAGGAGTGAGCATGCCTTGCTGGCATCTTCCAGATCTGTCCAATATGGCACCCAGACTTTGGTTCTGTCATTCCATTCCCAACCCCACTCACTGGGGTCTGGAATGTGCAGGGCACGCTTTCCATGCTGGAATAAGGCATGATGGGTCGGGGGGATTGAATCCAGGGACTTGAAGCCATGAGTGAAAAGAAGCTTCCGGGTTTCATTGACTGACTCGACACTGCAGTTCTTACTATACATGAGTACAGTCCAGCGTTTAAGAACTTGCATGTGCACTGATTCCAGTGTGAGGCTGGTTGGGTCTTGGTGATCAGAATGAGGGTGCCGGTGACTTCTGGGTAAGCTGCCCACGCATTCCATTTTTCAATTTTTGCCAATTCCATACATTGCTGATACAACGTCACATCCTGTGAACATGTGGAAGAGGGGCAGTGCTTGGCATTTTTGAGGTCCCAGCATTTCTGAGATGTGGTGGATTGGAATATCTTTATATGCCTTCCCTTATATGCATGGTGGAAAGCGTGCCCTGCACATTCCAGACCCCAGTGAGTGGGGTTGGGAATGGAATGACAGAACCATATGGCACCCAGAAAGTCTGGGTGCCATATTGGACAGATCTGGAAGATGCCAGCAAAGGATGCTCACTCCTCCTCAACTGTGGCTGTGTGGTTACCTGTATGGGCAACTGTAAGTGCCACCGAGCTGGACTTTGCTGTACCACATTGTGCAAGTGTGAGGGAGGCTGTACTAATAATGATGAAGAGTGAAACCAAAAATCTTTGAATAAATACATGATGTTTAAGCAAAGTCCTTTTAGGCAAGTCCCTCCACTCGGCGGCCATATTGCAACGCTTTTTGGGCACTCATCGGGCATCCATTTCGGCAGAAATGCGCGTGCGCAAGGCTTCACGACACCAATCTTGCTCCAGCGGTGAGAACACATGACTGGCACAATGTCTTCACAACACACCACATTATTGGCTCAATGTATTCACAACACAGCACATGATTGGCTCAATGTATTCACATGTCAACATTTTGCCGCGGAAGGGGTGTGATTTGCGTAGACAACTGCCATATTGCCGTTACAAACTAAGCTCATGCATTTCTATGGAGGATTTTTTGAGTGCTGTGTCTCCTCATTAGAACGTCTCTGGTTTAAGTATGAATTGTTTTTTTTTTTGTGTTATTTGACTAAAATGTAATATTGATCCTTAACATGGTGAAAAGCCTAATATACTATAACTTTTCACTGTGGCATAGTTCTGAATTTGTGTTTATTTAAGGCCTCGACAATGGTCCTTTTGGTCACAACATGTGATTTGTTATCACATCGGGTTCGGGCAAAAATCTTCAGCTCTACTGCAGGGTAGCACAATCACACTAACTTAGCGTTAGCCGGTATGGTTATACTTAGCTTTTGAGCTGTGGGGCTGGAGGCTGGGATGGCCGTCCCACAGACATTGAAGGCCCCAGAGGCCAAGCCGGAGCAGTGCAACCACCCTGGTCACGGCGATGGGGGGGAATAACGTTACTGCACACAAATACACGCACACACACTACACACGGTGGTAGTGTAGTGGTTAAGGAGCTGGGCTAGCGTGCAGTAGCCTGAAAGTTGTCGGTTCAATTCCCGGCTTCCACCCTTGTGCCCTTGACCAAGGCACTTAACCCCAAGTTTCTCCAGGGACAATTTGATCCCTTGTAATATAGCTGACATATGTAAGTCACTTTGGTCAAGAAGTGTCTGCTAAATGTAATGTAATGTAATGTAATCTACTAACAAACACACATACACAGTAGCCATTCCCACAATGCAACACTACAACTAGACTGCATTTCCGGCGGGAACTGCAAAAGTGTGCTTGCCCTGGTCCGGTCACCAACGTGAGCAGACAGTGGCATACGCTATGCTTAACCTGGCTTGATCCAAGCATTCTAACACTGCCTTTCAGTGTTGGAGCAGCAATACCGCAAAAGCTCTAGAAGAGGGATATTCAACTATTGGCTTGCGGGGTGAATGCGGTTCGTTGGATTTTACCTGTGGCCTGCCTTTGAATTTAGCTTCTATGACTAAGATCAAATCAATAAAATAAAACAACAGCAGTGATTGGCTGCAAAAATAAATAATGTCACGCGTCTTGCACCTCTCAAACTGGGCTATCAGGTAACCTAGAAGAATTGAAATTATGAAATATGACTAAGGAATTCAAATGCTGCTTGTTTGTCAGGATACTTTTTCACTGATTTATTTTAAAAATATGAGCTATGAGTGTGAATGTTATATATTCCATCCCCTAATTCTGTTTTACTGGTTTATTTGACAAATAATCTATATGGATTTGCTCTATAAAGACCTTATGTCTGTTTAGGATTGTTTTGAGAGCCTATTCATGTATCTCAGAATAAAGGAATGTCCACAACATTAGTGATGTTTTTTTGTGTGTGTGAATGTATTTTACTTAACTCATTAAATGTAGCTGGATACTCATGAACGCATGTCTCTAACAGCCACAATAGGAGTCATTTTAGCAACACCGTATTTTGTGTGGCCCATAACGACCCAGTGGATCATGAAAATGTGCCAAAATTCACATTCCTTGCTTGTTGTTGGTACATTAATCCCATTCAGATTGCCACTTATCTGAGATGTAATAGTTCAGTATAGGTTTAAGGTCTGGGGCAGGGATTTGACATTCTGTGACTTCTTCATTGAGGGCTTGCTTAGCAGCACTGTCCGCTTTCTTATTTCCCCTCAGACCAACATGGCCTGGGACCCAGCAAAAAACCTACACTGAAGTTCTGGTTCTTTAGACGTTGTAGTTGATCAAGCTCAACTTTGGTTGTACTTTTTGCGTGACATTCATCCTGCACATAGACTTATTCTTACAACTCTTATAATGTTGTTTCTGCACTACAATGACACTGTTTCCACACTGCACATAGATGTATGTTATGTACATATCTGTTATATATTTGTCATATTGAATATCCATATTTATTCTGTTTTATTATATTCTGTTAATACACTGCATATATCTATATTATTATTTCTACTATTATAATGTTACTACTACATACATTATTCTACTTATTGTATGAGATAACTTCTAATACACTGCACATATTTATATTTAATTCATATTACTCTAAACCACCTTCTGTAAATCAACTGTATACTACTGTCTACATTGCACTATATTTCTTGACCTGTCTCTGTATTTTTCATCACCTTTCTATTAGTGCTGTCAAACTATTAAAATTTTTAATCACTGAATTCCTATAGTTAATCACGATTAATCACATATTTTATCGCATGATTAAAATTATATTATTTTGCATTGCTGAACTTTCCAGGAGTCCATATTAACAATATAAAGCAATTATTGTGTATCTTGATTAGGATTCAAATGAAAGCAAAGCAAGTTACTTCATTAACTTAACTTTAAGACGTAGGTCTATTTGATTTTTTCAAATCAAATGTCAAAAGATGTGCAGCAGACCTGAGGCAACACAATATATTCTTCAGAAATATAGCTAATAAAGGGCATAACAAACATAAAATACTATATTCATTATCTTTGAGTTCAGTTGAAAATAAGGAACTTTTCGACATTAGTGCACTGCCATTTTATAGGCTAACGGTGTGTTTCCACACAGCGAAACACCTCGCGATTTTCGGCCAGCGAAATTTCGCCTCGGGGGCGTGACGGCGAAACCGCTAACCTTTTGACTGCAGTGTCTAGCCAGTGGTGGCAAGCGAGCTAATTAGGCTAATCAGCTAATTCAAACGTTTAAGTACTTAATGAAGATATCCAGGGGTCTTTATGCCTCGACTAAGTTGATGTTGCCTATAAACAACAATTTATGTTCATAACAACAAGGTCAATAAGACATAATATATTTCATACCTGCATAGGTTTACGTTAACGCCGTTAATAACGCGTTTAACTGACAGCACTACTTTCTATACTTTGCGTCTTGGAGAGGGGCCCTGGTGAGAGAGGGAGAGAGAGAGACAGCAAACCCAGCACCACAAAAGAATGCAACACGGCAAGCACTGCAAACACAAGAAGTAAATACCACTACAGGATACCACTACAAAATACCACACTGTGTTGTTTACCAGTACACACCAAGAAAATATCTCCCTCCATGTGGCACCCAACCCGAAAGGAGCAGTACTGAGTTGCGGATCCGGCCTTGTACAAAGACAGCCTATATGACAGGACAAAAGAGGAACAGCCAGCTCCCAGCACAAGCAGTTATAGATAGACAATGCAACCAAACAAAAAGACAAACAAAATGAAAGCAAACAAACAAACCCAAAAACGAACAGTAAAACAGTGGCTGGCCTGGTCCTTTGCAAGAGCGTTCACTACTCCCCACAGCACAGTGACACAGGAAGAAAGGAACATTCCAGTGCAGAGCATCAGTGTCTGTAGCCCAGCACTCATAAATCTTAAAATCAGGCAGTCACCTCAGTGTCCTCCATGAAGAGTGAAACACATGGTTCTAACATTCACCCTGCATGACAGGGGACCTTAACAGTCACAAAGAGCAAGTGGTGGAAGCAGCAAGAGAATGTGAGCTCTCAACAAACCAAACTTTATAACTTTCTAGTTAGTCATGTGACCTGCCCCATGTGACCACGCTTGCAGTCACACAAGCCACACTGGTTGCCAGTGCAGGTGGGCACATAAACCAGAAATCCCCACATCCCCACATACACCCCCTCCAAAAAGAGTCGTTGTCCCGACGACTGAACGTCATACTAGAGGCCTAGGCTTAATCGCCACCAACCTCAGTCTCAAGAAGAGCAGCAGCCCCAACCCCACCGAAACTGGCACTCATCACTGCAGATCTTGGGAGGTTGTGAGGGTTTGAGTGTTGTCCAGCTGTCGGACGCTGCGTCCGCCTAAGTTGGGGGGCTTCCTGCTCATCATGAGGGGGGTTAAGCTCACCAACGATTTCCGACTCGTCTATTGATGGCGTCTCATTAGAGGCTGACAGTGGTGACTGTGGTAGAGGATGCATCTGCTCAGGGTTATTCTCATCTATCCAAACTAAGACGTCCTCGTCACTGTGGGCGGAGTCAATTCCTGGGCAACTAGGTCTTGAAGAGGGCTGAGGGAGTTCAGGCACCAAAGGCACAGCTTCCAGATGTGATGCCCGCATCTCAAATCGATTGACTCTTCTTACATTTCCAGTTCCATCAGCCAGCGTTACTGTATAGGGCCCACCAGGCTCCGTTGGTGCTTTCACAACCTTGTGAAGTACTGGTGACCAGACATCCTGAATCTTGTGCCGACCATGGTGGCGGTGGTCCTTCAAATATACCAGCTGACCTTCTTTAAATCCCGGATCAGACACCTGTTGATTATGGCTCTGTTGTCGGTACTCTGCCGCCTCCTCCAAGTTCTTTCGGGCGAGGGCGAGGGTCATCTGAAGCTGTTCTTGGTGCTGCAGGATCCATTCATCTGGAGAGCTTGGTGGGTCTGATGCATCTCCTCCCAAGAGAAAATCCAGGGGGAGCTGAGGAGGCACCCCAAACATCAAGAAGTAGGGGGAATGTCCCGTAGAACGGTGAGTTGTGGTGTTGTATGCCCAAACCAACTGGGAAATGTACTTCGGCCATGCACGCTTCTTCTCAGGGACCAGTGAACGGAGCAGGTCGTGAAGTGTCCTGTTGAATCTTTCACATTGGCCGTTTCCTTGGGGGTGGTATGCTGTTGTTCTGGACTTCTCAATTCCATATAGTTTACACAGCTGCCCAATCAGTGCACTCTCAAAGTTTCTTCCTTGGTCAGAGTGAATTCGCTTAGGCACTCCAAAGCGGTGGAACCAGCAGTCAACCAAAACCCTTGCCACTGTGCTGGCACCCTGGTCCTTAGTTGGAATGGCCTGGGTGTACTTAGAGAAGACGTCTGTCATGACCAGGACATTTTCTTTACCATCTGTTGGTGGGTCGAGGACTGTGAAGTCGATGGCAAGCACATCTAAAGGTCGGCTGGCCAACAGAGCACCCTGGTAAGTCTTCACCCTTGGCTGGACAGCTTTTGGAAGAACACAACGCTGACAGTTCTGGCAGTATCTCTCTATTTCCGCTCCCATACCGGGCCAGTAACATCTTTGCCTCACCAGGTCGATCGTCCGTCGTGATCCCTGATGCCCATGTTGGTCATGGAGGCTATTCAAGACTTCCTGGCGGAGACACATGGGCAGGAGAAGCTGAAGATATGGCTCACCATGAGGGGCTGTCACCTTCCTGTAGAGCACGCCATCCCTCTCCAAGATCCGGTCCCATTGCCGAATCAGGCACTGAACATCTGCTGTAAGGGTCGCTCTTTGTTCCTTACTGGGTTGCCTCCCTTGTTTCCAAAACAGGAGAAAATCTTTCAAAAGAGGATCCGTCCCCTGCAAGGTGGCCAGTTCGGGTCGACTGGGAAGGACTCCAATTTGATGTAAAAATGCTCCTTCAGGCTCTTCGGGAGGTAGCGACGGGTCAGCCCTCAACTGTAGTGCCTCCAGGCCGGCAGTCTTAGTCACGTCACTGTATTGGCGAGAGAGAGAGTCAGCATTTGCATTACTTCGGCCAGGCCGATAATGCACAGTAAAATCAAAGGCTGCTAATTGAGCAGCCCATCGTTGCTCAGTAGCACCTAACTTCAGAGTTTGAAAATGACTTAAAGGGTTATTATCTGTGAAAACAGTGCACTTACTGCCAAGCAAATACTCCCTGTACTTCTCAGATATTGCCCACTTTAAAGCAAGGAACTCCAGCTTCATGGAGCTGTAATTCTCCATGTTGCGCTCAGACCCCCGCAATGAGCGACTGGCATAAGCCACCGGTCTTAGTTTGCCCTGTTGTTCTTGAGATAGAACTGCACCCAGCCCTTGGTGGCTTGCGTCTACCTCTAAGACAAAGGGCTTGGTGAAGTCAGCAAAAGCCAAGACAGGGGCACTTGTGAGCATCCTCTTGAGCTCACTGAAACTTTGCTCACACTCCTCTGTCCACATACTGGGCAGGATTTCCGCTGGCCTTCTCCTGTTCATCTTGGCGGCCTTGATGACATTTGCCACCAGTTGATGAAGAGGAGCCGCCAGCTGTGCAAATCCCTTAACAAAACGACGATAGTAGCTGCAAAATCCAAGAAAGGACCGTACCTCCGTCACATCACATGGCCGCTTCCAGTCACTCACAGCTGATATTTTTTCAGGATCTGTAGCTACTCCATCTCTGGAAACCCGATGCCCCAGATACTGCACCTCTGTCTGGAAAAAGCGGCACTTGCTCAACTTGGCCTTTAACCCCTTCTGGTTGAGTTGACTTAGGACCATCTCCAGTCTCTGTAAGTGCTGTTCCACTGAAGAAGAAAAGATTATAACATCATCAAGATATAAGAGAACTGAATGAAAGCTTTGATCTCCAAAGATACGCTCCATGAGCCTCTGAAAGGTCCCAGGGGCGTTACATAACCCAAAAGGCATTCTCTCAAATTCAAAAAGACCAAAAGGTGTGCAGAATGCAGTCTTTGCCTTGTCTTTCTCAGCAACTGCCACTTGATTGTAGCCGCTGGCCAGGTCCAGTGTCGAGAACCACTGGGCACCAGCCAGCGCATCCAAGGATTCCTCAATTCGAGGCAATGGATAGGCGTCCTTTCGTGTCTTGGCATTGAGCTGCCGGTAATCAACACACATCCTCAGCTCTCCAGACTTCTTTTGCACCAGGACAATGGGTGATGCGTAAGGACTGCTGCTCTCCCTGATAACTTTACTCTCAAGGAGCTGCTTAATGTGGTCTTTAACAGCCTGCCACTGAGTGGGAGGTATCCGTCTATACCTTTGACGAACTGGAGCATCATCTAAAAGAGGTATTTCATGTACTATTTCATTTGTGCACCCTAGATCCCCATCGTGCTTGGCAAATACATTACTATACCTCCCCAAAAGCTCTCTCACTTGTTTCCCCTCTGCAGGTGGAAGCCCTGGCCATTGGAGAGACGCAATGGTTTCTGAAACAGAGGCTGGTGACCCCCTGACAGACTTTATGCTGACCTGAGTGACTTCCTCATTTTCCCCCTCGAAGCTAAGCTGCTGCCCCTCTATGCCTGTGACTGGATACAACATCCCCAACACTTGCTTTGAGTGGACAGTAGCTCCGGTGGCTCCCACATTGACTACAGGGACATAAGTCACCCCATTGGAAACACTGACTAAGGCTGGGGACAACAACAAACCAGGGGCAAGGTCAGAACCCCCAGGTTCTAGCAACATGGTGGTCAGTGACATGAATGGGACTCTGGGGGCAGTAACCTTAACAAATTTAAGTGACCCAGCTGGTATAAACTCCCCTGCCCTTTCTAACACACAAACTTGACCCTCGGGGGTTAGTGGACAAACTTCTTGCAGGTGGCAATGGCGGAGGGCTGGCTCCCAGCCTGGTTCTGCATGGATGGATGACAATGAGGCAAATAAAAACTCCCCTTGATGTACAAATAACTCCCTATAACATTCCTTGATAACATTCATTCCCAACAGTCCAGGGATGGACTGCGATGTACAAGGAGCGTCTTTCACCACCAAGACCCCACGCCCTGGAATAGTTATACCCAGTACTCTAATGTCTAATTCCAAATATCCAACATAAGGAATGTCCAACCCATTGGCTGCTTTTAAAGCTAACCACCCACCCACCCACATGACCTAAGTGCAGGTGCACCCCAGTGTTTCTACAGACTCTTTAAAAAGTGATTCAGTAATGGTAGTGACCATAGAGCCAGTATCCAATAGGCATTTCACTTTAACTCCCCCCATTTCTACTTCCACAACTGGGCATCTACCTATCAGTGGCTTAGAAGCATTGGACACAGTTAGAGGTCTAGAGGGGCCAGAACTGCTTGAGTCGTTACCATGCTCACTACTGTGCACACCTGAGGATCCTGCAACAGCTGGAGGAGGGTTCTCTTCGGATTGGGGGTTAGGCAGACTGGATGTCCGGGGCCTGGGTCCCTGGCGGCACTGGCGCAGGACATGTCCAGGTTTACGACAGCGGAGACAGATGGGCAAGCCTTCTGTGGTAAATTGGTAATTTGGATTATGGGAGCGAGATGCAGTCTGGGGTAGTACAGATTCTATTTTAGCCAAACTCTTAAGAATTTGATCAATCTGAGACTGCTGCTGATCAAGTTGCTTTTGAAAAGTAGACAATTCCAACCCTTTACCTGCTGTTACTGCCAGACAGGCCCCCTCAACATCAGTATCTACCTCACAATGGTGAAGTCCAACCTTAGCTTGTCCAGAGGGACGCTCGCCCTCCTCCACCCACCTAATGGCCTCATGTCGCAATGTAAGAAAAGACAGTTGGGGATTATTTCGCACCCTGCTCTTAAGTTCGCGTCTTAGGGAAACATCACGTACATGCTCAATAAACTGGTCCCTCACTAATATATCTGATTCAAGCAGCCTATTGGGATAAGCACGCTTGATTTCTTCAATCAATGCCCACAGAGAATGAGAAAACTCCTTTAAAGACTCCCCATCCTTTTGTTTACGCTCAAAAAAACTGTCTTTGCAGGCTAACAAAGGAAGAGGAGGAACCATAGACTTCTTTTAGAATTTTTAAAATTGTATCCGGATCTTCCCTTTCAGCTAACGAGCGAAATCTAATTTCCGCTTTTGCTTCTCCTTCCAAATGATCATAAAGGAAGAGGGCCTTCTCTCTGCTGGTCATATTTATTTCTCTCAGACAGGTTTCAACATTTTCTACCCAATCATGGATTGAGGGGTCAGGTTTTAATTTTGAGCCTGAGAAGAAAGGACATTTCCTCTCTCTCTGAACATACACCACACGATCAGATGTAGATTGTTGAGCAGACAAATTTGGTGGGGCCACATTGCTGTTTGAGGCAGTTCCACTAGTATTAGTAGCAGGATTAACAGTACCTCTTCCTCGACTGAGCTGTTCATTAGCCACTCGTAACCGCTGTACCTCCTCTCGAAGGGTTAAAAGTTCCTCCCGCTCCTGCTCTCGCTCTTGCTCCGGATTCATTTTACAAGACTTTGTATCTAAGTACCAAGAGAGACAAACACAACAGAAGCAAAACAAAGACAACCGTGCAATAGTTGCACACTTGTTGCTGGCCTTTGGCTTGAGTCACAGGTTCGTCTTGGCCGTCCAGTTGTCTTCTGTTGTCCAGAGCCAGCCACTGTTTCAGTTTAAACACAAATAAAAGAACATACATATATAAACAAATCAATGCCTTAACAACATCCTGCACGGCTACGCCATAAATGTGGTACCTGACATGCAGAATACCTACTCTGACTATGCCACCCCCTAAACCCAGGCGGGAGAAACCTATAAGCTCTCTAACGTGGCTGGTTCTCGGCCTTCCCCACAAAGGAACAGTTAACAAAAGGCATATGCGAAATACTCAAATTTATTACAAATAGTATAAATACAATCCAGAATGTAAGTAAGAAAGACTGCATGGGATAACTGGCTGAGACTCCTCAGGCTAATAAGGTCGGGTCAGCACACACAGCTCCCGTCTTGGAGAGGGGCCCTGGTGAGAGAGGGAGAGAGAGAGACAGCAAACCCAGCACCACAAAAGAATGCAACACGGCAAGCACTGCAAACACAAGAAGTAAATACCACTACAGGATACCACTACAAAATACCACACTGTGTTGTTTACCAGTACACACCAAGAAAATATCTCCCTCCATGTGGCACCCAACCCGAAAGGAGCAGTACTGAGTTGCGGATCCGGCCTTGTACAAAGACAGCCTATATGACAGGACAAAAGAGGAACAGCCAGCTCCCAGCACAAGCAGTTATAGATAGACAATGCAACCAAACAAAAAGACAAACAAAATGAAAGCAAACAAACAAACCCAAAAACGAACAGTAAAACAGTGGCTGGCCTGGTCCTTTGCAAGAGCGTTCACTACTCCCCACAGCACAGTGACACAGGAAGAAAGGAACATTCCAGTACAGAGCATCAGTGTCTGTAGCCCAGCACTCATAAATCTTAAAATCAGGCAGTCACCTCAGTGTCCTCCATGAAGAGTGAAACACATGGTTCTAGCATTCACCCTGCATGACAGGGGACCTTAACAGTCACAAAGAGCAAGTGGTGGAAGCAGCAAGAGAATGTGAGCTCTCAACAAACCAAACTTTATAACTTCCTAGTTAGTCATGTGACCTGCCCCATGTGACCACGCTTGCAGTCACACAAGCCACACTGGTTGCCAGTGCAGGTGGGCACATAAACCAGAAATCCCCACATCCCCACACAAGACAATGTTGTCACTTGGTACCATTAGTGACATTGCAGCGACGTTGTGACCTGGTCAGCTGATGATGTTGCAATTTGGTACCGTTAAGAACGGTGCCACAACATTTTGATTAGGTCAGCTGGTGACATTGCCATTTGGTGCCGTGGGAAACGTTTCCGCAACATCTGCCAATGACGTTGCCATGTAGTATTGTGAGTGATGTTGCCACAACATCATGATCAGGTCAGCTGATGACGTTGCCATTTAGTATCAGGAAATGTCCCCGCGACGTCAGCCAATGACGTTGACATGTAGTATTTGGAGTGATGTTGCCACAACGTTGTAAACGGGTCAGCTGATGACGTTGCCATTTGGTGCTGTGGGAAATGTACCGGCGACGTCAGCCGATGATGTTGCCATGTAGTATTTGGAGTGATGTTACCACAACATCGTGATTAGGTCAGCCGATGACGTTGCCATTTGGTGCTGTGGGAAATGTACCGGCGACGTCAGCCGATGATGTTGCCATGTAGTATTTGGAGTGATGTTACCACATCATCATGATTAGGTCAGCCGATGAGGTTGCCATTTGGTGCTGTGGGAAATGTACCGGTGACGTCAGCCGATGATGTTGCCATGTAGTATTTGGAGTGATGTTGCCACAATGTTGTAAACGGGTCAACTGATGACGTTGCCATTTGGTGCCATGGGAACCGTCCCCGCGACGTCAGCCGATGACATTGCCTGAAAAATGGTGCCACAACATCATGATCAGGTCAGCATTTTACCTATTGGTCGGGGATCAAACCAGCAACCCTTCGGTTTCAAGTCCTGACCAGTAGGCCATGAATAATATCTCGATATTTTTTGTGATTTTGACGATAACGATAATTAGTCTATCCTTTAAAAAAAAAATTAGAAGTCTGAATACTTTACAGCTCATTATTTATGAATAGCATCAATACAATAATAACCAATAACCTATCCTGTGACTTTTTAACCAAATCAACCAATGCATTGTCACTCTATGACACATTTCCAATTTTGCCCACTTGTGTGGCAATGGCATGGTCTAGCCAGCTACATTAAAGAAGATGACTAGGCCTAACAGTTTCCCAAGAGAAAGTCTGAAGCTGAAGTTCCTTTCAAAAACCTTTACTTAGGATTCACTGTAAAACTAAGCAGACCAACAGAGTACATCTAAGTTATTTCCTTCGATGTTTTGTTTTAAGAGAAATCATGTAGGCTAGCATTCCAAGTTACAGAATAGAAACTAATGCGTTAGCTTATGGCTAATGTATATGAGAAATCACATAGAGATGCTAACGGTTAGCATACACGAAGATATTTAGAGCGAACTTCAGTCCATTTACAAAAGGGTTACATGAGAAGAGTTCTTTGTTTACAACTGACTATTAAAATACTCAAAGGCAAATGTTTTCTCTCCATATAATACCATGTAGGAAAAAATGTGACTGTCTCATTAATGCTACGTGAACAGAAGTAGCTGCACAAAATCCCAAGTAGGTTACGTCTGGATCTCGCTACACAAAATAAACATTAGGCCTGCGTGTGACAACGTGGACCCACTAGCGATCATGTGACACTTATTCTGCTGCAACGGGGCTTCTCTTGCATACACCTCCTGGATTTAGTGAATGTATGGGGTTTCAATGCGTGATTTTGAGTGTTTTTTTCCTAGGGTTTAGGTAATTTAAATACTCGATAATGTAAATTTGCACATCGTTAAAACAACAATCACGATATTATTGCAGACGATATATATCGCCCACCCCTAGTCAGGATATTAGGCAAGATAGTCAGCTCTTGCTACAGGATCTGCATTGATCCGCTGCCTGTAGCGAGCAGTCTTTTCTTTGCTTGTTAGTGGGGCCATCTAGAAAAAAAGTATTTAAACATACACAGAGTTAGAAAAGGAATTGGAAAAGTAGAATGAATGCTTAATATTAACACATTTCTCTGATAAAAACATAATAATCAAAAAGAAGTAAGCTTAGTCCTCTCTGAAGTAGGATGGAAATTATTGAAATTTAGAAAAAATATGTGGTGAAATGTAGAAAGTTATTTAAAACAACTAAATGCATATAATGAATGAAAACATTTGCATACAGAAACTACAAATACATGATATGTGTTTTCTATCATTTAAGCAATCAGTGGTGGTCGCCCCACATGATGCTCGGTCACCCCAGATGATGTTTTCAAGTTTAATCAAGTATAACAGGCTAATGCTTAGCTATAGAACCCAAGCTAGCTTCTTCGCAACACATATCACTGACAAATTTACATTAAAAATAAAGATTTGTGTATAAAACTTATTATTTACAGTTTTAGGTTGGTCGCCCCACATGATATCAAAATGTGACGTATACACTGCAGCAGTTTTAAAGAGGATTTGTTTGTAAAAATGAGAGTGACTACTCACCTGCTTGTTGTCTCTGTGGGACCCTCACCATGAGGCTGGCTGATGCAACATCCTTTTTGAGATGATTGTCAAAATAAAAGTCCCTTAATTGTATTTTCTTGATGGTCGCCCCAGATGATATTTCAGACAATGAACATCTTCGGACAAGATTTGTTTGTTTATTATGATTGAAATGTGTGTACAAATGTTTCATAACTTTGTCAATCAATGGAAAACAAGTTTAAAATTATGCCAAATAGGGTAAGGATTATATTTAAATTATTTTAGTTTGATTTAAAACCAGTTGTCCAAACAGAAGTCAAGGCCGGACGGTCGCCCCACATGATGTTTTCACACTTCAGATGGCAGAAAATGGCCAATAGCCAATTATTTTTAAAAGAAATAAGAGTGGGCATATGTATAAGGGAGGTGGTAGACATACATGTTATAATTTTATTCATTTTAATGTTTATTAATTGGTAAAAAGTTCAGTTGGACAGAAAAAGCAAGCGTCACGTCTTTGACCCATTATTGAACGTCCTGTACTTGAACGGTTCAGTACAAATACCTGTACCTTTACATTCCTAGCCTAGAAATATATTTCTTCATCCATCAGAATGGCTGCCAACTAACTTTGAGACACAGCTCTTCAAAATTTTTTATCAATTCATCATAGCACAGTAATATAGAATGAAATGTGGTCAACAGGAAGGGTTGTGTTAGATTTTACAATGGCATCAAATACTAATCATAAGGACTGGAACTATCCATTTTAGAAAATACATTTTTTAACACATTCCTATGTTTAACTTTGCTTTCAGAAATGCAGTATATGATCCAAACAAATGCACATATGACCTTGATACAAGAAAAGAAAACTGTTCTTCAGTCAAATTTGACACAACTGGAGATTCAACATCGAGGTAGGTTATATTTTACATGGTAAATGAGGTAAATGCGGAGAAGCCTCCAGCAGTCCCAGTCAATTGAAGCCAATGTCTCACCTCACCCACTCTAACAATAGTAAGACAAGGTCTGTGTGTGTTGGTTTTATTTTCATTTGACTAGAATCACGTGCCACTGTATTGTAACACATAAAATACAGGCCAGACTATTGTCATTGACCTTGTTACAACTAGTACTCCCAGTGATGTGGCACTTTTCAGGTGAAATTTTCACTCTTTCATAAAAGCATGAATCTTGGTAAACTTGTACAGTTTGCAGGGATGTAAACAGCTTGCTTTTCAGCGACTCTCGCTTTTTTCACTTGGGTACGCTTGGGTACTTCAAAGGAGCAGTAGATGTAGCCTATAGCTCTGATAGCAGCTAAGAAAATATAGGCTTCACATCGTTGGGAGGCAACTCTCTGAGTTTGTACTAGGCTACATTTCTTACCTCTGCAGTAGTGTTGCACGGTTTATCGATACTAAAAAGGTATCACGATGCCTTCACGCAAAAAACGATACGATTTCCGACGTTTTTAGAATCGATACTTTATTAAAATAATAACGTTATGTTTCTGTCTGAACTGCTGCTCTCACTGCTCCTTGCACACATCTAGGCAAGTGGGTGTGTCAAGCAGGCAGGTCTGAGTGAGCGAGTAAGCAGGCAATGTCAACATAGTTCTTTGCCGACAGTCCTCGGCCTTGTGGATAAAACAAAAGGTGAAATCTGGAACTATTTAGGATACATCGCGAATAGTGAAGGCAAGCCATCAGGTACACAGAGGTCCATTAGTAAAATATGTTTCAAAGTCATTTAAAAGCAGTAGGCTACGCATGGAACTTGGCTAAACACCTCGCAGACATATCCCAACATTTTTAAAGAGTTCAAAGAACGACAGGTTAACGAATATGCTATAGAAAACACGACTACATGGTTAGTGCCAAGTTCTTCTTTTCTGTTTTAGTCTAGCCTAAGTGAAACGAGTATGGTTCTCTGGGATAAAGCGAACCTTCCTTCATCAATGAATTTTGACGAGACATAACGAGCTGTAATCATTTTGACAAGACATGACATAAGCTGTAATCATAGGGTGCTATGTTCATGCCAGAATAACATTACCATAACTTGTAAACAATCTATTTCATGTTCGGTGAGTACTACTGGTAATATTTGTCATGGCATGTAGACTGCAATTTGTTCAATAATTATTGCCCAGATGTAGGATAGGCTACCCAAAATGCACTAATTAAAGCCCACAGCATATAATACCACCAAAGCGTGTTGAGTCCTAATAATAATAGTGGCTTATTGTTACTTGGTAGCAAATCATGTTATCAAAGAAATAGACGTAATGTAGGAATGCACACAGATATATTGCAACAGGTAATGGTGTAGGCCTATCTGACGAAGACCTGAGTGGTTGGAACGTCGTACTTGTACACTGGGCGCAAAGAAGACTATCCTCACATTTTTCCCTTTGCAACCGTCAAAGAAATCCCATGAACACGGGAAGGCCTAGGTTAGCCTATACTGTACATCAGATGGCCTAAAGATTAGGCCCCTCTGCATAGCATTCAGTCATTTGCATGTAGTAATTTCAACACTGACCTTGATCTAGCCTAGTTTGGCTATTTAAAGCTACTTTATTGCCAAAACACAACACAATGTAAATTAACTATAACAAACAATAAAGGACTTAATCACACAAAGTAGGCTTACTATTTTACTGACTATAAAAAATAATAATTATGTAGGAAGTTTAGAAGTTTGGAGCCCAGAATTGACCTGCACACTACAAAAGTGCACCGAATTGACAAATGACTCAATACACTTGGAGGAGGTATGAGACTACGTTTACACGAAGCAGGGTATTTTCCTAAACGAATATCTGGCCATTTACGTTTGCAAATAAAACTGCATGTACACAAGACCGTTTTTTTTTTTAAATGTGTTTACACGAACCTGTGTACATACATGCTGTCATGAGCACGCCAAACCACAATGGCAGTCTAATGATAGCCTCAAGCTCACATTAACCAATCAGAACCCTGAAAAGTTGCACGTGAGAGCATGTAAATGTTAACATTGGTCGCACATTTGGTGTACTTCTGTTGCATACTGTGACGTTGGCTGCCCAAAACTCCGTTTACCACAGTTTAGAACCAAACGCATAAACGGAGTTTTCCCAAAAAAAACACTTTGGCCGGAGTTTTTTTGGATAACCGTTTTACGGGGCGAATTCTCCGTTTGCGTCTAAATGAAAGGCTCAAACGTAGGGAAATGTCTTCGTTTATAAAAAATACACATGCTCGTGTAAACGGGGTCTGAGTCCTTTCTTTTCCAGATATCTTAGGATTTCGCCGTAGTATCGTTTCAGTATCGAGCATCGTGATATTTATGGCAGGTATTTAGGGCTGGGACAACGTAATCGATGACGTCGACGCAAAATATGAGCGTCGATTCGTCAAGCATAACGTGTGCTGCTAAATATTTTTAATTTTACACCTTTAGTGTTTTCCATACGTTGAGTAATCTGTGGCTGGGCACCACGAAATCAAAACCGGCCACCACACATTGATGTTCTATGTTGTAGGCCTACTATTTAAACTAGAAATGCAATTCCAAGGAATTACCAGTGCATGAAAATGCTAAAGTTGTGATGTAAAATATCATGTATAGTTAAAACAGATAATACAGAGATGGTTACTACGGTGATGCTAGGATAGACATGGTGGTTGCATAGCTTAATCAAAGTTGATAGTTTAAAAGTAGACTGTTTAAAAGCTGAATGTAGATAGTTTAAAAGTTGTTGATAGACAGCTAGTTTAATAGATAGTTTAAAAGTAGACCGTTTAAAAGTTGAAGGTAAATAATTTAAAAGTTGTTGACAGACTGGAAGTTGAATGAATGTTGATATTCAAATAGTTTAATGGCTGTGTATAGGTAGATATTTGACGATAACTGAAAGTTGGAATGGCTCTAATGTTTGCTAGCAGTTATGCTAAGATTTTTAACTATGCTAACCATGCTACTTTGCTAATGTTTTATAGTAGTGCTAGCAATGCTAACCTGCTAACCATGCTACTTAGCTAACGTTTTCTAGCAGTTTAATGAATGTTGATATTCAAATAGTTTAATGGCTGTGTATAGGTAGATATTTGACGATAACTGAAAATTGGAATGGCTCTAATGTTTGTTAGCAGTTATGCTAAGATTTTTAATTCTGCTAACCATGCTACTTAGCTAATGTTTTATAGCAGTGCTAGCAATGCTAACATGCTAACCATGCTACTTAGCTAACTTAACTAACATTTTCTAGCAGTTTTGCTAAACATGCTAACTATGCTAGCAATGTTAGCATGCTAACTATGTTAACCATATTACTTAGCTAACTTAGCTAATCTTTTTTAGGAGTTATGTTAACTATGCTAACTAGCATGTTAGCATGCTAACTATGCTAACCATGTTACTTAGCTAACCTAGCTAATCATGTTTAGCAGTTTTGCTAAAAAATTTAACTAGCATGCTAACATGCTAACTTTGCTAACCATGTTACTTAACTAACCTAGCTAATCATTTTTAGCAGTTTTGCTAAAAATGCTAACTAACATGCTAACTATGCTAACCATGTTACTTAGCTAACCTAGCTAATCATTTTTAGCAGTTATGCTAACTATGCTAATCATTTTTAGCAGTTTTGTTAAAAATGCTAACTAGCATGCTAACTATGCTAACCATGTTACTTAGCTAACCTAGCTAATCATTTTTAGCAGTTTTGCTAAAAATGCTAACTAGCATGCTAACTATGCTAAGCATGTGACTTAGCTAACCTAGCTAATCATTTTTAGCAGTTTTGTTAAAAATGCTAACAATGTTAACATGCTAACTTTGTTAACCATGCTAACTAGCTACAGTGGGTAGGAGTCATAGTTGATGAAAAGTGTTGACATAGTTGATGACAAGTTAAAAGTTGTTGACAGACAGCTAGTGAATGTATATAGTTTAAAAGTTGAATGTAGATAGTTTAAAAGTTGTTGATAGACAGCTAGTTTAATAGATAGATAGTTTAATGATAGCTTAAAGGAACACGCCACCCAAAATCAGTAGTGATATATGTTCTTACCGTAACTTTCACGAGTTGAGTCGTACCTCTCCCGCGTCGGTTGGTGCACTCAAACGCTCTGTCGCGCGGCGCGAATGTGTTAGCATGTTGCTATGCTAGCGGGCTCTGCCGTGGCCGTAGACAGAGGCACATAGCAGTATTCAAACACCTCCACGTTTTACCTACTTAAATACAGTTGCACGAGTAGTTGATGAAAAATGTTAGGGCACACAACATGAAACGTGACGATTTTTCAAGCGAATAAACATGAGAACTACAATGTGTGGCGCAATAGCACTTGGGAGTACTTCGACCTAGCGTGGTAATATTATTAACACCTAATTGTAGATCCTATCCACCACAGAGTTTAGAATCCATGCTGGATCGACCCTCAGCCTCTCCCTCCCCTCTGAGCGAGAGAGGCACACACACTAGAGATGCGCTGATGGGCTATTATTTCAACCATAACTGCATAGCAAAACTTATCATCCATCAGCCATCCATCAGCACCAAAGTTTGTTGACCAATTTTCAAAACTGCACCCGCCCACCATCCGCTGGTTGTTTTAATGTAGGCTATATGGGTGATGCAGCGCTGCTGACGTGAGGCTAGAAAGCCCTTGCCTGTTCTAGAAAGATTGATCTAATGCAGCAAATATATTAAAAGGCAAAAGTCGTACATTGGCTAGGCCTATCCCCAGAATATCAGCAGCAAACTCAGTCTCTGTCGCGCAAAACAGTCTCCAAATAAAACGCACATCGGCCTGTTGCCTATTCTGCCAGCTTGTGACAATATATCGTCCAAAATGCTTGATTGCATTGCATTCTCCACATTTTTAGCTACATTTTCATGTACCACATCAGCATTTTTGTTCAGTGAATCTTTTGTAAATTGCTTTACAATTACCGTAATGCAATGCAATCAAGCATTTTGGACGATATATTGTCACAAGCTGGCAGAATAGGCAACAGGCCGATGTGCGTTTTATTTGAATAGGATGTGTAGTCTTAATTGACCCAGATTGTATGCTTAAAGCCTGAGGCTGCAGGTGGCCTGAACACCTGCCATAGGATTCTAATTGCTTAATGGCCGTATTATGATGTCATAATCGGCAATGTTAAGTCTATGGGGAATTTTAAAAAGTTTTTCTTTATAGGCCCGTACACACCGAGTCCGATTTTTCGGACGAAATATTCGCACGAAATTACGCAGCCTATTAAACACATGCATTCGTATTAGTCTGTACACACCGAGGACGAAATTCGTTGCGATTAAAAACATTTTCGCAACGGTCTCATTTCATGCGAAATTTCGCATGCGAAAAACAGCTGTTGACCAATCAAATAATGATTTTGCAGGGTTCCATTGATGTCACAATAGAACGACGAGCAGAAAAAAAGCTGATAGATTGGGTGATACTACTGCTCAGTGCTCACGATGACTAGTCTCCTTAATAGGCCTATATGCCAAAGTTACAGAGAGTTTACGTTACAGTAGACTCTCTCAAGTGTTCAAGAGTAGGCCTACTCCTGACGAACTTCTTACGTAGTGCAAACTCCTTACAGACAGCTTTGCCCACTTCTTACCACCGTCCCATTTTACACTCAACCAAAAAGAATTAAATCTCACTAAAGACAGAGGGCTTCTCCCTGCACATATTTGCAATGAAAAAATACAACATGCATTCATGGAAATGGAAGTTTTAAGAATAGGTCATGATAGGCTATGCTGCTGACATAACAGCATTATGTCCAGGGTTACCACTATCGTAATTTTGCCTCACATTTCCTGGTGCGTTAACTTTGCTTTATGCTTCATAACTGAAGTAGCCCAATGTGGAACTCTGAAAAACTTTCTGTGGATCTTATAAAGGTAAGCTAATGACTGATAGGCTATCATTATTAGCTTTTGCTGTTTGTTGGATTATCGTCATACAAGCTGATCAATTTTTACCACTTGTTGCAGCAGTGCGATTTTATCCCATGCTCATTTCTACAGGCTGTCTCTGTGCCTCCGCTTCTTAGCAGATACATTTTGATGTAGCCTGCGTGTGAAATGGTTTCGTGAGATGTAGGCCTACATGATATAGGCTATGGCCGTTTTATAGCGTGTTGGCGTATAGCATTTTGGCATGTAACATTTTAAACGAGGCCTTGCCTACCCTACAGCTTGTTAGGCTACACCAGTCCGCCCAAATGGCATACCTCGAGTCCAATATGCGGGCACCCCTGGCTGCAGCTTGCAGATCGGGGATGGGCTCAATGTGGGGCAGAGCGCAACGTTGAACTCAGCACAAAATCAGCTCGTCATTCCCTGCTGACCTCTCTGTGTCCGTCTATTTACCCGGACTCAGAGTTTTTCTCAAGGAAGAATGCTTAATTCTATAAAAGCGTATCCTCCTTAAACTACTGCCAACGTTAATCATGTCTCTTCCCGCCTAGCGTTAGAATTGCGTGTGTGTTGTGTAGTGGGGTGGGGTGGGTGTATGGGTGCACTAATGAGCCCAACCAACTTATGTTGGACTGCACAATTATCACAATAGCACAAGTAGAATAGACAAGGGATGGGAAGGATGGCCGTAAACTTTAATTCCCCCAGCACCTCTCAAGCCAATTAGGCCTACACGGTTCCATGAATGATCAAGGCTATAATCTGTTTCAAATCTTGATGATTTTATGAGTTCTCCCTGCTTACTGAAAGTCGCTGTGTGAACCTGCGTGACGTGAGTGCGAAATAGAATGCGAAATATTAAAATAATCGCATCGGACTTGGTGTGTACACTTTGAGTGCGAAAATTTCGCACACGAATTTTTCGCATTTTCGTACTGTTATTTCGTATCGTATCTGGTGTGTACGGGCCTTAATAGTTTAAAAAGTATAAAAGTTTCAAAGTTGAAAAGACATAGCAACCCGATCTGTTTGAAGACCTACGTTACAAAGTTTGAATGAAGTTTCTAAGTTAAACTGTTCAAGAGAAATTGCGTCTAGAAAAAGTGGTAAGCGGAATAATAATAATAACTAGAATTGCGGTTCCGAGGAACTGCAAGAGTGGGTTTGATCTGGGGCACGGAACTCAGCCTCATCCAAGGATTCTAACGGTACCTCATTTATGAAAATCGGGCACACGGATCAAAAGTTATCTGCATCAACGCAACATCCAATAAGCTAAAACGCATAAATAACGTGGTTGCTATGCTGGTTGCTAGGGCAATCATGCTGGTTGCTCAGGTGGTCGCTAGGTTAAAGGGCAGTGCCTCCTGAGAGGCCTGAAGGGTCAGTTCTGAGGTTGTTGACTGCTGAAACCGAAAAATGGACTGCATTTTCTTAAAAGACAATGTGACTGAAGTGCGGGCAAAGTTTGCACAGAAATGTAAGATTTTTCCCACCCTCATCGACCTTGTCATAAAACTTGTTTAAATGATCACACGACGCCTCCTTGCTGCTTTGTCGTCTACATCAGCCTTTCTCAAACTTCTTTGACCTGAGGCCCAGTCAAGGCATACTTTGGGGTCAAAGGGCCCACCTACATGAACCCACCCCCTCCTCCCACCCCCCATCAAATTGTAATATCATCACAATTATTATTTTTTTTATACTATATTGCTATACATGCACTTTAAAACAGTCAATGTTTAAAGTGCTAAGATTGTTCACAAAAGTTTGTGAAAGCATGCACATCAGAGTACTGCTTTACTAATGTAAAATATAATTAGGCCTACACTAGTTTCATTGTTTTTGCATTGTTGCATGATTGATATGCTATTTAATTACATTTCATTTGAATGCCTGAATGTAAGAATTCAGGAAACACAATACCAGCTTTTAACATTTATGTTGTTTACTAGTTTATGTAAATCACATAACACATGAACTGTTTACATACTACTGATAGCCCATTACTGTACACAATAATACTGTGCCCATTCATTAACATATATTAAACATCAGGCGTCTTGTTTACACATTTAAACCATATTTGCACTTCGAATTTCGCTTCCAAACTGTAATAACTACATCTACGAAGTCTAAAGAAGATAACCATGTAGTCTGTTCATAGATAAGATACATTTTGACAGAACTACAGACTTCGTGAAAGTAGCCGCCCTACATAAAAGGCTCCATTAACTTCATTGCAAAATCGCGGTTGGTCTGTTTACACACTAAAACCATATTTACACTTTGAAATTCGCTTCCAAATTGTAGTAACTACATCTACGAAGTCTAAGGAAGATAATCATGTAGTCTGTTCATAGATAAGGTAAATTTTGACAGAACTACAGACTTCGTGAAAGTAGCCTAGTAGCCCTACATAAAAGGCTCCATTAACTTCATTGCAAAATCGCGGTTGGTCTGTTTACACACTAAAACCATATTTACACTTCGAAATTCACTTCCAAATTGTAGTAACTACATCTACGAAGTCTAAGGAAGATAACAGTGTAGTCTGTTCAACGATAAGATACATTTTGACAGAACTACAGACCTCGTAAAAGTAGTACCTAAAATGAGTGTGATAAATGGCCATCACGTAGCCTAAAGCATATAGCACTAGCATATGACAACAGCAAATAGCTAACATTTACGTTAGCCTAACTTACTTATCGTTGACGTTGACCCGTTGACGTTCTTTTTAATAAACTGCCTGTAGACTTACACAGTTCTGAATGCTTCGGTTTACATGTAGATACCCTCATTATGCTACGGTGTAAGTGTGTTGCTATTTGGAGCCTTGGTAGCTATTTATTTTTACTATGTTTAGTTCAAGTGCTCTGGTTCAAGCATCGTTGTGTTTGGTGGGTCAGGTGACGAGTCGTCGGATCACAGCACAGCACCCAGAATGCATTGCAACACACCGTCTTAAAGGGACACATCGTTAGGTCGGCTTTAAATAGCATACAGAACCTATAGTCATATAACGTTGTCTGTAAGCTCCACAGATCGTGGCAAGACAATTGAATTGATTGTGGACTTCTTGCCGGGCAATAATGAGTAACTTAACTTGGATAGTGATGCGTGGATGTGCATAATATCTGTATGAATGCGTGTTTCTCAATAAATTCTCTAAATAATCTCTACAACTGTACACATGACTGTGTTTGAATGGAGCTAGCTGGGCATAGAACTGGGCTGAATGGATTGGGAAAATATTTATTTATTTTTTTAATGACCTATATGAACATGGTTTGGCTTTAAAAAAAAAGATGAGACATTATGAACATGGTTTGGCTTTAAAAAAAAAGATGAGACAGCGCTTCGCGCTGTCTCATCTTTTTTTACATGACCTTTACAACCTATATGAACATGGTTTGGCTTTAAAAAAAAGATCTTTTTTTACTTTACCTTTACACTTAGTGCTGGCAAGGCATTGAACTGGGCTTCTTTCAAGGATTCCAACGGTACCTCATTCATGAAAATCGGACATACGGGTCAAAAGTTACATGCACACACCTTCATATACACAGACAGCCCAGCCCAGCCCATTAGAGCTCTGCCAGATGGCTCAGAACTCTGCCAGGTGCAAGCTTAAACAATTAGAGCTGTGATGTCACAATCGAATTAGAATCCTTGAACATTCCGCCATTCATTTCAATGGGGCCGAAAAACGCAGAAAAACGGGAATACCGCGAAAACAACAAGGGCCAGCGACACGAAATTAACAAGCAAGTTACACCGGTTCGGGCCTGAATTTTTGGAGTTCGAACCGCGTCGATAGCTCAAACGGTCTAGGAGCAGTAGTTCGGCCAAAAAGTGGGTGAAAAGGAATAATAAACTAGAATTGCGGTTCCGAGGAACTGCAAGAGTGGGTTTGATCTGGGGCACGGAACTCGGCCTCATCCAAGGATTCCAACGGTACCTCATTTATGAAAATCGGGCACACGGATCAAAAGTTATCTGCATCAACGCAACATCCAATAAGCTAAAACGCATAAATAACGTGGTTGCTATGCTGGTTGCTAGGGCAATCATGCTGGTTGCTCAGGTGGTCGCTAGGTTAGAAGGCCAGTGCCTCCTGAGAGGCCTGAAGGGTCAGTTCTGAGGTTGTTGACTGCTGAAACCGAAAAATGGACTGCATTTTCTTAAAAGACAATGTGACTGAAGTGCGGGCAAAGTTTGCACAGAAATGTACGATTTTTCCCACCCTCATCGACCTTGTCATAAAACTTGTTTAAATGATCACACGACGCCTCCTTGCTGCTTTGTCGTCTACATCAGCCTTTCTCAAACTTCTTTGACCTGAGGCCCAGTCAAGGCATACTTTGGGGTCATAGGGCCCACCTACATGAACCCACCCCCTCCTCCCACCCCCCATCAAATTGTAATATCATCACAATTATTATTTTTTTTATACTATATTGCTATACATGCACTTCAAAACAGTCAATGTTTAAAGTGCTAAGATTGTTCACAAAAGTTTGTGAAAGCATGCACATCAGAGTACTGCTTTACTAATGTAAAATATAATTAGGCCTACACTAGTTTCATTGTTTTTGCATTGTTGCATGATTGATATGCTATTTAATTACATTTCATTTGAATGCCTGAATGTAAGAATTCAGGAAACACAATACCAGCTTTTAACATTTATGTTGTTTACTAGTTTATGTAAATCACATAACACATGAACTGTTTACATACTACTGATAGCCCATTACTGTACACAATAATACTGTGCCCATTCATTAACATTAAACATCAGGCGTCTTGTTTACACATTTTTTGCGCACATATTTTCATGCACTGTAATTAAAGATAAGATAAAATAATTTCATTGAGCTGCACTTAGCCTTTCCTCACCCCGCCTGCTCTCTCTCGTAACGAGGCCGCTGCTCCTCCTCTGCATGTGCATTTAACAAAATATTCACGATTGTTGAAGGATTGTTGTTGCCACATAGAAGCACGGCATAGAACACAGTGGGCTAAATTGCTATTAAATCCATGCTGCGCAAATTTGCAGCATTAAAACTGCTGCATTAAAGTTAAAGTAAACTCTGCTAAGGTCTTATCACAACATAGTACATTGAGGAGACTGAACTAAGTTAAGTTACAGTATGCAATCAAGCAGTATCTCAAAGCTAACGTTAGAATACTGTTTGGGTGTCAAGTTTAGCATGCTTACTTGCAGCTGCTTATTCGTTACTCATGCAGGGCTCATTTTATTGACTCTGAATGTTTGCAAAATCCCGATGTAAATGGAAAAGTGTTTTCCAACACTCAAAAGTGCTTGTCCAAAGGAGAAGTACGAACCGTTATTTGAACTAACTACGTTATGAATTGCATCCACACATCAGCAGCCTTTAACTGTGTTAATGTTAATTGCAAGGAATCCCACACGAACGTCTTAAAATGACAGGCACTCAATTAGACATACACTACTGAACTTTATTGAATGCTACCTCTGACTAAGAATGCATTACTTTGCACTTGTATAGTCTTTTATTTTGGAATCTTCAGAGCAATAAACATATATTGCAATGTTAAAGAATTCTTGTTTTTTTCATTCAGATGTGTAAATAAACATGTATAAGTTGCTATTAGTGAATTAATGGGGAGATAATCGAATCTAATCGAAATCGAATCGGACTGAAAAAATTAATCGTTTAAAAAATAATAGTTTATCCCAGCCCTACAGGTATTGTATCAAAGTCATAATTTTGGTATCATGACAACACTACTCTGCAGTAAATCTAATTCAGCTGGAAGTTTTAACCCGCCACTGTGGACTTGATTAGTTTGTAAACTTTTGTTCAGCTGACGCTGGCATCTGGCGTTGGTGCTGCCACCTGATTGTGATCATCCAGAACCGTAGGCTACAATAATAAAAATGTTCCACCTATGAGCCTATCAGTAACAAAGTTCGATCTGCGCAAATAGAGCTGCACAGTCCCGCCCACAGCCAAAACGCGGTTAGGTGCCGGATGTAAGATTCCCATTCATTTGTCCCATTGACGTTTGGAAAAATCCGTATCTAAAGAGTTTTACAGCATGTCTTAGGCTAACCAGCTACGGCATAACTCATAAGCATACAACATATCATTTCGAGTGAAAAAACGAAGAGAAATTCCAAAAAAAGTCAAAGGTACAAGACTGTGTACATATTTTCATTTCCGAGCGAAGGAACTACTCATCCCATAAACCACCGGGCCTCACTGAAAAATATATAAGCAGCACGAACCAGCGCGAAATCGTTCATTTCCAACCGGCGACAGCAGCGAACCCTTTCCTCCAAACAGTGATTTTTATATAGTGAATGTGCAGTTAATAGCAGTTATTTCAGGAGTAATCGTGTAAATAATAGTGTTTTGATATTGAATTTTATATTTATCATCGTGTATTTTATATCGTGTGTGTGAAAGCGGTTAACGTTAACGGCAGTGCTTCGTAACGTTAGAACTCATCCTATGCTGTCATCACTGCTCAGTCGGGCTGATGCATGGTCTGCTCTTGGACCACCATATTCAGTTTATTAATTTGACGTGAATTATTACACAAAATGTTCATTAAATGCACGAAGTATTCCTAGGTTAATGATTAATATGAATCATACAGTATGAAGGCTACCTAGCTAATGTTAACTAGCACTACTAGCAGCATTAACATTACAACCTCCCTGCTTAGCTAACTCACCACAACTTTGTAGGTCTTGTCCCTCATGCTGCTGACCCTTACAAAACCCACAAACTGACTCTCGGACACACAACAGTCAATAATGTGACCCAATTTCACTCACTGGCTTTCACCCCTTTGGACACTCACTAAAACATAATATTCATACCTGTGTTGCAGCATGTAGGCTAATGTTAGCTGCATTATGTAATGACATACAATGTCGGAAATGCTAAAGGTTAGCCTGTCGGCTAGTGCTAGCCTACCTGAAAAGTTTGAGTGTTTAAACTAACATTTACAGTGGTCTATTTGATAGTGTATTGGCCCTGACTAAGTTCGTGTGATGTATAAACCCCAATCCTTGTTGATACAAGTACCAATATTCGTCAAGAAAGTTTTTAATCACATTAAGATTTTCGCCATAGGCAGTAAAAAACTCCTCCATCTTTGTCAATATTTGTCCGCTGAGAAAGTTTCAAACTATGACCATAACGGCCTTTCCACCAATCAGAGGCATCACTGTGGGATTGTGGGATTGTTCAGGATTGTGGGTAATGAAGTACTTATCCAAGAGATCGCGAATAAAAGGCATTTATCTCAAAACAAGGTTAGTGCCCCACGAACTCTTGGTGTCTATAGGAGCATATACAATCGCTTAGTACAACCGTAGCTGGTTTTAAGTCTACCATGTGCAGTTAAGTTTTATGGCTTACACCGCAATTGTCAATGGAGAAATTGCATTGACTTTTTACATCCGGCATCGGCTGTGGGCGGGACTGTGCAGCTCTATAGCAGTACCCTGTATTCTATTTAAAAAGGGTGTCAACAAAATTAACATAGTGACCGACAACATTTTGTAGCCGAGGCCTAGTAATGTTATGTGGGAATTGCAAGAAAACGAGTAAAAACAAGGGCTTGTGTCGTTTATTACAACTAGTCCGTGAGCCAGAGTGGTTGGTCGTTAGCGAAAAAGTGGCAAAGGCTACCATACCTTTTCTGAAAGCCTGGAATCTCAGCTTTCCGATGATGTGTGATGGCCATCTGACAAGAGTAGCTGTTTTGAGTTATCACACATAATGTAAACTAAGGTTGAGAAAATAATGCGTATAAATCAAGCAGTACACTGACATAGCTGAAAATCTATATTGGACATATTGGAATATTTTATTTTGTTATGTTTGGTATAATTTTAAAGGGGAGACTCTGAGCTTTCATTTAAATCCTTATGTGAACATTTTGGATAAGTACAGCCAACCCTGGAGCTCTTCAAACCTTTAATCACACACATTTTCCTGCCATTTCCGCCTAAGTCATCTTTTATCTTTTAATCCTGTGGCACCAGGGAGCATCAGAGAAACAAAATCCAAACACTGAAATACTGGCATGACCCTAAGGAGTCAGAAAATGTATCATTTACCCATATTATCTGATTTGGAGGGGGTGATTTTCAGTCTTATATCAGACATGGCGTTTGAGAAAATAATGCATATAAATTAAGCAGAACACTGACATAGCTGAA
This sequence comes from Alosa pseudoharengus, assembly GCF_046254945.1. NCBI lineage: Eukaryota > Metazoa > Chordata > Actinopteri > Clupeiformes > Clupeidae > Alosa > Alosa pseudoharengus. The sequence continues at coordinate 1,860,924 of NW_027468620.1, read as the reverse complement.
AATCCAAAAACGGTATAACAAATAACAAATGAAACATTGATTTCCATGTTTTAAGGTGTGGTAAACCCAATTATGACATTGCCATTACTCTAAAAGGTCAAGGTCATGACCTTTAGGCATGGTCAATGACATTTTATGACATTTTCGCACAGATTGCATCATTCAAGGCCACGACACTAATCAAAGTCTTTGTCAGAATCCTCATCAGAGGAATAGGATTGATTCTCATCAGCAAAGTCATCCTTCTGGTTTTTGCACTGTCTTGCATGGCATAGGTCAGTGCAGGCCAAGTTGTTGGCAACACACTGACATGATGGAGTGACACAGGCCCCGTCCACACGGAGACGCTTTTTGGGTTAAACGCACAGGTTTTGCATCATCTTGGCCGATCGTCCAAACGAATCCTGTAAACGCACTGCCCGAAACTGCACTTTTTTGAAACCTGGTCCCAGGGTGGAAAAATCTGAAACCGTAGCCCTTGCGAGTTCATTTGGACGGCAAAACCACATACTTGCGTATTGATTATGTCATCACCACAAAACAGCTGCCCTGGACTTGACACTTATAGTATTGCCTAACAATACTAGTTTTCATACATGACATTACCTGCGATCACAGTCAGTAGGATAAATAACACAGCTGGTGCTGCCCAGCGCCAATAGCTCATGACTTGGTGGACTGAACAGTGTTTCCCCTGTGTTTTCTTGATGCATTCTAGCTACTGTCAGTGACGCGAGAGAATTAGTCAGAAGTTATTAGGGAAGTGCAGGGTAAGTTTAAATTAATTTGTGTATAGTGCCGGTGTCATTCATTTTACATGTCTTACAACATAAATAAATGCATTCATAGTCTAGTGAAGTCAGATATGAGCATACAAAGACGCTTAGAACTCATGTTAAGCCTATGGTATATGCGCACTAAATGCAAATGCGCGATTTGATGCAGGCAAAAGTATTGACCGTTACTAATGAAGGTAGCCTATTATAGCAATATTATAAATGTGGCGACGGAATAGTCTAGAACTTGGGTAGGCCTAGCGTTTAGTAGCCTATGCACTTGCGGTGATAGCCAAAACTAATGTGAATCACGGACTATCCTACGACCAAAGAAAGTAAAGTAGATTTGTACCTGTGTTAGCTAAATAAAGGACGGGACTGCACCCTTCACAAACCGTAAAAAATATTAATGAAATAGGGATATAAAGTAACGCGTTGATTCGTGTTGAGATGGATCCGTTCAGACGCAAATATTCTTGATACGGTTCCAGGGAAGACGGAGGAAAAAAAGATCAGTTTGGTATGTGTGGACTAGCCCACAGTCCCTCTTGCATGAGCAGGACAGAAACTCAAGTACTGCTTGTGGACCAATGGAGACATTGAACCAGTCTATGGAGAGCTGCAAGTCACCATCTTGGTCCACTCTAGACCACCCATGCTCAACTGGGGAAGGAACTTCAGGGTTGTTCTCAAGGCATCTTCTCCAGATAGTACCTTGATAGTTAACTCTGAGACAGTGCTTCCTGAGAGAATCTGAGCATGGAGGTAACTGCCAGGATTCTATGCCTTTCTTTGCACAAAAAAGTGCATACCTCATTTCATTGATGTTGGTGATTCTGGAGCTGTACATTAACTCCTGTGAGGCTGCATACTACAACTCTGGTATCATTGTCCAGTCTGCCCCAACCCTTTGAAAGGTCTCACAGAAGTTTTCATTCTTCAGAAGAAGTTTTAGGGCTGACACTTTACCACAACCTGCAAATGCACTTACAGTGTCTGTAACACAACTGACACAACTGTGAACCCAGACCACGAGTGAGTTGTGAGATGTTTATGTAACTGGTGCGATTCTTTGTCCCTGTCTTCAGGAACAGGTCACATGTGAGTGTGTCACTGGTAGCCAGGCTCATCACCAAGACATCAGTGTCATCAGACACAAGGATGACAGATTTGTGACTAGTCCTTGAAGCATGGACTAGCATACGGGTGGCAGCCTCTTCCTGAGTAGACGACAGGTCTGCTACCTTGTGTACTCCCTGTTGGGTCAGCTTGTAACACTGATCTTTGGTTGTAGTGTACAGAACCTTTTCACCGAGTCTTGTTCTAGACTGTTCTTTGCTCCACTCTTTGAGCAAGAAGGTAGCAAGATTTGTTTTGTTGTTGTTGCTTTGTAGGAATCTCTTCCATTGCTGAACTCTTTGCCCTGCAGTGATCTGTCTGACCTCTGTGCCTGAGTCTGCACCCCTGGCCACTCTCTCCATGTGTTTGATAGAAGCCTCATTATATACATCAAAAACAATGTCAACACAGGTGCTGTGACTTGCTTCAGCTAGCACAGTGGACAAGGCATAGTCTGCAATATCAGCAAATGTCTTGCCATCACCGTTCAGCTTCTGAACAAGTGCCATGCCATCTATTACGCAGGTGGAATTTAATGGCAATGATTCAGCAACACATGGGAACTTGAGCAGTTGCTTGGCAAGTGAGTATTTGTAAGTCTTCCTCACATTGCCATCTGGTGAAGCAAGAGCCCACGGAAGTGTTCAAAGGGGATGAGATAACACCTCCTTCAGGTTGAGCTGTCTACTCTGTGCAATCAGTACCATCTGGGCAAATATTCGATTATCAGCTTTGAGGATAACTTATTTATTCCTTTATTGCATGTATTTGCCTTTCCCTGCATTGAGGAGAACGTTTTCAGTTTCATCTTGGAGAGTGGTGCATGGAACTGCTTTGCAGGAGGATTACTCTCAACACGCTCAGCAGAGAAGGTTCTGTAGGCATTCTTGCCAATGGTGTGTGAATTCAGAAGGTCTTCAGCAACATCTGCTGGTGCTGTACTTCTAGTAGACAGAGAAACAAGGGACTCACCATCTGCAAATGGATTTATCCAACTAGAATCCAACAGCTCAACAGTGCTTGTAATGTGTTCTTCGTCTTTGCCAATTCTGCTTTGTCCAAGGTCACTTTGTTGGAGTCCCAGGGAGCTTTTCAATATAGACAGGTAAGTGCTTTTGTACTCAGCAGTAAGGTAATATCTTGAGACACCTGCTGGGTTCAAGCTGAACCCTTTTGTGCCTCCAGCTGTCTGAGTGTCCCGATTGACAGTTTCCTCTAGGGTCTGGTCAATTGGAACCCTGCCAAATGTGTTTGTTGCCACCTTCACAGAGAAACATGTACAGATCTGGTTTCTCATGTTCAATATGGCTCATCTCTGAGTAGTAAGCAGTGAGTGACCTTGCATAATTCAGATTAAGTATAAGTATAAGTACATATACTCTTTTGATCCTGTGAGGGGAAAAGGGAAATTTGGTCTCTGCATTTATCCCAATCTGTGAATTAGTGAAACACATTCAGCACACAGTGAACACACAGTGATGTGAAACACACACTAATCCCGGCGCAGTGAGCTGCCTGCAACAACAGTGGCACTCGGGGAGCAGTGAGGGGTTTGGTGCCTTGCTCAAGGGCACGTCAGCCATGCCTACTGGTCGGGGTTCGAACCGGCAACCCTCCAGTTCCAAGTTCTAACCAGTAGGCCACGGCTGCCCCACGGCTTATCATAAGCAAATGTCCAGGGGATGATTGATCGAATGCTAGCCATGCGCAATGCCCAGTTTCCTTCACGTGATGCCCTCACAAGGTTTAGTACAACCTCCACCATGTTAATATATGACATCCAGAAGCTGGCCAGTGGACCTTGCTGAGACCTGCAGGAATTCACAGAAGTACTAATGGACCTTTCTGACTCTGTACTCTGTAAGACTGTACGGTCAAGTGATTCTTCTACAGTGGTTGATGATATACGCTCAGAAAAGACACTCAAGTCTAGGGGCAGGATATCTAAGAGATCGTGGGCATCAGGATGGTTCTCTGTGAGCCACTGGGGAAACTAATTCCAGACTAGCCTCAGGAGGGCTTCATACATGATTTTGTACTTATGGCCATCCAAAACACCACTGACAGATCCCTCAGCCACAGCTCCACATTCAATGCATATGGCCCTTAGGCCTGCAGCCTGGAAGTGCTTCCCAATCACACCCAAGAACATACAGATGGTGTGAAAGACTCCAAGTCTTGGCACAATGTTGGGAAACCTGTCACCATGTGCCCACAGAATTTCTGTAACTTTACAGTAGAGAGCCTGATCAAAGGCATGTTGCTGATGTGTAAGGAAGTCATGATTTTGTTTTAATTTGAAGGAGAATCTCATGAACAGTTGCCATCTGGGTGGCAGGGGCATTGATGGTTGGCAGATAGCTGACAACACTGGGAATAACATCCACAGAGTTTGATGCTAAGATGTTGCAACCTGTCCAGATATGGACGCTTTGATTTGTGGTTTGATTTGACGCTTTGATTTGTGAGTGCAGTCTGCATAGCAACCATAAGAAGTTCTTCTTCAAAGCATCAGCACAGATATCTGTCTTGACCTCAACATAGGATCTAGTTGGAGGACCACACCTAGTTCCCACAGCATACATTGGCAGAGCTGGCAAAGATACAGAGACAGTTCTTTGTTTGCTCTTGGGCACATCACAAGCTGGTCTAGGCAGTTCAGGACCGAACATCTGAGGCTGCACTGCTATACCCTTGACCTGTCAGTGTCTCTTCCAGCCTGTCAATATTGTCCCTGGCCTTGAATGATGCAATCTGTGCGAAAATGTCCACACCTTAAAACATAGGAATCAATGTCTCATTTGTTATTTGTTATAGCGTTTTTGGATTTTCAGCTATGTCAGTGTTCTGCTTAATTTATATGCATTATTTTCTCAAACGCCATGTCTGATATAAGACTGAAAATCACCCCCTCCAAATCAGATAATATGGGTAAATGATACATTTTCTGAATCCTTAGGGTCATGCCAGTATTTCAGTGTTTGGATTTTCATTCTCTGATGCTCCCTGGTGCCACAGGATTAAAAGATAAAAGATGACTTAGGCGGAAATGGCAGGAAAATGTGTGTGATTAAAAGTTTGAAGAGCTCCAGGGTTGGCTGTACTTATCCAAAATGTTCACATAAGGATTTAAATGAAAGCTCAAAGTCTCCCCTTTAAAATGATACCAAACATAACAAAATAAAATATTCCAATATGTCCAATATAGATTTTCAGCTATGTCAGTGTACTGCTTGATTTATACGCATTATTTTCTCAACCTTAGTTTACATTATGTGTGATAACTCAAAACAGCTACTCTTGTCAGATGGCATACATCATTGGAAAGCTGAGATTCCAGGCTTTCAGAAAAGGTATGGTAGCCTTTGCCACTTTTTCGGTAACGGTTTCCATATTTTGAGGCCCTGGCTCACGGACTAAACGGTAGGAAAACTATTAATCAAAGACGGCGCTGTCCATCAACAAAAACACTATAGAGTTAAATTGTAATTGTAAGGATCTGGCCTGGACTGAATGTGTTTGTGCCACCCTAGTGGCCATTCTCTGTAGTACTTTGTGTTTGTGTCCAGGGGGGTATTCCATCAACCTCGCTAAAGGCCAAACCTGGCTTATTTCGATAAGTCTCGCTAATTTTAGTGAGAATTCCGTTCCATTAATGAGGTTAACGTGAATCCCAGCTTGGTAACCAAGGGAATTTATGCCACAGAACTAACCTGCTCCGTAGCAGGTTAACTTTCAAGCTAAATTAAGCTGTGTTGCAAAAAAAAATCAGTCGGAAAACAAGTCCAAAAAGATGGTTACGTCAACCTGTGCTCTCGTCACCTGTAGCATACTACTTCAAAAATAGAAGTAGGCCTATAGAAATGTTTTTTCCGACAGTGCACCAAGCATGGATTTACACATTCACTAGCTCCAAAGAATGTATGAAGATTATATGATTAAAAAAATTTTAATTTCACATGTGTGTGGTTCTAGGAATCGTGCTACTCTGCGTCATTTACGTTCGGTGGTGGTGTAACGTGCAGCGAGACGGCATAGGATAAGATTTACATTCTTGCGTGTTCGCAGGTTCGCTTCCCATACGAAGTATTAAGGCTACATTGTTTATCACCTTGATAATGGCATTTTTAGTTATAATCTTTGATGAAAAACATATGTCTACTGCTGATAAAGGGTCATGAACATTTGGTAGGCTGTTCAGTGACAGCTTTGCCATAGCCTATTATATCTGATGCAAGCCAAAGGATAATTATACTGTAGCCTAGGCAGCTAATAATTAAAACTGCTTCATGTGTTGACGATTGTTCATGAATATCAAATCAACTGTGTGCTACACAGATTAAATATTAGGCATAAATTGAATTGAAAGCCATTGCATTTCAGATAATTTTATTTCAAAACACTTTGGGACTTATGGGAGACAGCCTATTATGTTGATACTAATTTATTTTATGACCACCTACACCTAGACAATAATTTGGAGTGAATTAACTCTCTTAATCTAAGAACGTAAGCTAGGCTATAGATAGTTTTGAATATCTATATGCATATCCATAAGTTGTTTTTGAGTTTATACTATTTATTCATGCACTCGTTTTGTTCAAGCATAGACTGTAGACCCATGTGTTCAAGAGTGAAGCCAATCAAACTTGCAATTGATTTCAAAACCATTAGCATTGTTGTTTTAAATGTATGCTTTCATTATTCTCCCATTTCTGTAGGCAATCTATTTTTTTCTCTCGATGTTAAATTTGATGACTTTCGATGAAAATCCTGTAGATGGCGCTTGCCAAATCGAACAGAAATCGTCTAGTATTGTCTTAATTTTACGACATATATCCTCTTTTCGTCAATCTACTGTTTTGGTCTACTGTTCTACCTCGTGCACGAGCAGAGATGAAGCTGACTTTAACCTCGCTTGAATAAACGAGACCAAGATGCCGCTAACTTGAGTTAATGGAACGGCTTCAGCCCCAAGTGGAAATCTACGCTAGTTCAAGCCAGGCTATTTCTGTTAAGCGCCGCCTTCATTAGCGAGGTTGATGGAATATCCCCTAGGTTTCCTTGTTCCCTTGTTTCCATGTGCTTTATGTTTACCTGTCTGTCATCTGTCTTTGTCTCCACTCATCTCCTTATTTGGTCTGTACTTCCTGTCTTGTTAATTTTCCCTCCATTTTCTGCTCCCACCTGTTCCCAGTTATTGTCTTGTTAGTCTGGTCCAGTCCTGTCTTTCTGATAATTAGTCTGTGTATTTCAACCCCCCTGTTGCTGTCTTTTGTCGGTTCGTCTCTCTGTCCTGTCTGAAAGTAAGTTCATAAATGTTTAATTTGTAGTTTGTGACAATAAAGTATGTTTTCTGAAGATTCTGCCTGCAACAAGTCTTGCGCTTGGGTCCTATCCTGACATTTAAAGGGACAGCGATTACTCAAGACATAGGCCTACATCACAACTGAGTGATGAACATGAAATGCTTTGAATAGCATTCACATTTAAAGCATTCAATAGCCTGAAGAAAGCTTGATCAGTTGACTGTTAAAGTGTTCTCATGAAAGGAACAGCAATCCTACAGAACATTCCAAATAGATTAGTTTCCTGTCACAGTGACAGAAATGTCACTTCTACTGCAACATATGGTTTAAACCAGGTTTTAGGGGGGGAAAGAGAACAAACTTTTTGAATCCATGAAAATTAACCAAAATCTATCATTTTCTATTGACAACAGACCCCAGTATTGCATTTAATTGCATCACTATAAATGTTGAAGTATCGAAAAGAATCTAATTGTTAGCTTAAAGAATCAATATTGTATTGAATTGTGATGAGACATAGGTGAAGAGGGAATAAAGGAGAGGCTCTGTGGTACGCCGGTGTTTAGGGTAAGGGTTGAGGAGGTGAGGTTGTGTAACCTAACAGACTGTGGTCTGTTGGTTAGGAAGTCCAGAATCCACTTACAGAGGGAAGTATTGATGCACAGTTCACTGAGTTTGATGATCAGTTTGGAGGGGATGATGGTGTTGAATGATGAACTGAGGTCAATGAACAGTATTTTCACATAGGTGTTGATATTGTCAAGGAGGGACAGGGCAGAGTGAAGTGAGATTGCATCCTCCGTGCTCCGTTTCTGACGGTAGGCAAATTGGAAGGGGTCCAGTGAGGGTGGTAAGCAGGTCTTGATGTGGGCCAGGACTAGCCTCACAAAGCACTAGTTATGACATAGTTATTCTTTATCTAGTTATTAATTCACAGGACAGTCAATCATTTTACTAACACAATGGTTATGAGGAAATATGTATGTAACTGACTCATGCCGAAACTACATACATTAACAACCTAATTCACTTCCAATACCCCAGTGTAGAGGACAAATTTAGCCCATAAATAACACAGTAAGTTACCATAACCTTCAATGTAATGTCCTTGATTGCTCTGCTTTAACCCTCTGGTATATAACATAGCCAATTCTCTCATCTTAGTTGTAGGGAATACATTAATATTTCAAGTGATAGAATTAAGGTATGACTTATGTTTAGTCGATGTTATAACACATAAAGTTAAGATTGCCAAACCCACAGGCACCTCGACTGTGACTTTGTTTGTGACTCTTTCAGGGACGGACTGGCCATCTGGCATACCAGGCACTTTCCCGGTGGGCCGACGTGCTATTTTGGCCAACAGTCCCGACACTTTGTTTTTTTTTATATATTAGTCTGACCTGCCCATAAAATCAGTAGATCAGCAGCCCGATTGACACTGGGCTGACCCAATCATATTGTTAAACAACAACCCCTTTGGCTTTGGTCCTGTCTGCGTAATACATTCGGCAAAAAAAAAAAAAAACTCACTGACAACATTCTTCAACATGTTGCCAAAAATACAGACAACACCACAACAGTGGTGGTGGTGGCGACAGCGGTTAACCCTAGGTTAGTACTGCCATGTCTTCCATCATGAACTAGTCTTGAATGTGAGAACACTTTTTTAAAACCACCATTCAACAACAGTAAGTCAGCTGGCAGTACACTAATTTCATTAGACCAATGATCCCCAAACTACAGCCCTCACCTCATTTTGGGTGGCCCCCCAAAACATGTCCAAGTATAGCATTGGGCCCACACAAGACTATGACACCGTCAAACTATAACCTCCGTAATTTCCCCCATTCATTCTCTATGGTGAGTCTTAACAGTACACATGTAATGCTTCTTTGTTTGTTTTGGCGCTGTTTCGCGTTTGCCATTGAAAACGGAATTAAATGTAGGCCTATCTGCAAACAACGTATTCTAAGTATTCTAAAAGTTTATCAATTAATTGTTAATAGGCCCAATTTCTATTCAAGTCATATTTCTGGGACTTTCTGGGATAATTATTTCCATCTTTTTATTCACTCATTCATATGTTCATAAATAGACAGCAGAGTTCTCAGTAAGGATGCACGATGATCGGCCTGACATCGGTATCTGCAGATAAAAGCTTCATAACTTAATTATCGGCATCGTCCGATATGGACATTTCTGCCGATATACCTGGCTGATAAGGTGACCTGTTAATTATGTGCACATTAAGCAAATGTTTACGTTACTATGAGCGCCAACAACATACTTCAACATGTTGGCTGTGTGGCAGTATTTCCAAATTCCGGAAACTGATGCGAGGAGGGGTAAAAATCTTTTAATGTTACCAATTTAATTACATATCTTAAGAGCCATCATCCTGAACTCTACAAAGCACTAAGCCAGAAAAAACGGCACCAGCTGAAACCGTGACGACGCATTGCTAAGCTTTTGTTTACGATGGCAATCAGTTTTCAATCAAACATTAGAAAGCTAGCGTGAGTTTCATGAAGTCCAGAACGAAGTCTAGCTGTAAAGTTACTAGCCTATGTGTTGTAGGGGTCATTCATTTTACTCTACAGACTGACATGGTTTGGACTGGTTTGGAAATTGGACTAATTTTAACATCACCTTTCCCCTCTTTAAATATATTTTCTTTTTTTTCACTTTTTATTTGTTTATTTGTTTTGTTGTCTGTCTTGTATGTCTTGGTGTCACGGGTACGCTGGCGACTACGCCGCTCCGTCCAGCATTTTTTGTATTTGTTATTTTTTAAATGTATTTGTCATGTCTTGATGTCATGGGCACGCTGGCGACTACGCCGCTCCATCCGGCATCGTTTGTCTTGTTATGTGTCTTGTTTGTTGGAGCGCTTTGGGTTGCACTATGTGCATGTTAAATGCGCTTTAAAAATAAAACTGACTTGACTTGACTTGACTTGACATTTTAAGTTTACAGGGTTACAGCTGCATTTCTGTTCATTTGAGAACAATGTGTCATATTGTCAACAACACAGTTCTTGGGGAACTGTCTTATAAGCTACTGTTCAAGTATGGCATTTACATGTTTATGTGAAAATATTAGGCTACTTAATAAATGTGCCATGTTTGAAATAATTTAAATATGTTTCATGAGTGAATGTCTATTTCTAAAATTTGGATTTTGGATTTGGTAAGTTACATTTATTTTCTTGAACATGTAGACACAAATAAAATATTTAAGAATCAACATAGACATAGACAACAAAAATAAAAATGAAAAGTCACATTTTGTTAAAAAAAAAGGAGTAGAGGGAAGCAAAAGCTTGTAGGTACCTACCCCCATCTTTCAGTTAAATGAATCAACGTTAAGTATTTACATATATATATTTACAAACCTTTTTCTTATACTTGCACATTTTACAGACATACCTCCTATGTTTATTTATATTCACAAATAATATATATTACGTTGAAGATTAAAATCACTCCTATGTTCATCATACATACACACCCATACACACACACACACACACACACACACACATACATACATACATACATAGCCTTTAATGAGTACAATTTAAGATAGTAAACTACTTGTCATTTCCATCACTGAATATTTTCACTAATATTTTGCTTTTTAAACTGTGCAATATGTTTGCAATCTTTGATCTTATCTGGTAAGTTGTTCCACAACTTTACCCCACAGACAGATGTGCACCTGCTTTTGAGTGTAGAGTGTACCGTTGGTTGCCTCAGTTTCAGTCTCCCTCTTAAATTATAATCTCCTAGTCTGTCACTAAGCCATCTTTGAATGTGTCCTGGAAGTAGGCTGTTTCTTGCTTTAAATACAATTTGTGAAGTTTTAAAATCTTTTAAATCCATAAACTTTAAAATTTCTAATTTCAGAAATAATGTGTTAGTGTGTTCATAGTTCCCCACATTATTAACTATCCTTATTGCCTTTTTTTTAATTGTGCATATTGTCTGTAGGGTGCTTTTGTAGGTATTACCCCACACTTCCACACAGTGACTCAAATAGGGGGGAAAACAGTGTACAGTACAGTGTATGCATAGCCTAGAAATCTAGATGCACCCTAACGGCAGCAAATTACATTTGCTGCCAGGGCTAGTCTAGCAACTCTCCGTTGGCTTGTGAGCTCGAAAAATTAAACTTCTATCAGGCCAATCAAATCGTGTATAGAGTCGTTAGGCGGGCTTAACATAATGATTGATGGCAGAGTTGCAACGGTTTGGCTTGAATTCCCTGCTACTTGAAAACAAATAAGATGGATGTTGCTGTTGGCGAACAGTGTGACACAAGTTAAGCTTTTATTAAGTTGGCAAAAGTTTGAACTAGCCAACTAGCTCCGCTGGTGGAAAACGCATGGGACTCATAGCGCTGTCCTATTGTGTGCAGAGGGAATTTGAAAGACAACCGATTATCCCGCCCCTCGGACTGAGCACTGCGAATGGTGAGTGCCCAGACCCTACATTTTAATGTGGGTCTGGCTCGTCAGGCTAGTGTATGCAGTGATTTTATATTCAATATATGTCTTACTTTGACTAGTATCCCTACACATCGTGCCAATTTTGAGTGTACACGGGTGACCTGAGGTTTCCAGCTGAGCTTGTGGTCTATCATTACACCTAGAAAGGAGTTTTCAAACACCCTTTCGATTTTTATATTATCAATCTTTAGTTCAATGTGTGTGTTTGCTTGTGTGTTACGTTTGCCAAAAACCATAAATTTGGTTTTCTTTACGTTGAGTGATAATCTATATCAAACCACAATTTCAACTTGGTTAACTCAGTAGAGACAACATCCAACAAGGAGGTTCCCTCCTTCACAGAATACATTTGTGTCATCAGCAAAAATCCCATTTTTCAGGAACATAGAAGCATTACTTAAGTCATATATATATATATATATATATATAATAAATAGTTTTGGTCCCAGTATTGACCCTTGCGTCACACCACAGGTAATATTCATTTGGGTGGACCTGTTATCCCCTATCTGCACAAACTGTTTTCTTTGTCCTATGTAGCTTTTTAAGTCCAACCCCTCTGATCCCATAACTTTCCAGTTTGTGTAGCAATATATCATGGTTAATTGTGTCAAATGCCTTCTTCAGATCTATGAAGACCCCTATTGCAAACTTTTTGTTATCTATTGTGCTTGTCAGTTCTTCTACTGTCCATGAGTGCCAATGATGTTGATCGGTTTGTCCTAAAACCATATTGACTATCTATGAGTAATTCATGTTTGTCTATGAAACTGTCCAACCTAGAAGCAAATATTTTTTCCAAAATTTTGGAAAACTGGGAGAGCAGGGAAACTGGTCTGTAGTTATTGTAGAGATTTTTTTCACCTTCTTTGAAGATCGAAATTACACTAGCAGTTTTCATTTTGGTTGGGAAGGAGCCCGTTTTAAGTGAAAGGTTACAGATATGTGCTAAAATGATACAGGGTTGAATCAAAGTAAAGTTTTTAATGTCCCGTATCGACAGCAAGTAGCCTACACTATCATAATAACAGGTTAATTGTAGTACAGGAGAGACTTTTCAATTAATACAAATTAGAGGTGTATATCAGTATCGGCAATCGGCCAGAATGAGCTTAAAGAGATAAATATTGGCATATCGGATATTGCCTAAAATTCAATTCAATCGTGCATCCCTCATTCTCAGGTGAGTGAAAGTTAGAGTGGTGGTCATTTCAGATGTTTTTTCCAGCACTTCATAAAACTCTCATAGTTTGAGAACTTTAGTTCACAAATTTTTAATAAAATATACTTTTAGGAATGCTAAAGTCATTTTATTAGTATTATTTAATTTGAGCTATTTCCATGTTCCACATTTTAAATTGATATGGCATGATGGCAAATTAAATAAACACAGCCTACAATGGTATTATATTGCAATAGCCTATGATTAAATATGATTAAATATAGATATTGCCTGTGCCTGTTGAGGTGTCCACGACCATGGCAACCTTGACAGGGACAACAAGAATGCGGACATTGTGCGGACATTTTTGCCCATCAACAGACCGCAACTAAGGTAGACTGCTGTTGTTCACAGCACTAAGCTATTTACGGTTTCGCCCTCTAAAGAAGAGGTTTGGGGACCACTGCATTAGACTATTTTTGTTTGTGGGGTGAGTAGTAGGCTATGAAAAGTTGTTTGTTGGTGCGCACATCCAAGGCAGGTGCTGGACAAAAAGTGGAAAAAAGGGTGGAATGTTTGCACACTTGCTCCCATCAGGATTTTTTAATGACTTTCACCAGTGTAACGTTTGGAGCTTACGCTCTTCATCAGATTACGATATTTTTGCATGGATTCTACTTTTTATATATATATATGTAAATATATGTATATATATACGCGTACCGCCTTTTGAGAACCACTGGCCTAGGAGAGTACACAGAGGCTGTGACATCATACGTCCGGTTTTGTGTTGATGACTGCATTGGGACCAAATGCATCAAGTCATATGGCAATGGTAAACCCTGGTTCACCAAAGAGGTTGCTGCACTTTGCAGGAAAAAAAGTTCTGCATTTAAGAAAAGAGACAAGGAGGAGTATAAGACTGCCAAGTATGAACTTCGTTCTGCTATCAGAAAAGCTAAAGCTGATTATGCACTGAAACTGGAGCATCAACTGGCCACCAACAACCCCAGGTCAGTCTGGAAAAGTCTGAAGGAGATTACCAATTTCAATAGAGGGCCTACTTGAGATGACCCTGAGCTTCCTGATAGACTCAATGCCTTTTATGCCTGGTTTGAGGACAATCAGTCACCAGCAGTTTTTCCCTCTCCTCCCACCTCCCCCACTCCTCCTTTGTCATCCAGGAGGCAGAGGTGTGCAAACTTTTAAAAAACAGAAGGCCAGGAAAGCAGCAGGACCAGATCCGTTTTCCCCAGCTGTTTTCAGACACTGCAGATCAACTGGCACCTGTCTTCACTGACATTTTCAACACTTCTCTGCAGCAGTGTGTAGTTCCACAGTGTAGCATTGATCCACTCATCCTCTTCTCTAGGTTACAATCCATGAACATCAACTCAGCTCTGTCATTGGATACTGGACTTCCTGAGGAATAGAATTCAATCAGTCAAGGTTAACAATACAACATCATGCCCTCTGACCCTCAACACTGGAGTGTCACAAAGCTGTGTTATCTCCTCTTCTGTTCTCCATCTACACCAGGGGTCCCCAACCTTTTATGTACCATGGACAGGTTTGATTCCTATTTTTTTTCCACGGACCGGCGGCGGCGGCGGGGGGGGTTCCAGTGAAGGTAACGATCTCTTAAACATGTGAAAAACGTGAACTTGAAGAAGTGAAAATTGAACAATATGAACTATGAATATTGAACAACTTGAAGCTACATCTATAGCCTATGTGTGAACATGCTTAACAAAATATGGGAACAAAACATGGGAACTAAACGTGCATTACGAATATAATCAGTAGGAGCCCTGCTTATGGAATGATGGAAGACAGTGACACCCTCAGTGTGTTTGAAATGTCCAGTCGATTGCGCAATTTGGTCTTAGTTGCAGTCATTGCCGAAAACCCGGCCTCGCATATAGGTGGTGGGAAATGGTAGCAACGTTTTCATCGCTTTTGCGGCTATCTCGGGATATTCTGCTTTGTTTTTGATCCAAAAACCCGCCAGAGAGGTTTCCTTATAGACACTCTTAAGACCACCGTCATTTGCAATTTCGATCAACTGCTCTTCCTCCAGCGCTGACAAGTTAGGACTATTTGGGATATTGACAAATGGGTTGCGGACCCACTCATTGGTTTGCCGTGGATCTTTGGAGGATGGGAAGTAACGCTCAAACTCATTTGAAAGCGCAACAAGGTGATCGCGCACCAGCGGCAAGAGAAAGGGCCCTGCCTCAGTCTCTCCCAAAACCCCCACTACTGTTTGGAACATATCAAATACACCCCGGTCCACTCGTCGTCCCCACAAATCAAGCTTGGCTTTAAATGCAGCGACTTTATCTGCCAGTTTAAAGACAGTCGTCATTCTCCCCTGGAGTGACCGGTTGAGGTCATTAAGCAATCCGAATATGTCACACAGGTAAGCGAGTTTTGACACCCAGTCCTCATCACTAAAATGTGCAGCTAAAGATGCTTGTTTTTTGTTGCTCATTCTAGCAGTTTAGCTAACTTCATGTGACATACCGTTCGCCAAGAACTGATCAAGTGAAGTGAGCTGACCTGAGGCTGCGCAGCGCTGAAGGCAATAGCCTATGTAAAAGTGTTGAAGGCGGGACAGACAGACGTAAGAAAATAGACCTTGCAAAATGCAAACATGCGTGCAATCAAACAACTGCATATAGGCCTATGCCATGTAAAAACGTGACATTATTGCGAATTAAATTTAGTTTAGTTTGCATGCATTTTTTTTAAAAACTCATGTCGTAGGCTACGGCCCGGTTAGGAATGTCCCCGGTGGTTGGGGACCGCTGATCTACACTAATGACATGAGATCTCACCATCACTCTGTCAAAGTATTGAAGTATGCAGATGACACCACCATCATTGGCCTCATTAGTGACAATGATGAATCCCAGTAACACAAGGAGGTGAAATGGGCTACGGACTGGTGTACTGAAAATAAGCTCCATCTTAATGCCTCAAAAACCAAAGAAATGGTTGTGGACATGAGAAGGTGGCCTAACACTAAAGCCCCGTCTATTATATGTGCAGCCTATAACCTTGACTGACTCCTTTAAATTTCTTGGCTCACATATCAGCAGTAATATGAAATGGGACATTAACACCACCCACCTTATCAAAAAGGCAAATCAGAGACTTTATTTCCTAAGACAACTGAAAAAGTTTCATGTCAACAAATTCCTTTTTGTGCTCAGGGGGCAGCCGTGGCCTACTGGTTAGCACTTCGGACTTGTAACCGGAGGGTTGCCAGTTCGAACCCCGACCAGTAGGCACGGCTGAAGTGCCCTTGAGCAAGGCACCTAACCCCTCACTGCTCCCCGAGCGCCGCTGTTGTTGCAGGCAGCTCACTGCGTGTGCTTCACCTCACTGTGTGTTCACTGTGTGCTGAGTGTGTTTCACTAATTCACGGATCACGGGATAAATGCAGAAGCCAAATTTCCCTCACGGGATCAAAAGAGTATATATACTTATACTTATACTCTTCTACAAAGCCATCATTGAAAGCATCATCACATCTTCAATCCCCGTCTGGTATGGGAGCTCTGACAGTCACACCAAGAAGAAATTAGAGAGAGTTGTTACCAAAGCCTCCAACATCACTGGTTGTGATCTTCCACCAGTCCACTCTCTGTATGCTGAACGCAGCTTGAACCGAGCAACCAAGATCATCAGGGACGCCTCACATCGGAGCCATGATCTCTTCCAACTTCTGCCCTATGGAAGACACTATTGATCTCTGAAGACAGGAACGACCCCCCCCCCCACACACACACACACACACACACACACACACTTTTCTCACTCGCTACAGCACGGACAATCTCTATGCCCAAGTAGCAGTGCTTCGTCTGTGCTTCGCCCCAATATAGTCCCAAGTCAATACCTGTCTAGGAGATCACCTCGTCTTAATCTGCATTGCCATTTATACTCGTTGTGAAGACGGATGCCACAAGAAGTAATTAGGGATTTTTTTCAGAAAGGGTACACTTGCCATTGCACCTCAGTCCAGCAGATGGTGGTGGTAATGCACTCCGTTTGCAAACTGCTAACAAAAAACTCACTGAAGAAGAAGAACAGGTCAGTGAACCCATAGATATTACAGTGGGCAGTTCTTCGACTTGGCCAGCTTCACTCGTCACGCGGTATCACGGGACTTTAATTTGTATTTTTCCAGTGAGACGCTGCAACAACCCAAACAACCGGTAGATGGCTCAAGTGAGCAGGGTGTATCGTAAAAAGAAATGGAGCCTGGAAAACCCTACACAGACTTCACTACAGACTTTAGCAGACTGGTTTAGAAATAATTTAATAGCCAGAAATATGCCTGCCCTGCCCTAATAAAGAAATATTTGCTTAACTGCGAGTGAATCCCTTTTGCAGCCGTAGAAGAAACGCAGGACAAATTAAACATTCTGGTTTTCTCCGAGTGCAACGATGATAGACAGACATCATTTGGACAAAATATAGAGCATATTAACCTCCGTTGCTCAGCCAAATGCCTTCCTGTTACGTCCTGTTATCACGGAGTTACAGGCGATAAACGATTTTTGATGATCACAAGTTTACTTCATTAGCGGTTTATTTTATTTTTTTGATTATTAAAGAGTGTTTTTCATTTAAAGGTTTGACTTAGGTGCTTATTCAGTAGAGCATTTAGTGCTCTCCCCAATCCCAGACGTTCACATTGCATGTTTGTTTAATGGATGCAACCGCGAGATAGGCTATGCGTTTGACGGCAATGAGTTGTTAACAGACATGAACCAAGACATATAGCCCAGCAGCAATCTAGGGACTGTTCGTTATTTATTGAAGGGGCCACCGGAGGAATTTTGAGTGATTCAGTCAAAAGTTGCATGACCCTCTCTTGCCTGCTAGAAATTGTTCAATGACCCTCCGACAGAATTGTTAAAAAAAGACATGACCCTCCCCTGCCAATTGTCGCTGTCTTCCGCCCGCGCCACAGCCACACACTGTGATAACGTTCTTAAATCAATATTTCCCGTGAGCTTGCATGCTACCAGTCCTTCCTTTTCAAATGTGTTGCGCCTGTTTGCACAATTTCACAAATAATCATATGTGATTAATAATATGACAAATAATCCCTGTGCACGGGGACCGAAACAATGCATGCCAACTTTTTCTGTGTTTATCACGTATTTTAACTTTCCCCCGCTGTCTTGCCGTTTTAATGTTTTCCCGTAGAATATCCCATATTTTAATACTCTCATAACAGCCCTGCCATCGGGCCTGTCTCTGTGTTGCCCTGTTGCTACCCCTTGCCCTTCCAACGAAACAGATGTCTTCAAATCATCGTTTTCCTTGCTTGAAGGCGAACTTAGAGTGATGTTAACCTATTTAAGTTTAACGGCGTGATTGTCGTGAGAGCACGATTCATTGGCGCTTGCATGTTCGGCCTTATGTCTACGTGTGCAACCGAGGCTACTCAGCTACAAGAGAAAGAATTTCCCCTGTTTGTATGTTCACTCCAAGTTGGCCTACCATAACTTACCAACTCTGCACTGTAGACCCTAACTGGCTATTTATTTTTTTCTGTGAAATAAGCAAATGTATTTGTTCAACTTTATGAAGCAGAATTACGCATAGGCTACTTGGAACATAATACATTTGACAAAGGACAGATGTATGTTGCTAGTGACAAAATATTGACTTTCAGTGTTTTACGATGTCTTTGTCATGGGAAAGTGTTTTTCCCCATGCATGTATTCTAGGTTAGTTACTGTCAATGACTGCCGTGAGAGAAGCGGGTTCTGTGTTTCGTTCATGTCAGTGACTGACGCGATAAGCGGGGTCTGTGTTGTGTTGCGTTGCGTTAATTTATTTTCATTGGGCATACCATACCGTGCCGTCCACAGCTCTTCAGTTCTGACAAAGCCAAAATTACTCCTTTTGAAACAATGAGTGCAGGAAGCGCATTTGTATGGTTATATTGCTTGACGGGGGGGATCCCAAGCAGCTTTCAGCCATAGGGCTACTTTGAGAACATTTCAATTCACCCGACACTAATATTCAAAATGTTGAAAACTTTTTCGGCATAGCCTATAAAGCAGTTTAATTAAATGGAATCTTAGTTGTAAACAAACGAGCTACTTGGTGAGGCTTGGCCTCACAGATGCGCTCGTGCCTTAGATGGCAGGAAAAATCTTCACGATAGGCCTATTAACTAACCACCCGATTCACGTTGGCTGGGGGGAAGGGGTAACCTGACTCCGCCAGATGGATTTGCTCCGCATATCCATCTGGGAACTTTTCATTGAAGAACTTTTGGGAAGGGCGGACATACTGGTTAGCTGATTGGATAAACCATCTGTCTATCACCACCTTTGTTGGTTATCGACGGGCCAAATCAACCAATTAGATGAACAAAGTATTCTTCTAATGCCGTTTAACATACAATTAAGTTAGGTAACGTGACAAACGTTAAGATGTTTTAACTTACCATTTATAAACCTAATCAACGACAATTCCCATCAAGTTTTCACGGTAGGCCCTACACTTCTGAAGATAGTGGGCCCTATCATGACATTCTAAAGTGCATCGTCACTCGTCAAAAGTCTATTCAAATTTAGTAGGATGTCCAGTTCACATTGGGAGGGGTTTCGTTCTCAAAAGTGGAGCGCATGGTGTAACAAGGTGTTCCTAGGTCTTTTAATCAGTCATATGGGTGTGTTTGGGGCGTAACATCATTTTAAACCAATGACAATGACATCTGTCATTCCCTTTAACGGCGCAATGCGCGATATGTCAAATAAATGCATCGGTATTTTGGCATTCAACGGCGCATTTGAAGGAGGCTGCTTGCGAGACCGTATGGAATAGTCATTCTTAAACCATGCTTTACTAAAACCTAGCATAGCCTTCACGCATTTGCACTCATCTATTATTTGAACTCATTGGCAAAGTGAAACTAACTTCACCAAGGAGTCAGTCAACGACAAGACAGTTATATGCAGTTACTTTCACTATTGACTGACAATGGGTTACCATCGAAAACATAGGCTGGAAAAAGCAACACTTACCCTAATGTTGCTCAAATGACTGAATAAAACAACATTTATCCTGCAGAGGAGTTGCTTATATCTCGTGACAGTGCGTCTTCAGCTGTGCTCCATACGTGTCTCTCGCCTCTCCCCTATCACTTTTAACCGTCATTACCAATTTGCAAATGATGGTGAATAACTACTCATCATGAGATGTACAGTATTTCGTAATATCTTTATTCTAATTATGTTATTATGTATGCAATTTGTAATGCTTTGCATGGACGTGCGCTGGTGTGCGTTCATGAATGATAGAAGGATGGTGCGTGCACCTGCCAATATGACTGTTGACATGTGCTCTTAAAATAGCATATGAACAACTCGCCATTGACTTCTGCCCAGGTTTAGGTGGTGTATAATAGCGATTTTTAGACAATGCGCCAGGTCCCTCCCTAGATTGTTAATTGCCACACCCCTGGGCGCAATGCTTAAAAAATAAAGGTGCAAAATAACGAATTCAACTTCGCGCCGGTGAATAACGAACTTTACGCCATGCGCTGGTGACCCAAAATACAGCCCCATATATTCCTCCATTATGAACTGGAATCAGCCGTGGAGGATGTCTGTGTCGTTCATTCCTCCCAGCTGCATGGCTGAGACTCATAGCTTCACAGTTTACCCAGGAATACTTTCTAATTTGAATAAAACTTGCGCGATAGCTATGCTCATCTCTGTGGATGCCGTCATGTTGTTCGTTGCGTCACACCTCAACCCGCCTCAAAGCCAACGCTGATTGGACGTTCGTTTGGTGAACTGCTCCAAATTTTCTTTAACAGAAAGTATCCAGACTGATCTGCGAGTAAAACCCTGAAGCTCGCGAGATCAGGATGGTCTCACGAGGCTAGGGAAGGGGGGCCATCAGACATTTGTGCCCTGCCCCCAACAAATCACACCTTCCCACCTCTGACAGCTTAAAATAAGTCAAGAGGACTCCTTACTCACAGACCTATTCACAAACCTGCGGCATTTTGCCGTGTTTTGAAATCCTATGCAGCTACAGGAGCTTCCAATCGTGAGATAGCAATTTTGCATTGTAGGCATAACTAACATGCAATAACGCCGCCAACAACAACCAAAACTAGGCTAATCATTGTCAACATGTAAATTAAATGTAACTTTATTGTGAATCAAATTAAAATGTTCTCTTTTGCAAACGTAGGCATAGTAACAGAATAATTTAATAATGTTACAAAGATACTACATCAATCCGTATGTTTCATTAGGCTACTAGGCTATTTGTTTTGCCTTACTCTTGATTCATTTAGGCTAGGCCTTTTTATTCAGGGGCCGTATTCACAAAGAATTTTAAGGCTAAAAGTAGCTCCTAACTGGCGAATTTAGGAGCAACTCCTAAAAATAATGGGCGTGTCACTCCTAACTTTAGGACTCCTAGTCGAGAGGACTCCTAACTCACTAAGACCTATTCATAAACAGCTTTTTTGTGGCATTTTACGTTGCGATGTTTTGAAATGCGTAGCCTATGCGCAACAGGAGCTTCCAATCGCGAGGGAACAATTTTGCATTCATAAAAGGGATGCAATAACGCCACTGTAACGTTTCATTGTCAATCAAATTAAAATGTTCTCCTCTTTGCAAACGTAGCCTAGGCATATGGTGACAGATTAATTTAATAATGTTGCAAAGGTAGGCTACTGCATCAATCCATAGGCCTATGTTTCATTAGGCTACTAGGCTATTTGTTTTGCCTTACTCTTTATTCATTTAGGCTAGGCCTTTTTATTCAGTTATTAATCATCTTCCGTCCTTCGCACTACTTGTGTAGCGCACGCATTCTCCGACCTGTCACCTGTCACTCATCATCGGAAGAGAGGTGTTTGGAATTCCCGCGTTACAATCGTCAGCCAATCAAGGTGGTCACTTCAGTCAAGCTTGTGCATGAGTAATGACGTCATCCATAGCCACGAAGACTCACTCCTAGTTTAGGAGTTGTCTGAAAGGCTTTGTGAATAACTTTTAAGAGAAAAATCCAAGCTAAAATTTATTTATTTTTTTAAATAAAAGTGCGATTTAGGAGTAGCCTACTCCTAGTAGTAAGATAAAAGCCTTTGTGAATAGCCTACGGCCCCAGTTATTCATCATCTTCTGTCCTTGTGTAGCGCACGCATTCTGAGACCTGTCACCTGTCACTCATCATCGTAAGGGAGGTGTTTGGAATCATGCCCGCGTTACAATCATCAGCCAATCAAGGTGGTCATGCTTGCCCATTTACCCAAATTAATGGTCGAATATTACTGATGATCATTGTTATTTAAGAACATGCAGTGTGCGCAGGGTACCAAAAACATCTTGCTCGTAAAAAAGCATCATAACGCACATTCTGGCGGGTCTGTTATTTACTGTAGGCTGTGCAAACCACAGGCCTTTATTTTGGGCAAGCCTGCATTCATTCATTCATTCATTCAACCTTTATTTATTTTCGGAGTGTCATTGAGGGAAGCCCTCATTTTCAATGAAGCCGAGATTCCAGAAGCGAAGCAAAGCGCTCCACAAACAAGACAACATTCGAGGCCTTCTGTTGAAGAATTTTATATAAAGCCTGCGCTAACAGTAATCCTCCTGCCCCTGATAGGCCTACCACAGCTGTGGATAGTGTGGAATGTTCAAGTAATAACACAATCCAATGTGTGTCTCAATTGCGATCATCAGAATATTGCAACAGATTCTGTGTTTTGGACTGCAGGTAACTTGTTAAGCCAGTGGTTCTCAAACTTTTATTTCATTCCCCACTTTGATCAAGGGGCATGACTGATGATAGTGGAGATAACGTGTTATCCTGAGGCTTTTGCAAGTCAGCATCTTCGACGGTAGTCTATTAAAAATATAAGTTTTCGATGTCCCAAACGGAGAGCCATACTTTATTGTTTTTAACGATCTCTATGCTACTCACAAAAATGTAGGCATGGGGACATGATGAAGTAGGCTATCCAACTGTCGTGTGTTAAATTATTGTGATTACGAGCCAGTGGTTTTCAAACATTATGCGTGACTCGGACATCTAACTAAATGCAACAGGCTCATATCGTCCTCGCATTCGCAAAATGAGGACCAGTGTCAAATTGCGAATAGCTATTCGTTTTAACGATTTTTTATGATAGTATTAAGTGCTTTTTGTATAGGCTACTATTTTAATCTTGGAATATGGGGAGGGAAGTGGCGCGTCTGCAGTCAGCCAAATATGAATGTAATTCTGCGGCATAAAGCAGATGTATTTGTTTATTGTACAGAAAAATAAAAATGACATGTCAAGCAGTCAATTGACTACATTGCAGTCAAGAAGTAGGGCAAATTAAGACACTGTTTTGATTTGCGTAGTTGCGTTACCCCCAACACTGACAATAACATAGACAGCAAATTAAGATATTTTTTCGTTTTGTGGAGCGGCACCGGTAGGCTATCAAAAGCAGATTTCGATTTTCGCTACCACCGTGTAGTCAAGCCTTAAGCCATACCCAAGTAGCCTTAATCGAGGTAATGTTTAATTACGATTTATTTTGTTATTGAATTCGTAGGCTGAGATTCCTCTCTGTAACAATTACGTTTAAAGGTAGTCTAGCCTCCTGCTTTTTCAGAAGGGGCGGCAGTCAGGCTACTGACAGAGCGATGTACAGCGGCAGAGCGACGCACAGTGGCTGAAAGTGGTACTAAAGCTTCACGCAGCTTCACGCCTCGTAATGCGCGACTGAAGTGGCCATTTGAAAGCGATGCCCACTGTAGAAAGCTAGATACCGCATTGGGCTCCCGAACGTACGTAAATAGGATCGTCATCTTGGTGGGGGCAATCAATAACTGGAGGTCAATGGAGAAGCATGTGACTCTGACTGGAAATCAAACAGGTGTATCTGATTGCCGGCAAGTGTTGCCCATAGACAGTAAACGTGTTGCCCCCAGCAATATGGCCACCACGTTTACGTATGCTACCTAATAGAACTCGAGCCCAATGCGGTATCTAGCTTTCTAATATCTATGAGTGAACCCTTCTTCTTTTTCAGTGAGTTTTTTTTTTGCAGTTGGCAAACGGAGTGCATTACCACCACCATCTGCTGGACTGAGGTGTAATGGCAAGTGTACCCTTTAGCCTCGTTCTGGCCAACAGGTGAATAAGGCGAATAGAACTCGATGGACAATGCGGTATCTAGCTTTCTAATATCTATGGGTGAAAAGAAGTAAAACAGCGATAGATAAATTGGCCTAGTCTACTGGAAAAAATGCAGACTCTTAACTGAACTGTAAACAAATGGAGAGACTAAATTGTCATTAGGTGGGATTTTTTTAATGTAAAAAATGTACCGTGGCTCAAAAATGGTTGGAAAACACTGGAGTAGGCTACTTCGCGAGTAGTCCAACAGAGAAGAATCGGTGAATTTGGACACACTTTCTTTCTTGCCATACGGTGTCACTTTCTTCACTGTCAAAGACAAAATGAATTGCCGCTGTGAATGCTAAGATTATTTTGACAGGCCATAGGCTAAATACAAATTGCTATTAGTCGGACGCAAAGCAGAATAAGGGGGCACTAAGGCCACAGTGACCTGTGAACTTAGGATTTTCAAAAGGGGCATCAGAGCCAACACAAGGGGCAGCGAAGGCCATGGCCGTCCAACCCTGGTGAGGATCACTGTCTACTGTTGATAATGGATGTCATAACTTATGTCATATGTCATATTTTCTCTAGAGTTGGAGACTGAAGTTGAAGAGGCAGCATCTCTGACAAGCTCTCTGAAAGTGGAGAAAACAGCAGTTACCAAGAAACCTGTTTTAGACAAACTTTGCCTAAGGTAATCTGCAGCTGCATTTGAATTCAGCAAAGGTTTGGGCCAATGTTGGTCCTTGAGAAATTGATGAAAAACAGTTGAATATTTTAAGTGGCGATTGCAAGTTTATGAAATTCAGATATTTATAATGGTTTATATTGACTGCTGAATTTAATAAGCTGTTGACTGCCATTTTGAAGAGTGAGCAAAGTAATTTTTGGCAAGTCACTCCACTCTGCGGCCATTTTGTAACACTTTTTGGGCATTATCGGGCATCTATTTTGGCAGAAATGCGTGTACACAAGGCTTCACGACACTAACCTTGCTCCAGCGGCGAGATCACAACACATGATTGACATGATGTTTTCACAACACACCACATGACTGGCACAACTATTCACAGTCGACTTTTTGCTGCTGAAGGGGCAGGATATGTGTAGACAAATTAACCCCATGTATTTCTATGGAGAATTTTTTGAGTCCTGTGTCTCCTCATTAGAAAGTCTCTGGAGTGAGCCAATTAGCATTTTAGGCAAAGTTTTTGGCATGTTATCTAATAAGGCTATTAAGAATAATTACAGCACATTTCACATTCTAAGTGGGTTAATTTTATTTATTCATTCATTTATTTTCATATTTTCAGGGGTCTCACATCAATTTTGTCAGTTGTCATGCTGTGGATAAGCCAACCAGAATAATTCAAGAGTTCGACTTTACAAAGGACCCAACAGAGCTATTCTTTGTGAATGCTAGTTGTCACTTAACTATATGTAAATGTAAACAAATGTGTTTCTGAAGAAAAAGAACATGTTGACCAGAAGCATCAGCAGTATAGAAAAGTAAACAAAGTAGAATGACTCATTCTTCATCATTTAATTATGAGGCTACAACATTTTCTAATGTGCCACCAAACATACAGACAGGGACAGAAAAGCATAATAACTTTGGAGGTGGGCATGTAGCTCCACTAGATTTTACGGAAAATAAGCATTACGGAATGTAAAAAAATTGAGATGTGGATGTTGAAATGTACTTTCTGAGGTAAAAGGCCCGCACACACACACACACACACACACACACACACACACAGGTACCACCCTCCCCACACACACAGACACAACCCCCCACCCCACCCACATACACACAAACACATTTATAAACTGCCACATTAACACGTGCACATACACACACTCCCGAGCGAACACACACTCACTTACATACACATAGCATGAGTTGCAAGAGTAGGGGATGGAGTAGGAGATGGAGACAAATTGACAAGCGTGATGTATTTTTGCTGACAGAATGTGCAGTTGTCATGAGTTTGCAGGAGAGGGTAGGACCCAGATGCAGGGCAAGGGACAGCAAGGCATGCTTGGTACTACAAGAAACTTTAATACGAACAGAACAAACCGCATGTAACACTACACAAACTGACTAATGACCGACAAACATTGAGGGGAGACAGAGGGTTTAAATACATAGGGGAACGAGACACAAATACTGAAGGGTAAGGCTATTTGCACCCCTGGTACAATTAGCAGTGTATGCTATTCGTACCCTGGTGCAATAAGAAGTGAATTCTATTCGTACCCCGGTGCACAC
Organism: Alosa pseudoharengus; assembly: GCF_046254945.1. Classification (NCBI taxonomy): domain Eukaryota; kingdom Metazoa; phylum Chordata; class Actinopteri; order Clupeiformes; family Clupeidae; genus Alosa; species Alosa pseudoharengus. The sequence continues at coordinate 1,834,589 of NW_027468620.1, read as the reverse complement.
AGCAATGTGTCCTATTCAGTGTTGCCACAGTTACCTTTAAAAAGTAACTTAGTTACTTTACTGATTACTTGATTTTGAAAGTAACTAAGTTAGATTACAAGTTACTTTATTAGTTACTTTCAGCAGCTGCCGACAACACCCCCAACGCCTCAACATAAAAATGATTTTGCCAATACTCACTATACTGGAAGTGCATTTTAACAGCAATGTATAGCAGACATCCCAACCTAACCTACTTAGATACTGAAATTCAGATGTTTGTTCAATAATGTCTAAGTACACCAAATAAGGAAGGCCTATTGATAGAAATTGTTATAGTAAAATATGTAGATTTTTTTTCATGTAGCCTTGGCAACTAGCCATCTTGTATAGGCCTGAGTAATATGCAAATTAAATTACACTTGTTAAACTCACCTCAACAAGTCTTTTGCAATCATGTAACCTGCCATGAGCAATGCTAAAGTCGCTGTTACAAACAGTGCAGTGTGCAAGATTATCATTATGTTTTAATCTTTTGAGACAATTGGGTACACTTTTGTGTAGTCTGATGTGAAATGGGTCTTAAATCTTCCTTTTTGAGGGGCACTGACGCTGCCATGACACTCCTGTTCCTAGATACGCTGACTGAACTGATTAATTATGTTTGGGAGAAAAGAGATATAAGCACACTAACACTGAAAACTGATTGGTTGATTTAGCAAAACAGACCACGATGCTCTCTGTCTTGGATGCGCTTCAGGCACAAACGCACCACTCCTCTCTCTCTCCCTCTCCGTTGTGTGCGTGTTAAGCTCATATGCACACGCGATTTGAAGCAAAGATTCTAGAATCTTTGATTTGAAGTCCGGTCTGGCTTGCGTGCTCTTGTTCGCTCTAGGTTCCGGGAGATTTTATGTAATTTGCGGGCGTCAGGAAGCCCTCAATATGTGGAAGACTCCCAAAACTTCGGAAGACTTGGGATGTCTAGCTAGACAGCACTTTGTCGCCAGCACAGAATGTACAATGTACCTTAATGTTGTCATGTTTAGCTGACACAAACTCAAAGTAATGACTGATGAAATGTGCATCTCTCTCTCTCCCTTCATTGTTGTTGACGTTTGTGTCGCTGCGTGATTTTACACGTGAATTGTCCTCATGCTGAAAACGTGAGCATAGCCTACATGACATTACTGTAATCCCCAAGACAAGAAGAAAGCAAAGAATATATATTTTTATTGAGGAAAATGACAAAAATAGTAACGCACAGTAACTTAGATAAGTAACTTTAATCTGATTACTGGTTTGTAAATAGTAGCGCGTTAGATTACTCGTTACTGAAAAAAGTGGTCAAAATAGACTAACGCGTTACTAAGTAACGCGTTACTGGCATCACTGGTCCTATTAGTACCTCGTCTGGTACAAATATCAATGTATGCTATTCCTACCCCGGTGCACACAGCAATGTGTTCTATTAGTACCTCGTCTGGTACAAATATCAATGTATGCTATTCCTACCCCGGTGCACACAGCAATGTGTTCTATTAGTACCTCGTCTGGTACAAATATCAATGTAGGCCTATGCTATTCCTACCCCAGTGCACACAACAATGTGTTCTATTAGTACCTCGTCTGGTACAAATTTCAGTGTATGCTATGTGCACCCCTGTGCATTTAATCTGGCATATTGATCACACAATGTAATAATATATATATATTTTTTAAAACAAGCAACATGTTTTTTTTTTTTTGTTACAGAACAGAGTGTGAATAGCTCAGCTGTGTAATATACACTCTGAATAAGGTATGCTGTTTGCATCAATGTACAGTTAGAAGTGGATGCTATTCGTACCCAGGTGTTTATAGTACTGCATGCTATTTACACCCTGGTGCATGAACTAGCTAATTGTTGCAATCAAAACTTCCGTTTGAGAACCGATTTCTTGTTCAAATTGCGCGCCTTCTCTCCAGAGACGTTGGTACACATGCACACTCACTCCGCCAAAACGCATGACACGGGAATCAAACCCCAGTCTCCCGCGTGCCAGCCCTTGCCTGTGACCACTGCACTATCTGCTTCGACAAGAAGTTGAGGTTTGCAGGTAAACTTATAGTTTATAGGCCTGAACGTCATATTCACGAAATGTCTGTTAGCTAACAAACTGACGGTTGTATGTGTTCACTGAACAAAGATTATGAAAATAAAACACAACTTTTCCATCTCAACTTTAATTTGAACAGATATTAGTCCTGAAACCGTTCAGAATTCTTCACTTTCTGCTTACGAAAAAACGAATGTCGGCCATGTTTTTTGGGCACGCGAGTAACATGTTTTTGTTGTTATGTAACAGGGTGTGAATAGCCCAGTTGTGTGGCCAACCGAATACTGAAACAATAATCAGGTACAGGTGAACTTAACAAGGGACTGGACAAATGATTAAGGACTAATGATAAGAAACAGGTGAGGGGCGGAGACAAGAATAACAAACAGGAGCACATGGAAAGGGTAAACAAAGGAGCACATGGAACAGGACACAGGAAGTAAACAAAGCAACCAGGAAGACACAAGAGGAGCAGACAAGATGGAAAAAACATGACACAGGGTAAACAAGACAAGAACAGCTCCTTACAGCATGACTGAGCAGCGGTTATATTTTGTACCACTTTGCGGTACATCTAGTTTAGTAAGTAGTAAGAAAGTAAGTCTATATAGGACTTTTTCTATGCACAAAAAAACAAAAGCGTTCCACACACAGACATCAAGACATAAATAATAAAAACATATTTTAAAACGTGAATATAGACAACACACACACTCACTTACATACACATAGCTTGACACCTGACACTCAATCCTCATCATATGTCAAAAGGATGTCTGCCGCCTCTTCAGGGCTCCCGAGTGCGACCAATTTATGGTTATGGTTATGGATTTAGCAGACGCCTTTGTCCAAAGCGACACATAAATACAAAACAACATAATAATATTTAAAATTGAACAGGGAACAGATTAGAATGTAGGTCAAATATAATAAGGAGAATAGTTATAGTACACAATATTATCAATTCAATCAATAGCCAAATAAAAAAGCAATGGAAAAAAAAAGGGGAAAGGCAATAATAAACAATAATGTCCATTCAATCAATAATATAAAAACAATGACATGCTAAGACTACATTAAGGAGAATATCAATAATAAACAATAATGTCAAATTAATTAACAGCCCAATTAAAATAAAACAACATTATACAAACCATAACACATAAGCGCTTAAACAACTAAGTAAATGTTGAATAGGAATGTCTTTAGACCCCTCTTAAACGACCCAAAACTACCACAGGAACGGAGAGCACTCCACAATTCATTCCACCAACATGGAACCACTGAACAAAAGAGTCTGGAATTAGACCCAGTTTTCATGACTGGTCGACACAACATGCGCTCACCAGAAGACCGCAGTGGGCGGTTGGGGATGTAAGGCTTGATTATTGAATTAAAATAACTAGGAGCAGATCTAGTTAGTGTCCTATAGGCCAAAGTGAGAGATTTAAATTTAATTCTGGCTACTATAGGGAGCCAATGGAGAGTAACTAGGAGAGGAGTTACATGTGTCCTCTTTGGCTGATTGAAGACCAGGCGTGCTCCAACATTCTGAATCAGCTGTAATGATCTTGTTACACAAGCGGGTAAGCCAGCTAATAGTGAATTACAATAGTCCAGCTTAGAGATGACCATGGTCTGAACAAGAAGTTGTGTGGAATCTTGTGTCAGATAAGGTCTGATCTTCCTAATGTTGTAAAGCATAAACCGACATGATTTTGCAATAGAAGCTATATGCTCAGAGAAGTTAAGTCGGTCATCAATTACAACGCCCAAGTTTCGTGCCGATCTAGTTGGGGTCAGTGAAGTTGAGTCAAGCTGGATGTTAATCTGTTGGGGAATAGCTGTTTTAGCTGGAAACACCAAAAACTCTGTTTTTGAGAGATTAAGCTGAAGGTGCCGATCTTTCATCCAGGCTGAAATATCCTTAAGGCATGCAGAAATCCGGTGGGAAACACTAGAGTCATCAGGTGGGAAAGACAGGTAAAGTTGAGTGTCGTCTGCATAACAGTGATAGTCAAATCCATGGGAGCGAATGGTATCACCTAAGGAAGTGGTGTAAATAGAGAAAAGCAAGGGTCCTAATACTGATCCCTGAGGCACACCTGTCGCATATGCGACCTAATTTTTCAAAAGTGCGACTAAAAAAAATCGGAGGTCGCACCGGTGCGACCAGCTATTCAGAGAGAGGAAAAAGTGTCCGCATTGAAACTCTACCTTTGGTTCAATAACAGACACATATTTGGCCAATATCGTGGTTTAAACAAATCACAGATAGTGAAGGGCGGGACCTCCCCTCTGATTGGCCGTGGCTGTGTGTACATTTGAAAATGCGTGTGCTGCAGAGAGAGAGAGAGGTCAGAGACCCGTCAGATAAACAGAGTGGATGTAGTTGCATTAAAGTGTGGTCACATAGGCAGAGATAAATGTCCCCTCTCTCCACTGCCTTTCGGCGGCTGGCAGCATCAAACCGATCAGACGAGCCCGAGATGATGATCAAGTTTATCGTTGCCTACGATAGGCCTAGTGAAACTTCCCTTCACCAAGTTCAGTCCGAAATAATTATTCACCAGAAAAATAGTTTGAACGTAAACCCGACGTACAGGAATGCCACTTGCGCCAAATGTATAGGAGTCATTGCAGATTAAAAGACATCTTAAAATTTCGAACAATGCATACAAGCCCTTCCCGAACGACAGAGATACAGATATCGCCGAAAAAGAGTGCGTCATTGACCGCAGTTACATGCAGGGAGTAACCCGGTTTTCAACAGCAATATTCGTTTTGCGCGCGAGTTGTGTAAACTCATTCTGATGGCATCAATCAATTTAATCCGGTATTTGGCGCAAACCGAATATCGCTGCTACATTTAAAGCCCGAATATTCCCTGCATGTATAACTGTGGTCATTGTGTACGGTGAATTGAATGGACACCTTTAGATCGAGCATGGCAAGTCATTGCAATAGCCTATAATAATAGGCCTACTATTTCGTTATTGCATTAACCATAGTGATGTTCTTAAAAATACTAAAATTAAAAAGTTAATTGCATTGTGGGGCTGTCAAATGATTATTGCAATCATCATTGCAAAATCACATAAAAATCCCCCAGGCTACTTGGAACATCTCTTTGAATTGTGCTCAAATACATTTCTATGGAAGATGCTAGCATGGCAAGCTGGTTTAGCCAAGGCCTAAAGATCATGAAGGATAGGATGTAAGACATTGAGCCATGAGATGTGCAGTTTGAAGCCCTTAAAAGACGTGCAGTGTTAATTTACTCACTGTTATTTTTATTTATGTTTTAAGTTTAAATTTCAGCTCAGTGAAGCACTTAAAGCACCAACACTTCATTAAGTTACTTTTCTTGTAGAATTGTAAATCATAAGTCATAGGACAACCTATATAGGACAGTAATTAAGGAAAAAAAGTGAACCTGCTGCGGTGTTAAATGCGATGTGGTTGAAAATTTGGGTGCACCTAAGAAAAAAAGTTAGGCGCACCAGTGCAACCAGTGCAAAAAGTTAGCCTGGAGCCCTGCGCCTCTTGTTCGAGAAACCCTCCATCACTGGACTGACTACAGACCTGTGGCCTTGACTTCAGTCACCATGAAGTCCTTTGAATGCCTGGTGCTGACCCACCTCAAAAACATCACAGGTCACCAGCTGGACCCCCTGCAGTTTGCCTACAGGGCAAACAGGTCAGTGGATGATGGGAACATGGGGCTGCACTTCATCCTGCAATACCTTAACCAGCCATCTGTCAGTGGATCTCCAGCTTCCTGACTGAAAGGAGTCAGCATGTGCGGCTGAGAGATGTCAGATCTGAAACACGGACAACCAGCACTAGTGCACCATAGAGGTGTGTCCTTTCCCCACTGCTCTTCTCCTTCTACACAGATGACTGTACCTCCAAGGATCCAGATGTCAAACTCTTAAAATGTGCAGATGACACCATTGTCATTGGGCTCATCCCGTATGGTGATGAGTCTGCATATCGGCAAGATATTGATAAGTTGGTGCTCTGGTGCGGTAAACACAAGCTTGTGAACACTGACTTGAACACGGACTCGAACCTGGACTCGGACTCGAGGCATAGTGACTTGACTACAACACTGCATCAACGGCATCCTTAAAAAGGCTCACAGGGATCCGTCAATAGACAGATTTCTGTCAATTTGATTTTAGAAATGCCATATTTGAAATCGATGCAGATCCGATGAGAAAAAATGGGGGGGGGGTTAGGGGTCTCTTATCACTTTTTCTTTTTGTAAGGCAACTACAAATATTAGGTTGATTTGAGATGTTTAATGGAGTGGGGCGTGGATAAATGAGCACCAGCTCATAAATATACATGTAATGAGCAGCAGAAACAGCACACTCTGAAAGGGACTGAAATAGAGGGTAATAGAAGTAGGTAAGATTCTTTTCCTACAAGCTATTTCCAGCAAACAACTTCAGAAACATGTTTTCTGGAACTCATAGACCTATTTTTACTTGTTGAAAAATAGTCATAAGTCCATAAGCTATCTTGAAAAGGTGTTTTTTAAGAGCCGTTTTGTATTGTGAGATGGAGTCGAGAGTGCGAATGCTTGAGGGGAGTGAGTTCCACAGTTTGGGTCTGTGCTTAATCTGTGCTGCAGAGTTTTGAATGAGTTGGAGGCGATGGATGAGTTTGTTTTGGATGCCTGTCAGGATTGCATTGCAGTAGTCAATGCGAGATGTTACAAGGGTGTTGACAAGCACTTCAGCGGAGCATTGTGTGAGTGCAGGGCCCAGTCTGGAGATGTTCCTGAGGTGAAAGAAACGCTGTCCGAGAGACATTATTGATGTGGTTGGAAAATGAAAGGGTCCAGGATAACGCCAAGGCTCTTCACATGTTTGGAGACAGGTATGGTGGTCTCACCAAAAGAGATTGAGGAGAGCAAGCGTAGATGTGGTGCCAATAAGTAACAGTTCAGTTTTCTTAATAGTTTCATTACTATTTGTCTACTGAATGTAAAATGTACTACTACATGTCTACTTGTTACTACTACATGTCTACTTGTTGAATGTGTAGTTAACACCTACCAAAGTCAAATTCCTTGTATATATTTATACTTGGCCAATAAAACTGATTCTGATAAAATGTTCACTTGTGATGAAGTCTTGGATCTGTTATTCACCTATTCTAATTCTGAAGGAGAATATCTGACTTTTGGAGATGGCTACAGTACGTCCCAATCCTCGGGGTGTTGAACAGAGTAGCTCTTTATCGTGGTCTTCAAGATTTGATGATATCGCTTAATCACACCCTGAGACTGAGGATGGAAAGCAGTAATTAATTAGCAGAAAGTAATTTGTTCAATGCCCAGTTCACACATTACTTCCTGAAATAGACATTAGACATGCAATTGGTGCCTCAATCAGACTGCAGTTGCCTTGGGAGGTCAAAACAAGGGAAAAAGCTAACTAGAGCATGAAGAATGGGTTTTGCTTTAATATCTCTCAGAGGCACAGCCTCATGAAATCGAATGGTAATATCCATGATAGTTAGCAGCTGAGAATGGTTTGATAGTGACCATTATGAAATTGTGCTAGGTTTTCCCCTGTATAATAATTCTCTGTCTATTACTTAGAGGGCCCAGGCCTCCGCCTCTATATGCCACTTATGCATGGTGTGTTTAGAAAAAATCACCTTTCAACAGATGTTATCAGATTGTATTTATTTGGTTTTATTACAGGCTGAAGGACGAGGTGGGTATGCATAAGGAGGGAAACCTTGAACTTAAGCATCAAATGCTCTCAGCTAAAATTCAGCTTCTGCAAAAGGTAAGAGTGATATATAACAAAGGTCATTTTGCTCTGGATTTGCATTATGAACAGAAACTCAATTAGCCTGACCATGCTCTATTGAGGATTGTTTCCAGTCTTTTCTTTTCTACTGAACGTACACTTGGGTTGACTTTAAAACCATTGGACCTGCCTTTTACTCTCCATAGCAAGTATGGGATTTAGTCTGGAATTCCTACTTTACCAGTAACAGTGCAAACTTACGTTTTGCCCACCCTGTTGGCAGTAAGGAAACCATGGACCTCATTCACCAGTATCTTCCAAATAATAAGGGATAGTCTGTTGTACTCACAACCTAGGGTTTATTAATGGATGATAACGAGTTCAAACTTTTGTTTGGGAGCCAGATTACGGTAATTGAAGTTTTGAGCTACACCGTTGTGTGCGCTAGCAACAAAATGCCTGTAGCAGCAGGCATCGAGCCAAGTCAAAATAAATCACTATTTTCAAACCACTACCAAGGCTCTAAATATCCTTACACCCGAAAAACACCAGGTTCGCAACTGAAGTGCTCCATTTGCGTAGCAGAAAAACAGTTTTAGAAGACTGGTCTTATTTTTTCGAATGTACGCGAATGTTCGTCTAATCAGTGCAGGGCTCTACAGTGCGCTCATTTAAAATGATGGCATGCGAGTGCAAAAAAAATGTACGCACACTAGTGTTAGTGACTTCTAACCATGTGACCAAGTTGTCTAGAAAATCACTGCAACATCAGAAAACATTATAATGCGAATCATACACTGATGTCGCAAATGCAGCATAAAACGACACCTCCCATAGATGTTAGCGGTTTAGCGTTACCGTACTGTACCTCAAGCTTCTAACTCGTATGGAAAAGCAACAGTTTAGGCTAGCCTACCATGCAAAGTATAACCAAATTCATTGGGATAGTATATACCAACAATGAATAAAGATACAAAAGGAACAGGAAGGAGATGAGATTCTGGAAATGCAGAGAAGGAAATGTGATACATGTCGTTGAGGGATTGGCTGGATTATAAAAATATATCTGTAGTGCACAGATACAAAAGTAGCCTAATATTTCAGTTTTCTCCAAAGGTAGAATGCTATCAACAACTCCAGACTTTCATGCATACTTGTTAACACAGAATACATGCTTAAGTAGGCTACAAAACGAAACAACACTTGCCTATTGCCCCCGCCAATGCAGTCAGATATTTCAAATACATATGGATATATTTCAGTAGGCTATTTTATATTTTGTGGAAGTGAAAATGGGCTGTTTTAATAGTAGTAGTAGGCAGTATGAACTCTGACAGGTTAAGGTCACCATGACCATCTATTTGGAAAATATAAAATATGCATGTGTTGTCTACTTGTATTTCTTCTTTAGCTTTAGTTTTGACTGGATTCAAGTAAAGTTAGCCGTGGCAATATAATGCTGGTGTTATTTTGTAAATATAAATTATTTGTCTGTTGTGTTAATGTAAAATTGCTATAATAATAATACATTTTGAGGCTAACGCAGCAAGTTGTTGTGGTAGTATATAAGCTTTGCTAGCAAATGCTTACATAACCATACAAACCACAAGCCCTTGTTGCGGGCCCCCACAAATACCAACAATTTCCTACAACTTCTTCAGTCATTCCTCTTCATTGCTATTGCCGTTTATGATCCAATCAGCAACATATATACCAAGCAATATCAGAAATACTTCAGCAATACAGTGGTCATGTCCTTAGTATGCTCTTAGTATTTGTTGAGATTACATGACTTTATATACAGACGTTTAAGCTCGAAAACAGGCAGCCTTTACTGTTAACCCCCTACAAGCATGTCATATGGCAACAGTGGCAAGGAAAAACTCCCATATTCTTCCATAAACTTCCATAAACCTTGAGCTGAACCCAACTTAATGGGGGAGCCCATCTGCTTCTGGCTGGCTGCAGCTCTAATAGCAGCAGTCAAATGTAGAATCATCTGAAAAAGTAGTCTATAAGATAAAACGAGTTAACTAAAAGCTCTCATATATAGGCATGTTTTCTGGTCTTTTTAAAAGATATTCACTGAACTCGCCTGTTTGATGTACAGCGGCAGGGTGTTCCATAGCTTTGGTGCATAATGGATAAAAGCAGCTTCTCCACTTTGCTTGTGGAGCACTTTGGGTACAATTAAAAGATTAGCATTGGAAAATCTAAGTTTCCTTTGTGGTTGATAAGATATTAAAAGCTCAGTGATATATGAAGGTGCTATGCCATTCAGAGTAAGTAATTAACATAACCTTAAAATCCAATTCTATAGCAGACAGTGAGCCAGTGCAGTTCAGCTAACACAGGGGTGATGTGCTCTCTCTTCTTGGTCTTAGTTAAAAAATCTAGCAGCAGAGTTATGTATGAGTTCCACTTTCTTTATATGTTTCTGTGAGAGACCAGTAAAAAGTGCATTGCAGTAATCTAACCTAGGCATGGATTAGTTTTTTTAAGTACTTTGATTTTTCGTAATCCTTCTTCTTATTCTTATTATTTTGAATAAGAATATCAAGATGATCAGTGTGATTTTAGTTTTACTACCCTTAGTTTCCCTTAATTAAAAAAAAAAGAAATATCACAACTATTTTCGCAATTTTCACTTCCTCCCGCAATTTCTTTGCAACAAACGCCTAAAAACACTGGCACAATATCAGGCATTTTGGGCTGCAACAATCTCAAAAAAGGCCCGCAAAATCCTGGAGGGACTGTTTTAAAGTGTCATAAAATTGTATGAACTCACCATATCTTTAATTCTGTGATATTCAAGTTGTTCCTCTGAATTATCACAAGCATATTATGTCAAGTATTGGCTCTTCAATTGAACATGTTCTTTGTAAAACACAGTAGACTGTATGTATTCATCCTAGAAATTGCGCCAGAAGATTTGAACATACTGAAGAACAGTGGAAGGCAATGTAAGCAGCGTTCAGAGTATACATTTGAAAGATCAACAAATTTCCCAGGGAACATACTTTGGACAATTTACATGTTATGTCTAAAGTGGACTCATCTTGAATTTTATTTTAAATGTTTATTGTTATCTATATATGTTATCTTGTATGAGATGGGCTAAATTAATCAGTAGTGTTTCAACATCAGTCATGTACCTACATATATGTTAACAATAAATGTTTTGTCATTATTTTAATCCTTTCTTTGCAGTGCAGTGTCAGTGCAAGTGTGTGTGTGTGTGTGTTTTCATTGTTATTATTATATGGTCCTTGACTTTATGGTTACTTACTGTAGCAGACACTTTTGACATCGTAACAACAATGCACTGAAACAGTAAGAACATCAATCATAGTAAAACAATTATTAGAAATTGAAAATAGGATAATAATTATAATAGTAAAAACAGGGGAATTAAAGTGGAATCATAGTGTTCTGATAAGATGGTGCTGATCCAGTGTTTATCCAAGTGTGAGGGAATTGAATTTATTAAACTACTAACTTGGTGGAAATAGTACTGCAGCACTTACTTCATCAGTAAATAGCAGGTAGTAACGCGTTACAAGTAATGCACATGAGTAAAAAAGTATTTTTTTCGTGGAACGGCAACTTTCCATATTCTTTTTTCAAAACGGTACTTGTACTCTTACTCAAGTACATTTTTGAGCCAGCAATCTACTCTTTACTCTGCTACATTTTCAATTGCCTTTCCTTACAAGTTTATTATCGGAGGAGAATTATCTCGAGGGATAAAAGCACACCTCTACCTCGGTGCACAACGGCGTGGGAGAAAAGAAACTGGGCTTCAGAATGCATTGCTACGTTTCCCCGCGATTATAAGTAGTAAGTAATGACTGGACTATGTAGAATCAATCAGATCATGTTGTAGCCTACTATACGAAAGTAGATGTTCTATATATCTAACAGCTCAGTTAACGCAATGACGTCCTGCCAGCTGCTGCATCTTCTGGTGAGACAGAGTAGCAACAAAATGAGAGGTAGCCTACGACATGACTTTCGCCTATATTCATTTCTGGCCAGCATCGTTCAACAATCACATTGGACAAGGAAAGTAGGCCTACAAATTAATTTACAAGCAAAGAAAATGCACTGGAATTCGAGCACACAAGTTAGAAAAAACCTAGCATTTGTTTATGTACCCTCAATGTTGCAGGACATGACAAAGACGGTCGGCTGAGAAAACAGATAGCCTACTCTGTCGCTCTGTCCCAGTGGATATGCCTAGGCTATATGTAGCCTAAATATAAGTCTACCCATAATATAGCATTGATTTTAGGTTACATTGTCTGTATGGTGAAGTTATAACAAGGATTAAAGTTCTCCGTCGTAGGACGGATTTCCGTCAATTTGATTTTAGAAATGTCATATTTGAGATCGATGCAGATCCGATGAGAAAAAAAATAGGAGGGGGGGGATATCACCTTTGCTTTTCCTTTTTTAAGGCAACTACAAATATTAGGTCCGATGAATTAATGTGTGCGATGGTAAATGTTTAAAGACCTAATAGTGTTCTTGAGAACTTTCTGTGTCTCAATCAGTGACCGCTCAAGAAGATAGCCTATGTCAGCCATGAGTTTCGCTTTGTTTATGTTGTAGCATAACACACTTGTCTCGGGCGTTTGCTTAAAAAAAAGAACACGTATGGAGGACTATAATGGTTTAAAAGTTGGATTATAGTGACACATTAGAGACAGCTGATGAGGTTGGCCAATACGTTTAACTTTTTTGGATGTGATATTGTGAGCTCTATGTGCGAATTCGGAGAAGAAGCGTAGGCTGTGTTCTTTCCGTGCATCAATGTAGACAATTTCTTACTATCGCGAACTCTTGTCAGGGGAGGTCATTCATTTTGGGTGTCACCTATGACTTGAACAGATAGCCTGCTATGCCACCCAATGTAGGCTACTATTGTTACAGTTTTTAATCAATGCAACTAACATTATGTGTAAAGCGACGCAATATAAACCGTAGCCTATGCAATTTATTCCCCACTAACACAAAACGTTAAGGGAACGTTCGGGAACGTTAGTGTATGGTTCCCTAAAGGGTAGTTCGAACCAAACCAAAAACTAACGGTTAGGGAACGTTACCTAAGGGTTCCTTAACGTTCCTAAACGTTAAGGGAACCAACCAACCAAAACGTTCTCCTATGGTTGCACAGTACCTTCACACAACGTTCCCGTTTGGTTGTTATTGGTTGTTTTTGGTTGTTCTGAGTGCTGTTTTGACATGTTTATTTTAACCAGCTCCGTTTAAGTTTTTGAAGTAGGCCTAGCATATACAAGGTTTGCAGTCATTTGATATTCACTAAAAATGATTGGCCTTATGTAATCAAATTAAGATAAGGAGTAAGAGAATATATTTATTTTTAGGCTGATATCAATTTTGCTATAAACAATACTTTTGTGCTTGATTTCAGTTTTGTAACCGTATGAAGTGAAAATGCTTAAAACACGAATCTATCAATAAAACAATTTTCACTTCTACATTTCACATTTCACTTAGCTCAATATAAAAGTCCAACCGTTACACCCCCACGCCAGTAGGGGGAAGACAACGCCTGGTCTGCATTCAGAACCGATTGCAGTTTCACGTTGGATTAAACAAACAATAATACTTCGGTAAATAAAATATAAAATATTTTTATAATAGTTTTCTGCTATCACTAGAATACATTCAGAACATGTTTCATTTGTTCCTGTAGCCTACCATTACCATTTTACATTCACACATGTTACATTATTTGCATTCGAGGCTTCTGATTAGGTGGCAATGACGTCAATGGTAATGCGTCTCTATTCATTCCAATTCCATGCCGTGTTAAATGTGTTATATAGCATTGTGTGATTGATTGCGCCTCTATCAGCGTTAGAAACTGGAGACAATAACAACACAAGCTCCATTTCAGTTTTTGAAGTAACATACAAAATGTTTGCAGTCACTTGATTTAGATCCACTCAAATGATTGGTCTTATAAAATCTAAGTAAGGTAAACATCATATCAAGATAATATTTATTTTAGGCTAATATCAATTTTAATAAATAAAAAATATATACTTTTGTGCTTTTTTTTACGTATTAGGTGAACTTACACAAATCTATCAATAGAACACTTTTCACAACTAAGAAAATTCACTTATTTCATTTCACAATTCACTTCAGTTCAATCAGACAGGCTCTCCCTTACACGTAGGCCTACCCCACGCCAGTAGGGGGAAGACAACGCCTCTGCTTTCAGGTGATCGATTGAAGTCTTGTCCTGACTTCCGTAAACGGTCTCTGTTTGAATTCCGTGATTCTTGAACACAGCTGGAAGAAGTCTTGGAATGGATTACACTCGTCTTGAATTCGATCTCACGAAAGTAAGTGAAATATGTTACAGTTCCATGATGTAGGCCTAGTGGTTGTAATGCAAGGGTTTGAGGTTTAACCTTAAGTCCTTTCACTTGTAGGGCTTTGTTATATTCAGATTCTGCCAAGTTTGTAATTTACCAGAGCACATTGCTCGTTCGTCTTTGTTTGAGCTGTTCTCCACGTGTTATGTTTTGCAGCATTGTATGTTTTGTGTCATCGTGTTAACCTGCTCACGTTGATGTTACAAATAATAGCACTAGGCTACCGTTTCTTTTAATTAGTTTTAGTGTACAGTCAGTCCTTTTAGGCAAGTCACTCGGCAGCAGTGGTGTAGGCTAGTGGATATAGGCCTACTGTATGTAGCTGGATCTAGGCTACTGTGATGTAGGCTAGTTAGCTGTAGTGGGTAGGCTATACTGTGATCAACCCCAAATGTATCCTAGTCTATTTTAAGTGGGTATACTGAGATGGTGAGGCTTTTTAAGTTGGTATAACCTACTGAACAGTCCTGCATATGTAGGCTACACTAGAGCCATAGAGATGGCTATAGATAATGTATAGGCTACACTGTCGGCGGCCATTTTGCAACACAGTTGATCGGATAGACGATTCAAGTGAATAGACCTCTGAATTTTGCCTTCAAAAAGCTGAGATCCGGTAGCCTATCTTGCAATTTTTGCTATGGGAAAATAACATGGGGAGAGAATTATTGCACTCTCCCGTGGACGAAGAAGTCTGAAATGCAGACATTTTGCTCAACACACGTTTGTCCTCTGCCTTCGAGTGGTAGGCTAACTGTGATCTTCAACAGGCCTACGTTAAGACAGCAACTTAGATTTTTGCTACCCCAGACCTAACTTGCAATGTAACTTGTCATAGGTAGTTAGGTTAAATTAACACCCTGATCTCCTTATAGGCAAAGATGGCAGTTTTGGTTCCTTTTTGTAGGCGAACTTCAGAGGTCTGTTGGGGAGCATACAGGAAGGGGCGGAATGTGTGTAGTAGGCTATACACAGCTGCCATACTGGCTTTACAAACTAAGCCCATGCATTTCTATGGATGCTGTGTCTCCCCATTAGAAATTCTCTGGGCTACAATACAAAAATCAAGTCAAAAGCTGGGCCAAATATCCAGTTAAGAAAATCTGGTTGTGTACAGATGACTGATTGCTGCAATACTATAGTGTTAATTTCGTCAGACGAGACAAGACTAAATATGTTCGTCAACGACCTTTTTTTTCATGACTAAGACGAGACGATGACAAGACTGCACTATTCTCCAAAAACGCTGACAAAGACTAAATTAACATGCATTATTGTTGACGAAAAAAGACGAGACTAAAATGTTTTGCATAAAATAAAAACTAAGATAAAATCTCTCTTCAGTTTCGTCTACAATCCGCTACTTTTTCATCACGAGATAGAATATTCAACTGTTACGCCTTCAAAATATTCCGAATGAGTGCTGTTGCTGCCAGCCTGTGTAGTGGCTGCAACACGAAACTACACACAACACCCATAGACAGATAGCGAAGACCAGAGATTTCTGTAGAGCCAGCGACAAACACATCATGCTAGGGAGAAAGAAGAGGCTCGATGTTTGGGCGCATTTTAAATACAATGACACTGAAAAAAAGTCCGAATGTGTCATTGTAACCGATGGGAAGCAGTGTGGACAAAAGATGTCGGGGAAAAACACCACTAACCTGAAGCGGCATCTTAAGGCTAACCACCCACATATTCAGGTAAGTGAAATTAAATTAACGTCTCATAAGCTAATGTTGATTTTAGGCATCTACGCTATAACGTTTAATCAACCAGTTAGCTGCCAGCTATGTTGTGGCACATACATTATGCAGGTTATATTTTATAACGTTAGCCATTATACCAGACTTGCTAGTTGGCTATCAAGTTGTGAAGGGGATAAAAAACGAACGGCAAAGCTAATGTCGGTTTGAAGTTAGATTGAGCTCCTAGGATCTAGCTATGCATGTTACACTTTTAGTTTAACATTAACTGTTAGCCTTGTAGTTGGCTATCATATTAAAAGGTTACATGCTATAAAGGCTGCTAGTAGCTCACGTTAGAATTTGTAGCAATGAAACAGGATTTACATGTAAAACACATAATCTCAAAGGCTAGCGTTAGCTAACCCTTATCAGTGTTAACACTGCTGCTTTTGCATACTTGCAAGGCAAGTGTAATGGCAAGTGATCGTTTCAGTCCTAGATTGTTAAACTAGCTGTCTAACAATCTAAAATCTTGAAAACAGCATGGTATTGACTAGTTGCACAAAAGGCTCCCTGATGGGCTTGTCTATCTCCGGTGGAGCGTTTTAGCTGTATTGTAACTTATGTAATATTCTTGTGTTATATTCTGCTCCTTACATGTTTACTCAGACCCTGGATACCTTGTTATTCAGCGTTTTAACACACACATAAATCCTTCTATATCTTAACTGTTAATTCAACGAGTTCACCAAGAGCCACTCCTGCAGCCAACCAATTGACACATGAGCATGAACTTTTAATGTTACATGCGTGTGTGTGCCCTCATACCATAATCAAAATGAATGTAATTAGGCATAAAATAAATGTATGTAAGAAAATCAAGTTTAACTATTACATCTAATATTACTCGAAATATCCTCAATAATGGTGTGTGCACTACCATGTATAACTTGCATTAAGTTGGTGATTTACTTTGTCATATAAAATATATCCACCTTCAGTTTTGATCTTAGGCTTGTCATTAAGTTATTTATTTCCACTATAACACTTGTGACCCTGATGTTATTGCATTAAAAGAGGCCTCATTGTATTTATTCTTATCATAGATTCCAGATGTGGTCAAGCAACCAGCCAGGACAGAGGAGAGGCCATCTATGTCAGGTGCACTCTTTTCTCATATCAAGTACAAGCCAGACTCCCGGGAACAACACATTAAAGAGGAGGCTATAGCTAAATGGGTAGCCCGGACAGCCCACCCTCCACGGACAGTAGAAGATGAGGAATTCATCAACATGATGGAAAAAATAGATAAAAGACTGACCGTACCAAAAAAGACCAAAATTGCAAGTCTAGTGGACCAAATGTACCTAGCTGAAAAGGTCAAATTCAAAAACAGACTGGCTATGGCCCGCAAAGTGACCATTGGCATAGACATATGGACTAAAAAGGGGCTCACAGCCTCCTTCCTTGCTGTCAGTGCTTGTTATTTCAATGTTCAAGACAGTAAAGCTGAACACATACTCCTAAACTTAAAGGAGAATTCCGGTGTGATTTTGACCTAAAGTGTTTTGAAACATGATACCGAGTGTGAACGTATGTCTCATAGCCCATCTCGGCTTGTCCCCTGCACTCCGAAATCTGGCGCTAGTTAGCCGATGCTACCAACAAGGCGGTCAATGGTTGTGCCTCGGCATCGGCATAGCCATGCAAATAAATCACTGTTTTACACCATTTACGAGGCTCAATGTATCTCCACACTTCATTGGCAGACTTCCAAGGGCCCTGAGATTTAAAACGAGACATTGAGAACTTTGAAAAAGCACTGGTAGTTTACTTACAAGACGATATATACAGACAGTATCTTCTCGAAGTTTAGCGTTTTTCAGCCATCTTGAATTTAGTCACGATAAGTCGAGCGACGAGTAAGAATGAACAGGTATGATAAGGGATCAGATTCCAAAAATAATTCCGTGGAAATGCATGGATTCCAGTTGCTGCTACTGGAAGAAACTGTAATCCATGCATTTCCACAGAATTATTTTTGGAATCTGATCCCTTATCATACCTGTTCATTCTTACTCGTCGCTCGACTTATCGTGACTAAATTCAAGATGGCTGCAAACGCTAAACTTCGAGAAGATACTGTCTGTATAAATCGTCTTGTAAGTAAACTACCAGTGCTTTTTCAAAGTTCTCAATGTCTCGTTTTAAATCTCAGGGCCCTTGGAAGTCTACCAATGAAGTGTGGAGATACATTGAGCCTCGTAAATGGTGTAAAACAGTGATTTATTTGCATGGCTATGCCGATGCCGAGGCACAACCATTGACCGCCTTGTTGGTAGCATCGGCTAACTAGCGCCAGATTTCGGAGTGCAGGGGACAAGCCGAGATGGGCTATGAGACATACGTTCACACTCGGTATCATGTTTCAAAACACTTTAGGTCAAAATCACACCGGAATTCTCCTTTAAAGCAAATGGTTCACCCACACACTGCTCATTCTATTGCTACTCTTGTGGAGGAGTGCACAGAAGAATGGGGGATCCCAAAGGAAAAAATTCTCATGATTATAACAGATAATGGAAGCAACATGGTTTCTGCATTTCGCCACGAAGAAGAAGACACCAGTTCTGATGAGAGCAATTCCCAGGATAGTGATGAAGAGGAAGAGGCAGATGAAAGGTCAGTCTGTGAATGGTGTTTGTTATTATTCACAGTAATAGATATTTCATATTGAATCTAAAAATAATCTGAAATATGTTTAATTCATTAATGTAATGTAGTGATAATTTGCTATTGTATAGAATAATAGTTATTGTAGGATTAATGAAAAGAATTGTTGTTTTGTGTTAAATTTTCTATCAGATATGGAACCTTGGAGAGGACCCCATGTGTGGTCCATACCCTTCAGCTTGTCGTCAACATGATCAAGAAGGAACAAGCAATCAAACGTCTACTGGACAAGGTCCGGCATCTGGTGAGACAGTTTCGCAAATCGTCTGTTGCCACAGAACGGTTGCTGGAACAATGTGGACGCATTCTCATCAAAGACTGTCCAACCAGATGGTCCAGTTCTTTTTTGATGTTGTCTCGTTTACTTGAAATAAAGGACCATGTGACATCAGTGGCTGACACCATGGGCTGGGATTGCCTACTTCCCAGTGAATGGCAGAAGGTGGCCATCCTCAAAGACTTGCTCCTTCCATTTGCAGAACACACAAAGGTGCTTGAAAGTGATACAAGTTGTTTCTCCCTGGTTGTGCCTGCACTACTGGACTTGAAGAGCCACCTTTCAGACTTCTCCCTTGTTCATGCCAGGAGCTACAGGGATGTAGCTACACTGGCACAGAAGATGTCTGCAGATATGGATCTACGCTTCAGCTGTTTCCTGGATGTGTCGGCAAGCAAGTTTTCTCCTCTTGCTGCAGCTGCTTGTTTTGTTGACGCCAGTGTGTCAGCAGAGGCCCTTATTGAAAATGATAATGACGACATACAGAATCTCCTCAGTAAAGCTGAAGAGTACATCACTCGCAGTGTACCATACCAGGAAGAGGCGACAGATGATGAGGACATTGGAAGTGCAGAGGTCTCAGATGCACCTCTGCAAAAGCGGCCTAGATTCAGGTTTTTGAGTGCCCATCGGCCATCAAGGCCAAAGACCTCCAAGACCTCAATCAGACTAGAGGTACAAAAATTCAAAGAAGCCCTGTCCCATGCAAACCCAGACGATTCAGGCATGGATTTCTGGTCTTCTCAAAGCTCCACCATGTTTCCACTGCTGAAACCTCTGGCATTAGACCTTCTGGCAATGCCAGCTTCCGAAGCCTTTGCAGAGCGAGTTTTTAGTTTAACTGGAGATCTGTCAAGTGGCCGCCGCAACAGAGCAAGAGTTACATTAGAAAGAAGTGCTTTTCTAAAACTTAACAAAGTCTAGAGTGATTAACTGCATACTGTTTTGGTTATAGTTTGGTTATAGTTTTTTTCTTCTGTTTTCACGTTTAATAACCCTCAATTCAAACACACACTTTTTTCTAGCACGCTACCTTGTAATGGATTTTGCTTACTGTTGCAAATCTTGCCTTTGAACAATTGTCTAATTGAGTGTTTAACCTCAAGTGGAAGTTTCAGCAGCTGTAGTAACAGCAGAAATATTAATTGTTAAGCCTTGTTAAATCTCATTTGATATTTCTCAAGACCAACCTAGTAAATAGGTTGTATTTTAGACCTACAGTACAGTACAGTGGGCCTATTGTTTTCAGTTTTTCTGGGTATGCTAATTTTATTTTATAACAGAATAATGAGACACAAGGCAACCAAAACAGTTCTAAAAACCTTTGTATCTTGTCAGTCGGAGTCTGTTATGCCCCAGCTTTTGAATTGTGTTGGTTCAAAATAAAAATCTCTTCGGAACAAGTTAATCATTTGTGAATGTGTCTCTTAAATCAGAAAACCAGAGTTTCATTAAAAAAAAAATCATTCAATAAGTGAAGTTTGTTAGGTAACTTAATTATGACATTTAAACAATATTTGAGATATGTGAAACACTATTTGACTGAAATCGTTATCAGAAATAATCTCAGAAATAATTTGTTATTTTAAAAAAGACTAAAATGTTTTGACTAAAACTTGACTTAAGATATATTGGGTTTTCTTTTGACTAAAACTAGACCAAAATGACGTGACTTTTAGTCGACTAAAACTTGACTAAGATACCTTGAGTTCTCGTTTGACTAAAACTAGACTAAAATGGTGAGACTTTTAGTCGACTAAAACTTGACTAAGAAAAAAAGATATGTGAATGACTAAATGTGACTAAAACTAACAAGGACATTTGCCACAAGACTAAGACTAAGACTAAATTAAAAATAGGTGACAAAATTAACACTACAATACTATCAATAATAGTTTTCTCTATATGGAAATACTGCTTTGCTCTACTACTGGCTCACAAAAACGTTGTTCTCTTAACGTAGATTCATACACCAAAGCTATGGAAAAATGTCAGCGGCTGATGGACACTTTTAGCATTGAGGCGGAAGAAGATGCGAGCGTCCACAAAAGGCAGTGCATGGTCACGTGATGGTAAGACCTCTTAAATGCAGACTACATTATTTGCACAATTCAAATATTCTTTTTGCAATCAGTGCAGATTGTATGGTCTTTTATTTCAGATGAATCCGTTCCGCAAGCAAGAAAGCATTCCAGGATGGTGCGTGTGCCTGGAAGCCCTGTCTGTAAGTTAACATTTATACATGTATTATTTAAGAAAACCAGTTGAGACATATTTCCTACCATGGAACTACTGACATTCATGTTTATTAACCTAGTGCATATCATGTTACTGTTCTGATGTATTTGTCTCTTCCTGCCTTTTATTAGGTCAGCAGATGTCACTGCCTCCACCACCTGCATGTGAGTTTTTCTTTTTAGCGATTGTTTAATGTAACAGCATAGGTTTATCTTTTGCAAATGTCATGTGCAAGAAACCTACCATAAATTAACTGACCAATATTCATATTTACTTTCTTTTTAGATGAGTCAACACCACACAGGCAACCAGCTCATTGCCCAGAGCTGGATGGGTCTATTATAACGCCTGCCACTTCATCTTGGGACCCAGTTGAAGGTACAGTGTCTTTGAATTTTCCATTTCCAAGTAAATACAATTTCATGACAAGGAACTTGAGAGTAAGTAACTTTTTTGTTGTTGTAAACAGCACAAGTGACTCATCACACAGAGGGAGGTGGCTTGGCCATGGAGACGGAAATAAGAGGTAAGAACACTCACTTAATTTGTTCACATATGCAGGTATATAATGTATTTAACAACTAAAACTAACACCATCCATTTTCCATAGCAATAAGGACAACCATTACCGCATGGCATAGCGAATGGACGCATTTGAGGAGAAGATGGATGAGCTGCTCATGCTCTTAAGGAGCTCCCAGTCACCTCCCTCTGCTCCAGTCGATGACATATTGCTGTCGTCCTGCTCGACAGTCACTGAGCTGCAGGAGAGGAGGAACAAAATGCCCTCCCTCCAGGACTTGTACTCTGGGACCTAAGCGGGCAGAGACCATCACCAAAGACTCCACATATCCTGCACACACACTCTTTAACTTCCTCCCCTCTGGCAGGCGCTACAGATCCCTGCACACAAAACCACTGCCGTCACTCTCCTGAACTGCAGATAAGTGGGGTCATCCCCACTTTGACCGTTTACCTGCCCATTACATACTTTATCATTCCAATATACGTCTTGCACTCTACATTTGCACTATTACTTTGCACTCAACAGCCCACTCCATGTGTACTTGTATTGGTATTATGTCTTTGTATATTGTGTTGGTATCTGCCATAATGTATATTGTTGTCTATTGTACAGTGTGTCTATTTGTTGAATGTAGCACCTACCAAAGTCAAATGCCTTATGTTAATATACTTAGCTAACACTAAGTCTAATTTATATATATATATATATACAGTGAGGCCTTTTATATTGTTTTTTTTTGTCTTTTGATAATTTTATATTAAAGTTATAAGTTCCATCGATTTTGCCTGTTCATTCTTTCCTGCTAATATATAATAATGCATTCCTGCTCGTGCTGTTTAAAGTAATTGGTATGCAAAGGTTGCAATGTTAGGGGAGGGTTCCCTAAAGGTTGCAATATTTAGGGAAGGGAACGTTCCCTAAATGTTAGGGAACGTTATGGGAACAGTTAGGGAACGTTAGGGGAAGGTTTCTAAAGTTTGCAACGGTTAGGGAACGTTAGGGGAAGGTTTTTTAAAGTTTGCAATGGTTGGGGAACGTTAGGGGAAGGTTATCTAAAGTTTCCAACCTTTAGATAACGTTAGGGGAACGTTTTATATAACCAAGAACTAACGTTTCCGGAACGTTCAGCAAACTTCCCATGGGAACCAAAACTTGCTCAAAAACTAACCTTAGGGTAACGTTTGGGAACCAAAAACTAACGTTTCCGAAACCAAAAACTATGGTTCCCAGAAAGTTTTGGAAACCATAAATTGTTAGCTGGGTTATCCCGTCTGTTATGACATGTACAACAATGTTTTTCACAATTTGCGACGGAAGGTTTTGACTGAGCGTGTTAGCATAAAAAAAAAAAATAATATCACTGTCATCATCGCGAACTGTTGAGTAAGGGGGTCAGTCTGTTTGTGACGCACAGACAGCCTTGTAGCCTATTTTGCTTAGGCCTCACACTCACAACCTACTGTCGTTAAAAGTATGTTGACAAAAAATAACCATACAATTAAAATAGTCAACTTAAAACTTTGCTATAAAATATTATTAATTTATAGCACAAAACCATAACCAGTAGGCCTACCAGAACCTGTGTGCGTCTATTTGGCAAGGCTGTCTTTGTTGCTAAAGAAAGGAAGTAAAAAAATAAATGGAGATGGGCAGCTGTTGGAAACGGGGGAGAACTAACAAGCCATGGTGTAAAGAAATTAAAGTGCCAGGGGTTTGCTTTTGCGCGGTTCGCTGCAAGAAAATTGTTTATGGATGCAATAGGAAAACGTTTTAGCACGCCACCAATCAGAAGACCGCCACAAGGTTAACGTTCGTGCACTTCAGGACATCTTCCCTACCTGGTGGAACTAGCCACCACGACAGAGGTAGGCTACGTTTATCTATGGCTGACCGTTTTTACGTTTTGAAAATAGGCTACGCATGTTCTTTCATAGCGCAACACTACCTGTCCCTCACCATATCGCAACCTCTTGTCAACCTTATACAATCTGTTGCTGAAGACAAAAACACCGTCTCCAGATTGTCGTTATCAAATGCGCAGACCTCCTGCATGAGCACACACAGTATTGCTGCTCATTGGAAAACTGAGTTGTCTGTAAAACTCAAAATTACCATGTTTTCATTAAATGCGGATGAGGCAACAAATGGAAATATGAACAATATCTAGAATGTTCTGATTCGTTACTTTGATGAGGAAATGGGAAGTCTTGCAAACTTGATTTTATAGATTTTACTTGGTGTTGAATTGCATATTAACAAGAAAAAAATCTCCCCTTTAAACACTTTTGGCCTGAAGTAATTAAATAAGAGTGTGTTAAAGCCTTTCTACAATATTGCTGCAGTAGAAAAGAACAGCAATGGCTAATCAGCAATGGTCAGGGATGGTACTAAAATATATTTTTGTTCATCAGGAAAACTCAATCTCAATCAAGAACACTCAATTCACCTTATTCACATGGCGGCCATTGGCGGCTAAAACGGGGCTACAGGGTACACAAACCATAGGATTGTTATGTTCTATGCATTCACCTGTAGATGGCATTAATTATATAGTAAGTGTACCCTGTAGCCTCGTTTTGGTTTAAACAATGGCCGCCGTGTGAATAAGGCGAATACTCCCTTTACTTTGCTGTTTGCATCTTTTTGTACATTAAAAACCAATAGGTCGTGACCGCAAAAGGGGTGCTATCTCTATAGGTAGATATGAACAACGTATGACTTATGGCATGAAAAAAGTTCAGTCAAAACGATTTTTTTTTCACTTTAATCCCTGCAGTTATAACCAGACTTCTATCGATGCAAAGCAGAAGAATCAGCTGGCAATGGATTTGAAGTGACTGCTTTTCAATCCGTAGCCATTTACTGCTTATTCTGGCTATGACAAGATAGTCTACACAAGTGTGTCAGATAAGATTATATAAGATTATATATTTAAGATTATATTTTATATATTTGAAATGGGCTGTTAAAATATGTTTGCCTATATCAGTGGTCCCCAAACCACGGCCCGCCACCTCATTTTGGGTGGCCCCCTAAAACATGTCCGTGGTATATAGCATCTGGTCCGCACGGGAGTACGACATCGTCAAACTATAACCTCCGTAATTTCCCCCATTCATTCTCTATGGCGAATCTTAACTGTACACATGTAATACTCTTTTTGTCCACTGGTGGTTGTTTTGCCGTTGTTTCGCGTTTGCCATCGAAAACGGAATGAAATGTAGGGCTACCTGCAAACAATGTAAGAGGCCTATGCTGACTGCATCAGTGCTCAAAGTATTCTAAAAGTTTATCAATTAATTGTTAATAACTAATTAACTTCTATTCAAGTCTTATTTCTGGGTCTTTCTGGGATAATTATTTCTATTTTTTATCCACTCGTTCAAATTACATTACATTACATTACATTTGGCTGACGCATTTTTAGCCAAAGCGACTAACAACATGGTAAACAGTTTAAGTTTTAGAGCAATTCTCAACAATTTTCGGACAATTTAAAAAACATAAGAGTACAGTAAGAAAAAGTGCATCAGTGAGTGCTATTTTTAACAGTTACGTGTCAGTTTAAGACAGCTGGTGAGTGCTAGGATCAGCAAGACTTGTTGTAAGTGTTGCTAAGAGAGGAGATGTTCTCTAAAGAGCTGGGTCTTCAGGAGTTTTTTGAAAATGGAGAGGGATGTCCCTGCCCTTGTAGGAACTGGCAGTGTGTTCCACCAACGAGGAACAACCGATGAGAATAGTTTGGATTGGCCTGAGCGTACCGGAGGTAGAGCTAGACGTCGTTCGTCTGAGGAGCGCAGCGGTCTGGAGGTAGCGTATGTCTGTATGAGGGCATTCAAGTAGGTGGGAGCAGAACCGGAGACTTTGTAGGCAAGCGTTAGAGCCTTGAATTTGATGCGGGCCGCCATATGTAGCCAATGTAGTTGGATGAGTAGCGGGGTAACATGTGCCCTTTTGGGTTGATTGTAGACCAGGTGCGCCGCCGCGTTCTGGATCATCTGAAGTGGTTTCACAGCGCAGGCTGGGAGACCTGTCAGGAGGGCGTTGCAGTAGTCGAGTCGTGAGATGACTATTGCCTGAACCAGAAGTTGGGTAGCATCTTGAGTTAAGTAAGTCCTGATTTTCCGTATGTTGTAGAGTGCGAAACGGCATGACCGGGCGACTGAGGCAACATGATCTGAGAAGTTTAGTTGGTTGTCCTAGAACTCCTAGATTTCTTGCAGTCCTGGTAGGTGAAACAGACAGGGAGTCAAGGTAGGTTTAGCTGGGAGGACCAGCAGTTCAGTCTTTGAGAGGTTCAGCTGGAGGTGGTGTGCCTTCATCCATGTAGCTATGTCTGAGAGGCAATCCGAGATCCGTGCTGAAACCAGGGGGTCATCAGGTGGAAAGGACAGATAGAGCTGTGTGTCGTCTGCATAGCAGTGGTATGAGAAGCCATGCGAACGGATAATCTGTCCCAAGGAGGTGGTGTAGATAGCAAAGAGAAGGGGACCCAGTACTGAACCCTGGGGGACCTTTGTGGTGAGATGGTGAGGTGCAGATAGCTGACCAAGCCATGATGCGTTAAACGAGCGTCATGTGAGGTAGGATTCAAACCAGGAGAGAGCAGAACCGGAGATTCCCATGTTAGCGAGTATAGAGAGAAGGATGCAGTGATTAACCGTGTCAAAGGCACCCGATAAGTCAAGCAGAATGAGTACTGATGACCGAGCGGTCGCCCTGGCTTCTTTTAGGGCTTCTGTTACAGACAGCAGAGCCGTTTCGGTAGAGTGGCCGCTTTTGAACCCAGACTGATTAGGATCCAGAAGGTTGTTCTGTGACAGGAAGTCAGAGACCTGTTTGGAGACTGCTCGTTCAATGCCTTTGGATAGGAAAGGCAGGAGTGAGACAGGGCGGTAGTTCTCGACTTGAGCAGGGTTGAGAGAAGCTTTCGTAAAGGGGACATATTATGCAAATTTCACTTTTTGCATCCTTTTGTACCTCCATTTGGGTCTCTACTGCTCCTAACAACACTCCACGCGTGCAAAAAAACCATCCATCCGTTTTCTGTGAGTCAGTTGAACGATTTTGGTGTCAGGAATCATATTCTTCTCCCTGGCTCCCTTAACCTGACGTCAAAATAAGGGAATTTGCATAGAACCACCCTGGCGCCACCCCTCACCTCTCAACCCCCACATAGCCCCACCCACCCAATTAGTTGAAGATCCACCATTAGTTTGCTGGTTTAACGAGCACAGACACCAAGCGCAATGATTACAAGCAAGAGCAAGTCACACATGAAGTGTTGTGTTGTTGGCTGCACAGAACAACACAAATCCTTGCACTTTCTCCCAGCCAAAGACGACAGAAGAACCGAGTGGCTCCACTTCATTTTCGATGGCCATGTTCCAGCAACAGTCAAGGCAGACTGCTTTGAAAACCTAGGACAGTACACTGCAGGATTAGCCATCAAACTTCGTTTGACAGATCGTGGCAAGTCACAAGATGAGAGACATGTAAGTACTAAGTCAAATAATGACTTTTGTGTTTCTATCGTAGTTAAGCATGAACTAACGTTAGGCTGTTCGTGTTTTGCCATTTAGCACAAGCTAAGGCAAACATTACGGCTAACTTTAGCCCTGCATCTGCTTGGAGTGAGCATTTCCTCCATTCCAAATTGCAAATGCAGCACACAGCCGATCGAGTCATATTTGACAATCCCAGTCAATAATATCTGAAAGTAATGATTGTTAAAATGTTGTCTAGAAGCTACACCTCCATTAAATATTGTCATGTTATTCACAATGGAGGCCACCGACAGCTAAAAGCCCTTAGTATAAGCTAATGTTAGCGATTGTAGCCTCACTTTATAACATTATTCAGTGTTTGCACATTTCCCCTATAGCTCTATTTCAGTTAAGATGCAGGGTTTGTCACAATTTGTAGTCGTTTTGTCCTTACTGATGATCAGCTAGATATGGTCATGTTACCTACAATGAAGGTGGCCAGTAAAAGCTCTTAGTCTAGGCTAATGTTTGCTGTTGTAAATAAAGAGAGATATATTACCGACATAGTGCAAGAAGTTGTAGGCTCAGTTTTTAGCTCAAAGTAAACGTGCATTTCCTGTGTCTAGAATTCATGTACAAGGGTTTGTCACAATTGGTACTCATGGTGAAACAATATGACTGATGAGTGTATGCTCTGATAAGATGAAATTCTGATAAGATGAAATTCAAGACCTCAAGAAGCTATACGTTTTATCAGTCTTTAGGCTTTGTAGCTGCTGAATGCAAGCTTTTTGTCAGAATTTGAGCATAACTTGTTGTACTGTACCCATGCAATGTATCAAAATGTTACTCATCTCTCTGCTCTCATCCCTCTTCTCTTTCCTCCTACAGGCTTGCACTTCACAGTTTCTGGCAACAAGAGAAATTGGTTGTCAAACAGATCACCCAGAGATTCTGAAACGTACTGTTGGTACACAGCTCTCTCAGCGGACTCTTCAGCCTCACTTCAGAAGTGAAGGTACAAAGTATGATCTCTCACAAATGTTTCTGATAAGGTTAAGCCTCTAGCTGTTACCTCAGTAACTTATTGTCATTTGTTTGTACCCAATAAAACATATCTGTTCAAGGTATCCAGGCTACTGTGTCCAGCAAAGACTGTGGTGTTGGCTCGTCCACTGTTCCCCTCACTGCCACACCGCCTTTTTTAACGTCAACACCTATAAAGAGACCTCGTCTGGAGGAGGTGGAGGAGGAGGGAGAACTAGATCTTGAGGGCAGTCCTTCAATGGTGGCTTCTCAAGGGCTGGATGCCACTTATGATCCGGCTGACTCTGTTATATCTGATCCGGCTGACTCGTGATTTCGTGAGTAACTCAGATGTCATCATGTGTGAGTTTTCATGTGTTATGTACCATCACTTGTTGCGTTTTATTTCTTTATTTATTCATTTACATAGATATGCCATCTACTCCAATCCATGAAGTGAGTAAATATATAGTTTACGAGACCTGCATCATGGAGCTGTTCAAGGTGTGTCCTGTGTGCAAGCATCCGTGCACCATTCAAACGAGACGGCTCGGGACATTCATCTCCGTGGTGCAGCAGTGCCCCCATTGTGAGTACCGCCGAACCTGGGACAGCCAACCCCTACTCAACAACACACCAGCTGGCAATGTTCAGCTCTCTGTGGCAGTCTATGTGAGTGGAGCCTCATTCTTTAAAATTCAAAGGGTAAGTGAATTTGGTCATAGTTGTTGAATAAAGCATGAAATGATTAATAATACAGAGGTAATGCCAGCTTTAGGTGCAATTACATGAATGTTTTCAACAACCCTTTTCTTTCCAATCTCTGTTTACTATTAGGTCTTTAGGGCTATGCACCTACACGTGTTCCTTTACGACACCTTTCGTCGGCATGCGCACACCTATATTGAACCTGCCATTGTCACCAAATGGAAGGCCTCTCAGGATGACATGCTGCTCTGCCTTAGTAGGGAAAATGCCATAATTGGTGGCGACATGAGGGCTGACTCTCCAGGTATTTGAATATGTGAAGCACAACAATTACTATGTAATGACGTGCCTTAGGTTACTTTTTACTATATAAACTATATTACTATGTAAATGTTTTCAAAGGCCACTCCGTGAAATTTGGTAGCTACACCGTGATGGACCTGAAAACCAACACCGTGATTGATGTTCAGTTGGTCCAGGTGAGTGGGAATGAATTATACTGTAAGAAGCTTTTATTTGCCCATGGGGCACCTGCTACGTATGGACACATGCATCTGATTTGTTTTCATAGAGCAACGAGGTAGGCGGTAGCTACCACATGGAGAAGGAGGGCCTGAAGAGAAGCCTTGCATTGTTGAACGAGCGCAAGGTGACCCTTGACTGTATAGTGACAGACCGCAGATACAAAAGTTCCTGAGGGAAGCTGGCATCAACCAGTACTATGACGTCTGGCACATGGAAAAATGTGTTTTATTATTATTATAATTATTATTATTATTATTATTTGTGATTAACATATATGAATGTGTTGGTCCCTCCATCCTCCCTGTATTCTCAGCTCATCTCTTATCTCTGGCCAAGAGCCAAGTCATTTTAAACATGCAATAGTCCACCCCCTCCTAAAAAAGACAAAACTTGAAAACACTGGCCTGGATAATTGCGAAATAGCATTTTCTTTCTAGAATTATAGAAAAAGCTGCCTTTCAACTACTTCAATCTTTCTATCTGACAATTAGATATTAGACCTGCGGCATGTTATAGTTATGATCTGAAAGAGTTGAGGATCAAAAGTGAAAATGTTTTTTGAATTCCAGGATTTTCAAAACAGCTGGAGAAGATCAGCAAAATAAAAGACTGCCAGAAGCTGAAGAAGTGGATGCGGGCCATAAGAAATCACATTTACTGGACTGCGGCAACATCTGCGTCAGGACCAGAGAGGGTGGCAAAATGGACCTCCATCCTCAACCATGTCCGGGACGTCCACACCCACGAGGACTTCAATTTCCCAGCCTGTCTGCATCCAGTTCGCAAAACCCGCGACAAGAACAAATGGCTGACAACAGGTATCTTTTGTTATGTATAGGAAATCACTTCAAACACATTGTACAAGTCCTTTATAGTTGACAATCAGAACTAGTGTATTGGAAGTCAATCATATGGATTCAACTAATTTGGTTATATTGGCCCATTGCAACTGTTGGCATATCATGGTTTTGTGATAGCACAACAATGTTTTTTGTCTGTTGTAGGAAGGCCGTCTTAGCAGCAGTGATGCTGGCTGAGAAGGAGGCCAGGAGTGTCTGGTAGTTTTTGAGGTCATCAGTTAGTTTGGATTTGTGCCATTTCCTCTCCGCGGCTCTGAGTTTGGTGCGCTGCGATCGGAGGGTATCATTTAGCCATGGATGAGAGTGTTTGGATCGAGCTGGCCTTGTGGTAAGAGGGCACAGCTCGTCTAGGCACGAGCTCAGTGTGGAGCAGAGCGAGTCTGTGGCCTCATTAACCTCCAGAGAGGAGAAGGTGTTGAGTGGAGGTAGACCGGAGGCAACCACCGAAGAAAAGTGCGTTGGAGATAGGTTCCGGATGTTGCGGCGGAACGTGACCATCGGCTGAGGAGCCGGAGGCTGTTCTGTCAGGCTGACGTTGAACTGGATGAAGAAGTGGTCAGAAAGATGGAGAGGCGTCACCGTGAGGGTGTCTGCTGCAGTTCCGAGTGAAGATTAAGTCAAGCTCTTTGCCAGCTTTGTGTGTCGGTGGGCTTTGAACCAGTTTGAGGTCAAAGGAGTGGATCAGGGCCAAAAAGTCCGCTGAGCCTGGGGCATCTAAGTGGATGTTCATATCGCCGAGAACAAGAAGCGGACAGTCATGCTCAGGGATGGAGGACAGCAGAGTGTCAAGTTCGTCCATAAAGTCGCCTAGTTGGCCTGGAGGGCGGTAGATGACCAGCACGTAGAGTTTTGCTGGGGCCATCACTGTGATGCCATGGAATTCGAATGAGACATATTTGTTTGAAGGCAGTGGCGGGGTGAATTTCCATTTGTTGGAGATCAGCAGGCCCGTCCCACCTCCTCGTCCAGATGGGCGAGGGGTGTGGGATAGTGTAAGGTTAGTGGAGAGTGCAGCCGGGGTGGCAGTGTTCTCTGGTTTGATCCAAGTCTCAGTGAGAGCAAGGAGTTCCAACGAAAGGTGGTTGGCATATCCAGCTATGAAGTCCGTTTTGTTGACTGCGGATTGACAGTTCCACAAGCCCATGGAGAAGGAGGTTTCTGTAGGTGAGGACCGTTGAAGTTGCTGTAGGTTAAGGCGATTTCTGCCCCTTTTGGCATGATGCCTTTTTCTGCGATGGCCTGTGATAACAGATATGGTGGAATGGCACATTTTTGCCTCTGTCGGCGCCTGTGCTCGGTGAACTTGCACAGGTAAACTTGCTCGTCTTGACCGCGTCCGTCTTACACGAGGACGGCTGAAACGAGGGCTGACGCTTCAGCAACAGCCTCTTTTGTTATACTGACCGGAATTGCATGCAGCTGTCCTCGTGTCTCACTAATGATGAATCAGCGTAGACCGCCCTCTGACGTTCGCACAGCTTAGATTGTTCAAAAGGGTGTTAATTACTGTCAACTGAAAGTCCGCTCGCTCACACCGACCGAAACTCGCAGTTTTAAGTAGCCTCCTCCCTCAGCTGTTCCCAAACGCCCAGAGTCCAATTCTAAACAATTGGAGAGGATTGGCCAGAAGTAGCCTATGTGTTCTTCCTTTCTCTCTCCCAACTCACTGCAGTTGTTGTCTGATTACCTGAGAGGTGCTCCGATATTATAAGGAGCTAGTCACGTCTGATCCCGCCCTCTGACGTTCGCACAGCTTAGATTGTTCAAAAGGGTGTTAATTACTGTCAACTGAAAGTTGAAACTGAAAAAAATGTTCATTCAAATTCACAAAGTTCTCATAAGGTGAGTGAAAGTGGTCATTTCAGATGTTTTTGTCAGCACTTCATAAACCTCTCATAGTTAGAGAACTTTAAATTATTTGTAGGATATTGCTTGTTCACAACTTGAGCTGTGTAGGCAAAGACACAGAGTTCAGAGTTCACACATTTTGAATAAAATATACTTTTGGGACTCCCTGCTAATACTTTTGGGAATGCTTACGTCTTTTTATTAGTATTTTCATTTGTAGTTTCATTTGAGCTACATTTTACACTGATATGGCATGATGGCAATATAAACACAGCTAACAATGGTATTAAATAGCAGTAGCCTATGATTAAATGTAATGGAATATTCAACTAAGGTAGACTGCTGTTCACAGTTCTAAGATATTTATGGTTACTGATATACTCCGAGTCTCTGGCCCTCTCTTAGAGCCAGGCATAGCGAGCTGGCCCTCAGAAGAAAAAGTTTGGGGACCACTGGCCTATATGATTAGTCTACAAAGGAGGAGAAAAGCAAACAGGCGTGAAGGCCTACTTTTAAATCAAAAATATAAAAATGTTACTTGAGTCATTTATTAACAAAGTATTTTTTTTACTTTTACTTGAGTAGATTTCTCAGATGGTAATATTTACTTTTACTCAAGTCATTTTTGAAGTGAGTAATTGTACTTTTACTTGAGTAAAGATTTTCAGTACTCTACCCACCCCTGGTAAATAGTCACATTCACAAACGCCCCTCGAGTAAACACTGCCTTTCACATTTGTTAGAACGTTTTACACAACCCACCAACAGCTCATTGGGTGAATGAATGTTAAGTCAGCTAACAGCAACCATTAACTACATGGACTATCTTTTACTTTTAGATAGCTAGCATAGTTTACTCATCACTACTGATTACAGCTCATGCATGGTGAAGACGGCAAATAGACTATTTGCCACTGATTAAAAACAAACTTTCTTAGTCTTACCAACTTCTTATTCAGACACACATATCTTACAAATTGGCAGATAAGTGATGTTACTGACTGGGTTGACGCCGAAACGCGTTTGTAGTCAAGGGCATGGTGCAATAAATCCTTTTAAAAGTATAATACACAAGAGAGTGCAGTTTCCTCCACTTCAAGAATGACATTTTTAACTCGCACTTTATTGCTGAGAAGTTACATCAGCCATCTGAACATGCTCAAACATACAAAGCATGCTCGACGCATGTTACCAGACTGAGGAGGCTCACCCCGGTGATCCACTAGCATGCGATGCTAACTCCG
Source organism: Alosa pseudoharengus (assembly GCF_046254945.1). Lineage (NCBI taxonomy): Eukaryota > Metazoa > Chordata > Actinopteri > Clupeiformes > Clupeidae > Alosa > Alosa pseudoharengus. Next base: position 1,801,165 of record NW_027468620.1, on the reverse strand, counting down.
CGACGCAATGCCAAATCGCAACGCTTTGATGGGCGTTCCCTTTTGTAGATGGGTGGAAACGGCAGGGCAAGAGCAGGTAGCCTAGTAAACAACCAACCAATAAACTTCTTAACACCCACCATCTATATTAACAATCTCTCCAACTTTCCTCCACGCTTCATTTCGCATGAAGTTGTCCCTGTTTGATTCTAGCGACACATCATACAAACACGGAAATGTAGACACTGCTATGATTAATTTTTCGTCTGCCATGTTTCTGTACGTTGTTTTGGCGGTAACCACACTACCGGAAAATTAGGTTTTGTTTAGGCTACGTGATGATGGACCTCCCCTGCATATTGCTCTGCTATTGGATACTCGCCTCGTGATGGACGGATTAATTTGCATAAAGTTGGGGATTGCTGAACTTTTGGACGCGCCACAGCCACAGATCGGAATTCGCTTCTCATAGAAGATGAATCTATCGCGCGTCGCGGAGTTCGCATCGCAGGCGAGTGGATCCCCGGCGTCAGGCAACGTTCAGGCAGTGGCACCTCTGCACTGCGTGTGTGTGGGCTCAGTTGGAATTTGTTTTCAAGAAATACATTTTTTTATTTAGAATATCTTGAACAAGTTCAAATTCATGCTTCAAGTTATAATAAACAGTTGGAAATGTGTTTCTGTGAAGACGTGTTTCTTTACACTATCAACAGTCTTTGTAATCTTACTGGTAGATATTTTACTTCACAACACAGGTTAAGCTGTGCTGCTATAATGCAGTTCAGCCACTGACCTAGCTTAATCGTATGCTAGTTACGGCTTGAATTCCAGGATACTATCATTAAAAGACCATTTGGTCATAGCCCACCAAATATATAGATCTAAATGTTCTAAACAAACACACCTACCTACCTATATTTTGCTAGGTGCACTTGCGGGAATTGCACCAGAATGCCCACAGAAGCAGAGAATGTGTGCTGCAAGACTCCTCCGGACTATGGCATGGCTTTGGTTCAGGGGCGGACTGGACATCTGGCATACCGGGCATTTTCCCGGTGGGCCGATAGAATAGGCTATATATATAATTTAATTATTTTGGCCAACGATCGGCCCAAAGGAAGGACAATCAGCGGCCCATTGGTTACATTTCCATATTGACACTGGACTGATCCAATTGACCTCTCCAGAATAAGTCCCGCCTCCGTAACTTCCGTATCCATCCAACTTCCGGGCGTGGATTGTCTATGGGAAATAACATGGCGTTTCGAAATATCATACCGGTAAAACATCTGTAGGTAGCGAAGTTGAAAAAGCTGGTGGGCAGATTGGCCTACACACTTCTGCCATATAGTTTCCACTGGATTTTTTGATTGTCGGTGCCGTTTAAGTAGTATACTATAGACTATACTACTTAAACGGCACCGAAAATCAAAAAATCCAGTGGAAACTAGATGGCAGAAGTGTGTAGGCCAATCTGCCCAGCAGCTTTTTCTACTTTGTCACCTACAGAGTTTGACAGGTACGATCTTTCAAAACGCCATGTTATTTCCCATAGACAATCCACGCCCGGAAGTTGGATGGATACGGAAGTTAGGAGGCGGGATATATTCTGGAGAAGTCTATAACAGCTCACATCAGGCCCCACCCCTCCCATTTTGGCTCACAGCCAGGATTCTGTGAGCGCATCTAAAGTTAATCGAAGTAGCCTACACAAAATTGTGGCGGGTGCTGGTAGTGACAATTGTGGAGAAATAACACCAATGTAGAAGCTTCATAAATACAATATTGCAAGTAGGCTAGCATATATCAGCAACATGTTGAAGTTTGTTGAGTTTGAACGAGAAGATGTAAGCAAGCATACAGAGCAGAGGGACAGTTGTAATGTGACTAATCTGAATTTTTTAATTTAAATGTTGTAGGGGCACTACGTTGTACATAATTCACAGCCAGCCATTACGTGTTCACTTGAATGGTTTTGTTGCAGTCACAGCCTGCGCTTTTATCTGTTGAGTTGTTGTGTAGCCTACTGTCAGAGAATGTCTGATGACGTTCGCTGGCGCGACTTGTGTGTAACTTTAAACTGACATGCGAGCTAAGTTACGAGGATTAAAGTTTCCCTGAGTTCGGGCTTTTTAACCTATTCGCTGTGTCCGTGTCTCCCCATAGTGTCGACTCATTTACACTGGTGACCCCGACGACTCTTTGGACGGTAATTCTGAGAGTTTTTAATATGACGACTAATGCCGTTGCACTTAAGCTACTGGAGTTTTGGGAGGGACATGTGGCAGTGTGGTTTGCTCAGGCAGAGGCTCAATTCGCGATCAGATAATGGACGATGCTGCGAAATATTATTATGTGGTCGCGGCCCTGGTTAGCTCAATCGCTGTCAGAGTGGTGAGTTTGCTGCAAAATCTTCTGGATGCCTTAAAGCTACCTTGTGTAAGAACTTCTCCCATCTAGCGGTGAAATTCTATATGACAACCAACTGAAATATTACTTTCTAGCCCCTCCCATTCCGAGCGCATTTTAACTCCTACGGTGGCCGTTTCATGCCAAGGTTAACATGGCTTCCAGTACTATGACTTCGTCCAGTGTTCCTTCCAGTGATGAGGTTACTTTAGAAAACAATTACACATTGCATTTAGTTATATTGCCAGTAAACATGTTGGGTATGACCTCTATGTAAAGTGAATAGCCTAATAGTTTTACGTTTTCGTTATTTTGGTAGGCTACTATTTCATTGCTAGCATCAGCTATCAGGTTCCCAAACGAATGCATGCTAATGTTAGTACAGTATCAGTGCTATCGTTATTCTGTATAGTGCGAGATTAATAGTGTAAAGGCAATGTTTACAGCGTAGCCTACTATTTTTCTCAGTGAGCAGAGTCAGAGATCAGTCGATGCAACAGAGGTGCAAGGGAAAGGGAAAGGAAGAGGGAAAGGTAAAGAAAAGCCAAGAGCCGGTGGCAGAGGATCGGTGAGACCTAGGCAAAGAAAAAGTAAGACTCCAAAGATGACGAGGAGAGAGTGGAAGAACTTCAAAGTCAAAGGAGAGAAGCAATGGAGGTTTGTGTTTTTAATATATTTCTCTAAACAGTATCAATGTCAATGACACCGAAATTAGCTCGGAAGCTGCACCAGGCACGTTCGTTTGCGTTGCGTCTGCTGCCACTACACCAAAAAAAAAATAGACAATTCTTCTAAAATTGATTTTACGCGTTGTGAACGGAACGCTTCAGTTACGCGCTTGGTGTAGCTTCCCTGCCTGTTTGTATCTCCATTGTTTATATGTAGCAATTTCTAGCTGTTGCCAGTCAACTGCATGATGCAAGTTGTCTGCCAGTGAAATCACGACACATAATTACGTTATGGTCTATAGAAAATGTTACACAACATTTTCACCTTTTCATTGTCCATACAGTCCAACCCGTTCTCATCTCAGGGCGTCATATAAGGCCGTTTTGTCACGTCCTTCGGCGTTTTCTGTCCACGCATATAGCACCCTTTCGCGTGTAGGTGCACGCTCATGGCTTTCAACCAACTTCAGCGTAAAACCACCAGCGATGTTATTAGACGCTCTGGGCTCATGGCTTTCTCCAATGCAACCCACGTTTCACAGGACGCTTTCGGATTTGGCCTTCAATCCAAGGGCGACATATCTTACGCTTTCAGTAAATGCGCGGACGATTTGCTTTTGTTTCTAATGATCCAGTAACCTTAATTTAAACATGAATGTGTGCTTGTTATGCTTGGCCAAAAAACACAATAATATGTGACATGCCCATGCCATCTATTGCCTGCATAGAGGATTTGATTGGTCATTTTCAAAACCCTTATCGTGCGAGAGAGACGCTCATGGCTTTCTTCAATGCAACCCACGGGCGTTTCACAGGACGCATTTGGATTTGGCCAAATTGCAATACAAGGGCCACATATCCAACGCTTTCAGCAACAGTGCGGACAATTTGGTTTTGTTTTAAATTATCCAGTAGCCTAACCTTAATTTAAACATGGACGTGTGCTTAAAAAAACACAATAACAGGTGACATGCCCGTGCCATCTATTGCCCGCATAGAGGAGTATATTGGCCGTTTCCAACACCTTTACTGTGCGAGAGAGAGATTGCTTTCTCCAATGCAACCCACGTTTCACAGGACGCTTTCGGATTTGGCCTTCAATCCAAGGGCGACATATCTGACGCTTTCAGTAAAAGCGCGGACAATTTGGTCTTGTTTCAAATGATCCAGTAACCTTAATTTAAACATGAAAGTGTGCTTGTTAGGCTTAGCCAAAAAACACAATAATATGTGACATGCCCATGCCATCTATTGCCTGCATAGAGGATTTGATTGGCCGTTTTCAACACATCGTGCGAGAGAGACGCTCATGGCTTTCTTCAATAAAACCCACATATGCGTTTCACAGGACGCATTCGGATTTGGCCTTTCTAAGAGCGACATATCGGACGCTTTCAGTAACAGTGCGGGCAATTTGCTTTTATTTTAAATGATCCATAATCTTAATTCAAATATAAATGTGCGCTTGGTAGGCCTAACCAAAAAAGTCAATAATATGTGACATGCCCATCTAATGCCAGCTTAGAGGAGTTTCCGTTTTCAACACCTGTATCGTGCGAGAGGGACAATGCAACCCACACAGGCGTTTCACATGACGCATTGGGTACGCATTCGCGGCAAAGCCCACCGCGCCGCACATAGCCCATTGGTTTCCTATGGAGAGCGCAAGGTGTAGTTAACGCGTCCGCTATGCATCTCGGGAAGGCGGCGCGGCGGTGCGTCGAGAGGTTAACGCTAGGCGGTTAGCCAATGAAAGTACATCTTCGGTACACAAGTTCTCTCTTTTGCTCTAGTCTTCCGGTCCGCCTGCCAGAAATATTTGTTCCGCCTGCTCCGCGTGTTAGTTTAGTGAAAATATATTAAGCTATGGTGGCGAAGCCATTACGTTTAGAACAAGTTCGCCACTGCACCCTATCAAAAAGACCTTGTTTGCGACTTGAACCAAGACAGAAGGTGCTTTGGAGGAACATGTCAGTGATATGTGTGAGTGTTTCAATAAAATATGTTAAAATTCCTTGCATTGGTTAACAGTATTACGTACAGCTGCAGGCCAGTTTCATATTTTTTTAGGGTCTTCGTGTAGCCAGTACAATTACATTTCTCTGTCCATAATATTGCATTTCTATAGTAAAGTGCAGTAGTAAGTGCAACGTCCCAGGTAGCTACTGTATTTTCCTGCATATGAACTGTAAATAATGGAGTTCCATTTTGTATTTGAATGTTTACCTAATTTTTTAGACAAACTGAAAAATGACAGCTGTCATCTCACATAGTTTACATTAGTCATAACTTCTCACAAACAGATATGTTTATGGATGGATTTGATCTATCTATCTATCTATCTATCTATCTATCTATGCGTGTGTGTGTTATCCCTCTCTCAGTCCTGCTGTAAAGCACTGGAGTACCTGAGCTACATTTCTCAAAGTGAACCCTCATACAGAGACCCTACTGAGTACTACGCAGAGGCACCTGGCGGTACAGCTACAAGGTCAACCTCAGCATAGATGAGTCCAGAATCCACGCCCCTCAGGTGAGTTAGAGTCCACCAGACCATGTTTTTGTAGGCCTCATGTAGGCCTACCAACATTGGTCATAACTTCTCACAAACATATATGTTTATGGATGGGTTTGATCTATCTATCTATCTGTGTGTGTGTGTGTGTGTGTGTGTGTGTTATCCCTCTCTCAGTCCTTCTGTAAAGCACTGGAGTACCTGAGCTACATTTCTCAAAGTGAACCCTCATACAGAGACCCTACTGAGTACTACGCAGAGGCGCCTGGCGGTACAGCTACTAGGTCAACCTCAGCATAGATGAGTCCAGAATCCACGCCCCTCAGGTGAGTTAGAGTCCACCAGCCTCATGTAGGCCTACCAACATTGTCTTAATTTAAACCCTAGGAAGCCTGTTGTGGTGTGTGTGTGTGTGTGTGTGTTTGTGTGTGTGTGTGTGTATCTGTCTATGTGTGTGTGTGTGTGTGTGTGTGTCTGTGTGTGTGTGTTTATATGTGTGTGTGTGTGTGTGTGTCTATCTGTGTGTGTGTGTGTGTGTGTGTGTGTGTGTGTGTGTCTATGTGTGTGTGTGTGTGTGTGTCTATCTGTGTGTGTGTGTGTGTGTGTGTGTGTGTCTATGTATGTGTGGGTGTGTGTGGGTGTGTGTGTCTATCTACCTATCTGTGTGTGTGTGTCTGTGTCTGTATGTATCTATCTATCTATCTGTGTGTGTGTGTGTGTGTGTGTTTCTGTGTGTTTGTCTGTCTATCTATCTGTGTGTGTATGTGTGTGTGTTTGTTTGTGTGTGTGTGTCTGTGTGTGTGAACGTGTGTGTGTATCTATCGATCTGTGTGTGTGTGTCTGTCTATCTATCTGTGTCTTTCTGTGTCTGTCTGTGTGTGTGTATCTGTATCTATCTATCTGTGTGTGAGTGTGTGTGTCTGTATCTATCTATCTGTGTGTGTGTGTGTGTGTGTATCTATCTATCTGTGTGTGTGTGTGTGTGTATCTGTGTGTGTGTGTGTCTGTGTGTGTGTGTCTGTCTATATCTGTGTCTGCCTGTGTGTGTATCTATCTTTCTATTTGTGTGTGTCTGTGTGTGTGTGTGTGTGCGTGTGCGTTTGTGTATCTATCTATCTGTGTGTGTGTGTGTGTGTGTGTGTGTGTGTGTGTGTGTGTGTGTCTATCTGTGTGTGTGTGTGTGTGTGTGTGTGTGTGTGTCTATCTATCTGTGTGTGTGTGTGTGTGTGTGTGTGTGTGTGTGTGTCTGTGTCTATCTACCTATCTGTCTCTGTGTGTGTGTGTGTGTGTGTGTGTGTGTGTGTGTGTGTGTGTGTGTGTGTATCCCTCTCTGTGTGTGTGTCTATCTGTGTGTGTGTGTCTGTGTGTGTGTGTGTGTGTGTGTGTGTGTATCTGTATGTATGTGTGTGTGTGTGTGTGTGTGTGTCTATATGTGTGTGTTTGTGTCTATATGTGTGTGTTTGTGTGTGAGTGTGTGTGTATCTATCTATCTGTGTCTGTGTTTGTGTGTGAGTGTGTGTCTATCTATCTATCTCTCTCTGTGTGTGTATGTGTATTTATCTATCTATATATCTGTGTCTGCCTGTGTGTGTATCTATCTGTCTGTGTGTGTGTGTGTGTGGTGTGTGTGTGTGTGTATCCCTCTGTGTGTGTGTGTCTATCTGTATGTGTGTGTGTGTGTGTATCTGTATGTATGTGTGTGTGTGTGTGTGTGTGTGTATCTATATGTGTGTGTTTGTGTGTGAGTGTGTGTCTATCTATCTATCTGTGTGTGTGTGTGTATGTGTATCTATCTATCTATCTATCTATCTATGTATCGATAGACAAACACACATTAGCAATTGTTGCTATAACCTGGCCAAACACATATTCTCTTGTATCACAAGATTAATGTTTATTAGTGAGTTGCTGTTGTTGTTGTTGCTTCTCTTGTTGTTCTTGGTCTTGTTGTTGTTCTTGTTATTATTGTTCTTGTTCTTGGTGTTGTTTTTCTTGTTGTCCTTGTTCTTGTTCTTGTTTTTTTTTTTTTTGTTCTTGGTCTTGTTGATGTTGTTGTTATTTTTAGGGAAGGTCTTGTATGTTCCAGTCACATCTTAAATTCAGCCCTCTACTTCTACTTTTTCACAGGTATTTGCTCCTGATATCCTGACCAGCAGAACATGTACAGAAAGAAGTGTTCCACTACCAATTTCGCTCATCTGTGGTTCTCCTGACATGTTGGGAGAGCAGGGATTTCAATTCTGACTGCTCTTCAATTAACATAATCATCCTCAACATCCTCACATCCTCACATCTTGCGCATCCTCACATTCTGCACATCCTCACATCCTGTGGTTCACTGCAATGGGTAGTTACATCAGTACAGCGGATCATTGCATGAACTCGCCACATTGAAAGTTTACTGTGCCACACTGAGTAACATCTCATATTAATAGCTTGAATTTCCCCTTGGGCATCAATAAAGTATGTATCTATCTATTAGCACTATTTTGTAATCGTGCCACACTGACAAATTGCTGCTACTCTACTATTCAATGATTATTTTACCACACCAATGGTGTTCGATGAAATATACATCATGCTATCATCTTGAGCAATATCGTTATTTTTGCACTTAAACTTAACATTCCAGAATTACATCCAAAACTTTTCCATGTTGAGTGACTACCATTGTTTTTCCACTTAAAAATGAGTTTCTTTAAATGATACTGATAATTGTAACTTCTTGTTTGAGTTTATTACATTTATTGACTCATGATATTGTGTTACTTTTTTATTTTTATGAATGGGGCTTGAGTCCTTTTTATTTGCTTTCCCATGTATCAGTGTACAATGCACAATAAAGCATATTTAAAGAAGTCTCACTGATTTCTTTAAGTTGTGTTCTATATTCTGACCACTGACTGACTGCACCCTGTTTATGACCAACAAGGTTAAGGTTAAATTAACCTCAGGTAAGTTTTTTCATCCCATGTAATATAATGTGTTGGTGTTATGAAATATTGGTGTCACCCCTACAAAGGCCTGACTGATTGGCGGCACCTGTAAGCATGGGCCCTATTACTGTAAGTACAGCTACAGTCAGTAAGTGTCTGCTCCAAGAATCGGCATGCCGTGTTTGACGGATCTGGATAGGGCCCTTGCGATGGCAACTTCAAGCTGGTGTTTCACAAAACCAAGTTGCGGCATTATTTGGAGTGAGCCCTAGTACCATCTCCAAACTGAAGGCCAAATCTGTCTTCTACAGTTTTTCAGTCAAGGTTTGCAGGACAATATGGCTGACAGCTCTCTGCCCAGACAATCCGGAACAGACTGCACACAGCCTATCTCCGGTCTCATAGGGCAGCCAGGAGTCTTGCCATGACTGCCCTTCACCGTGCGCCTTGCCCTGCACTGGAACCTGAACATGTGGAGGAATGTTATGTTCAGTGATGTTTTCAGATTCTGGACTCATGTGATGGGATGCCGTCCCCCAGCAGTGTGTGAACAGGCTGGTGATTAGCTTGAGGAGAAGTTGCCAGGCTGTTGTGGCTGTGTGGTTTTTTCACATGCTACTGAGGCTTCTGTTTGTGAAATGAATTGTTAAATTGCCAATATGTCTTGTTTCTTCAGACGTCAATCATCCAATACACCAAATACCAAACGAGTCAATGGCAGAATACGCGGTTTGGCATTGGCAGAGAAGATTAGGCAAACGTTTCATGGGTGCAACCTACATACTCAGCTCTGCTGCTCATCCCACAAGGGAACTAAAGAGGCTTTCCAACGGTATAAGATGTATTGCCAAAAAGAATGGTTGCCACAGAGAAATTATCTACCAAACACAAATGTCCTTACTTTTTGTGCTAAGTTTTATTTGTAGTTCTCTACAACCTCTTCCTCTTCACCTAAGATTGAGATGGCATCCAACTCAAGCCTGGCCTTCCTAACGTCCACCATGCATCATTTCCCATTTATTAATCTGGCAGACACTTTTATCCAAAACAACATTTAAGCTACAGAGCTACATCAATAGAATAACATTTAAGCAGTGCAGAGGAGACACAGGAGAACTAGGAATTACCACTGCATCTGTCAGTACTAGTACTAGAGGATAAGAGTGCCTACATTTTAAGGACTAGTCAAAGTATAGTAGGAGGAGACGTGGTAGAAGTGGAGGGAAGAGTATGGTAAGTGCATAGCCACATACAAGACAAGGTGGTTGCTCCTGCACCATGTCACAAAGCGGTCCACCAGTTGCCTGTACTCCTCACCATCACTGACACACCCCACAATTGCAGAATCATCTGAGAACCTCTGTAGGTGACATGACTACTCAGAGTTGTACTAGAAGTCTGAGGTGTACAGTGTGAAGTAGAAAGGAGACAGCATACTCCCCTGTAGTGCTCCTACGCCACTGACCACTTGACCAGACACACCCTTTCAGTTGCACAACCTGGGGTTTATCAGTTATGTACTCAAAACTACATGAGGTTGTGGAGGTGTCTACCTGAATCTTCTCATGTAGCAGCATAGGCTGTATGGTGTTAAAACCACTTGATAAATCAATGAACATGATCCTCACAGTGCTACTAGTCCTGCCCAGGTGAGAGTGTGTTCTGTGGAGCAGGTAGATTATGGCATCCTCAACACCCACCTCTGGGCAGTATGTGAACTGTAATGGATCGATCCAAGTAGCTGGTCATATATGATCTCAAGAGGGCCAAGACCAATCTGTGCAGTGTTAAGACAACCGGTCATTGAGGGCAGATGGGGAAAGTATTTCTCGGGACAAGAACAAGGCAAGATGTCCTCTACAGCATAGCTACCCTCCCCTGGCTAAGGTTACAAAGGTGCTGTAGAATACTGCAGAGCTTCACCTGGCTCCTGGATACAAACAGGTGGGAGGGACATAATGCAGGCTCAGCATTTCCTGACTAGGGATTGTCCATGATGGGAGGGGGCAGTGATCTATAGCCACAACCACAGAGGTGGCTTACAACACATGAAATATGTCATATGATATCTACCCCCGATATAAGTTTGTTATCATCCCCTGTATCAAAATAACTTGCCACACACCAACATTTCATAAAAAAACCTTGTGTGACTCATCAAGGCCTGTTTGGCCAATATGGGTGTCTGAATGGTAGTTTCTAAGGATGTCTGGTGCATCACACTTGCCACAGCAGGCGGTGTCAGTGAAATTATTTGCCACAGGTGAGCCCAGCAGTGAAATTGCTTTATTTCAGCACAACATACATTTATGTATCAAGGTCAATTAAAAGGTGTGATTTCTTTAACAAGGGGATTCTTCCATACAGATAAAACACAGCAAAGGTGTTCAGCTTCACTAATACATTCAGCACTACACAAAACTAACACATGGTAGCGTGAGCAAAGGTACCAAAAAAACAACTCAACAAATCAACTCCAAAAAATAAAAGACATCTTTCGGTGTGAGTTCAAAGAAAGACATGAAAACATTTTTTTTAAAGCCATGTCTACAAACGGACACGTTTAGGCTCTAGGCCATCATCAGCGTATCGGCCCCAGCATGGCCTAGGGCCCATACACATCTGTTGTAGACATGCTCCATTAAATATTTTTGCAAG